>NW_028225179.1:163701488-164199671 GCF_052327205.1 Somniosus microcephalus | reverse complement strand
AATCTTGATTAAAATGTACTCTGAAATGTTTCAGTCTCACCATTGAAAATAACGACAAATCCAATCGCATTTTTTATGTTAAGGGGGAAAAATTCGGTTGCTTTGCAGAAAGAGAGAGAGCGAGCGAGCGAAAGCTCGAGAGAAATAACAACAACAATTATATATGTATAGTGCCTCTAATGTAGTGAAACCTCCCAGGGAGCTGCAAAGGAGTGTTATAAAGCAAAATTTGACATCGAGGCACATAAGAGAGAGAGAGAAAGCTGGAGAGAGAGAGAAAGCTGGAGAGAGAGAGAAAGCGAGAAAGCTGGAGCGAGAGAGAGAGCGAGAAAGCTGGAGCGAGAGAGAGAGCGAGAAAGCTGGAGCGAGAGAGAGAGCGAGAAAGCTGGAGCGAGAGATGAGAGCGAGAAAGCTGGAGGCGAGAGAGAGAGAGAGAAAGCTGGAGTGAGAGAGAGAAAGCTGGAGCGAGAAAGCTGTAGAGAGGAGAGAGAGAGAGAGATGTAAAAGAAACAGAAGAGGAAACGTTACAAAAGACAAGAATTGAGAAATGGTTTGATCACGAATGCAAAAATGCCAGAAAAGACCTGAGAAAAATATCAAACCAAAAGCATCGCCAACCAAACAATCCAGACCTACGTATTAGATACAATGAGACCCCCAAAAGATATAAACACACCATTAGGAACAAAACACAAAATTATACCCACAAAAGACTCGAACAAATTGAAAACTCCATTAATCAAATCAATTCTGGGAAATGTGGAATAACCTGAGTCCAACACAATTGAAAGCATTACCAATCCAAGATGGCGACATCTGGAGAACACATTTTGAAAACCTCTACAAAGACATCCCAATAAACGAAACAAACCCAAGTCAACATCATGTCACAGAAAAACTCCACACATTAGAAGCAACAATTAAAGACAACCAAAACCCTCTAGACTCCCCAATCACATGGAAAGAACTGGCCACAAAAACAAAATCTCTCCACCTAAAGAAAGCCTGTGGTCCAGACAACATCAAAAATGAAATGCTCAAGTTCAGCAATATGGAGATGCAGGGTGCGGTACTCAAGTTATTCAACATCATATTACGTTCAGGCTGTTTTCCCAATATCTGGTGCCAAGGACTCATCTCTCCCATATATAAAAGTGGAAACAAATCAGAACCAAATAACTACCGTGGCATCTGTGTCAACAGTTGTCTAGGGAAGTTATTCTGCAGTATTCTAAATAGTAGATTGCTGGATTTTCTTAACAAACATAATATCCTTAGAAAAAATCAAATAGGCTTTCTTCCAAAACACTGCACCACCGACCATATCTATACCCGTCACACTCTCATTGAAAAACATATACACCAAACAAAAAATGGGAAAATATTCGCTTGTTTCATTGACTTCAAGAAAGCTTTTGACTCTATCTGGCACGAAGGGCTCTATTACAAACTTCTTCAGTGTGGAATAGGGGGCAAAGTCTATGACCTTATTAAATCGATGTATCTGAAAAATAAATGCGGTGTCAAAATTGGAGACAAATGCACCGGTTTCTTCACCCAGAGAAGAGGCGTCCGGCAGGGCTGCAATTTGAGCCCGACCCTGTTCAACATATACATAAATGAGTTAGCAGACATGCTGGAGCAAAGTGAGTCACCGGGTCTCTTTCTCCTAGATGGGGAAGTGAAATCCCTGTTCTATGCGGACGACCTGGTTCTGCTGTCTCCCACAGAACAAGGATTACAGCAACAATTAGACCTACTCGACAAATACTGCCAAAATTGGGCCCTGACAGTAAATCTAAAGAAAACCAACATCATGATTTTTCAAAAAAGGCCCAGATGTCAGGAAAACAAATACCAGTTTACTCTCAGTGATACCATCATAGGACACACTATGAGCTACACTTACCTTGGTCTAACCATCACAGCATCAGGGAGCTTCAGCATAGCAGTGAATGCACTAAAAGAAAAAGCCCGAAGAGCCCTATATGCAATAAAAAGAAAATTCTACAACATCCAAATTCCAATCAAAATCTGGCTCAAAATATTTGACAGCATAATCCTGCCGATTGCGCTGTACGGTAGTGAAGTATGGGGCCCACTCAATCACCATAGCTACACTAAATGGGAAAAACACACAATAGAAGCCCTACATGCAGAATTTTGCCGAAGCATTCTTCGCACCCAAAGGAAAACACCAACAAATGCATGTAGAGCTGAACTAGGCAGATACCCACTGATAATAAACATCCAAAAACTAGCACTAAACTTTCCAAATCGCCTCAAATCTAGTTCCCCAGACACCCTTCATTTTAAAGCCCTCCAGACCCAAGAGCTGAACCCAGAAATGAGTCCCCTGAGTCAGCTGCTACTGAAGTTAAGTACTCCTACTCAGCCGGACCCAGACCAACACTGCCTTCCAAACACCAATCCGAGTGAACCAAATCATTAAACAATGCAAAGAAACCTACCTGGAACATTGGAACAAAATAACCAAAAGCCAAAGCAGATTAGAATGTTACCGGGCCCTAAAAAGAGAATATAAACTGGCAGACTATATCTCGACCATCAGAGACACAAAACAGAGACAGACCCTCACCAGGTACAGACTAAGCGACCACCAACTGGCAATTGAAAAAGGAAGATGCAAGAAATCCTGGCAGCCTAGAGAGAATAGAATATGTGATCAATGTCTGGCTGGCGAGGTTGAGACAGAGATGCACTTCCTCCTAAAATGCAAAAAATTCAACAAAACAAGAAACATATATTTTGACAAGCTCAGCCAAACAACCCCAGATTTCAAAGAATTGGATGACCTGTCAAAATTAAGATTAGCCCTGGGAGAAGGAGACAGACCATACCTTGGTGCCCAATATGTAACAACATGTCACAACCTGAGGAACAGTGAGGGACTAACGAGCACACCCATAGCATATATAAACATTAAGAATGTTTAAATCAATACCGAATGTACCCAACGACTGTTTAAAAATTAATACTGAATGTACCCAACGAGGGTCAACGACTGTTTAAATTAATATTGTCTACCCAACGAAGGTCAAAATTGCTTGACACCTACAGAATGTTGGAAAACTGTACTTTTTGTTATGTAAGCTTTGGCAATATAGTTCCATGTAAACTTTCATGCCAATAAAGCATTTGAATTGAATTGAATTGAAAGCTCGAGAGAGAGAGACAGAGAAAGCTCGAGAGAGAGAGAGAGAGACAGAAAGCTGGAGAGAGAGAAAGCTAGAGAGAGAGACAGAGAAAGCTAGAGAGAGTCAGAGAAAGCTAGAGAGAGACAGAAAGCTAGAGAGAGACAGAAAGCTAGAGAGACAGAGAAAGAGAGAGACAGAGAAAGCTAGAGAGAGAGAGACAGAGAAAGAGAGAGACAGAAAGCTAGAGAGAGAGAGACAGAGAAAGCTAGAGAGACAGAGAAAGCTAGAGAGACAGAAAGAGACAGAGAAAGCTAGAGAGAGTCAGAGAAAGCTAGAGAGAGACAGAAAGCTAGAGAGAGACAGAAAGCTAGAGAGACAGAGAAAGAGAGAGACAGAGAAAGCTAGAGAGAGAGAGACAGAGAAAGAGAGAGACAGAAAGCTAGAGAGAGAGAGACAGAGAAAGCTAGAGAGACAGAGAAAGCTAGAGAGAGAGAGACAGAGAAAGCTAGAGAGAGAGAGACAGAGAAAGCTAGAGAGAGAGACAGAGAAAGCTAGAGAGAGAGACAGAGAAAGCTAGAGAGACAGAAAGAGACAGAAAGCTAGAGAGAGAGAGACAGAGAAAGAGAGAGACAGAAAGCTGGAGAGAGAGAGAGACAGAGAAAGCTGGAGAGAGAGAGACAGAAAGCTGGAGAGAGAGAGAAAGAAAGCTGGAGAGAGAGACAGAGAAAGCTAGAGAGAGAGACAGAAAGCTAGAGAGAGAGACAGAGAAAGCTAGAGAGAGAGACAGAGAAAGCTAGAGAGAGAGACAGAAAGCTAGAGAGAGAGACAGAGACAGAGAAAGCTCTGTAGAAGCCCTACATGCAGAATTCTGCCGAAGCATCCTTCGCACCCAAAGGAAAACGCCAACAAATGCATGCAGAGCCGAACTAGGCAGATACCCACTGATAATAAACATCCAAAAACGAGCACTAAACTTCCTAAATCACCTCAAATCTAGCTCCCCAGACACCCTTCATTTCAAAGCCTTTCAGACCCAAGAGCTAAACCCAGAAAAGAGTCAGCTGCTACGGAAACTAAGTACTCAGCCGGACCCTGACCAGCCCCAGACCAACACAGCCGCCCAAACACCAATCCGAGTGAACCAAATCATTAAAAAAATGCAAAGAAACCTACCTGGAACATTGGAACAAAATAACCGAAAGCCAAAGCAGATTAGAATGTTACCGGGCCCTAAAAAGAGAATATAAACTGGCAGACTACCTCACGACCATCAGAGACACAAAACAGAGACAGACCCTCACCAGGTACAGACTAAGCGACCACCAACTGGAAATTGAAAAAGGCAGATACAAGAAATCCTGGCAGCCTAGAGAGAATAGAATATGCGATCAATGTCTGGCTGGCGAGGTTGAAACAGAAATGCATTTCCTCCTAAAATGCGAAAAATTCAACACATCAAGAAACATATTATTCAACAAGCTAAGCCAAACAACCCCAGATTTCAAGGAATTGGATGATCTGTCAAAATTGAGATTAGTCCTAGGAGAAGGAGACAGACCATACCTTGGGGCCAAATATGTAACAACATGTCACAACCTGAGGACTGTTTAAAATTAAGACTGTTTAAAATTAATATTGAACGTACCAAATGAAGTACAAAGACTGTTTAAAATTAATATTGTTTAAAAGTAATATTGTATGTACCCAACAAATGTCAAATCGATTGACACCTACAGAATGTTGGAAAACTGTACCTTTTTGCTATGTAAGCTTTGGCAATATGGTTCTCTGTAAACTTTCATGCCAATAAAGCATTTTAATTGGAATTGGAATTGGAATTGGACAGAGAAAGCTAGAGAGACAGAGAAAGCTAGAGAGACAGAAAGCTAGAGAAAGCTAGAGAGAGAGACAGAGAAAGCTAGAGAGACAGAGAAAGAGACAGAGAAAGCTAGAGAGAGAGACAGAAAGCTAGAGAGAGAGACAGAGAAAGCTAGAGAGACAGAGAAAGCTAGAGAGAGACAGAAAGCTAGAGAGAGACAGAGAAAGCTAGAGAGAGAGAGAGACAAAGATGGAGAGAGAGACAGAGAAAGGCGGAGAGAGACAGAAAGCGAGAGAGACAGAGAAAGCTAGAGAGAGACAGAGAAAGCTGGAGAGACAGAGAAAGCTAGAGAGAGACAGAGAAAGATGGAGCGAGGCACAGAAAGCTAGAGAGAGAGAGACAGAGAAAGCTAGAGAGAGAGACAGAGAAAGCTAGAGAGAGAGACAGAGAAAGCTAGAGAGAGAGACAGAGAAAGCTAGAGAGCCAAAAGACGCAGCCCTCCCACCCCCTCTACCATTGGGAGCCCTAACCCAAACAGGACCACCACTGTCCCCCACCCCCCTATATAAAACCAACAACAGAACCGTGCTTTTGTAGCTGACCCCAGACCCCACTCCAGACCACAGACTGTAGACCAAGAACTGAGAAAGATCATGACGATGATGAACACCCTGATAGAAAGCCGGAGAGGAATGCACTAAATTATTAATATTGTTACTTTATCATTATCATTATTGTTATTTTATCATTACTATTACTATTATTAGATATCAGTATGTGCATGCCTCATGAAATTTATACTAAATCGTCATTTAGCATTATAGAAACTAGTGTTTTCACACTCATCCCACAAAATAGGTCCATTTTATTTCGTTTTTTGAATTATATAAATGCGTTCTTTCCACATAAGCTGCTGGAATATCCAGGGTCTCCGCTCCTCAACTTTTGGGATGAAGAGTACAGACCCTGAATTCCTAAAAGCTATAAAAGACATTGATATAATTGTGTTAACAGAAACATGGTGCCAAAAGGACATGCCCACCCACTGTCCTCCAATGTACCATGAAATCATTGTGCCCTCAGTAAAGAACACTAAGACACGCAAGGGCAGAACCTCCGGGGGAATCTTGATGTGGTATAAAGGAGAACTGGACAAACACATCTCACCGATAAAACAGGGAAAATCACACGTATGGCTAAAATTAGATAAAAATATAGGAATAGCAAAAAAAGATGTTTACTTATGTGCGATCTACATACCTCCAATAGAATCGCCATATTTTGAAGAGATATTTGACACTCTCCACATGGAAATCAGCCATTTCCAGGCCCAAGGAAAGGTGCTACTATGTGGGGACCTAAATGCAAGGACCGGATGTGAACCTGACTTCATAGACCCACAGGGCAACAACCATGTGTTTGGCCAGACCCCTTTATATGTCACACCAGCCATCGCAAATCGGAACAACCTTGATTGTGAAATAAATAAAAGCGGTAGGGAGGTAGTGCAACTCTGCCGAGCCTTAGGCCTGTACATAGTTAACGGTAGGTTCAGAGGGGACTCCTTAGGGAGACTCACATATTCCTCAACTCTTGGGTCTAGTGTGGTGGATTATACAATCACTGACCTGGACCCCTGCGATATCAACGCATTCACTGTCAGGCAGCAATCCCCCCTCTCAGACCATAACCAAATAAATGTGTACCTTAAACTTTCTGCCCAAACTACAGACACAAAAAAGGAACCCAGTAAGCTCCATAAAATAAACCAGACATACAAATGGGCCCCAGACAGTGGAGACAAAATCATCACAGCACTAAACTCACCTGATCTCACAAGTAAAATATCAAAATTTAAAGAAAATCTATATGAGATCACCAGAGATGGTGTAAACATGGCCATAGATGATATAAATATGATCTTCCATGAGGCAGCTGTAAAAGCCGACCTTGTGAAACAGAAGAGGAAACGTTACAAAAGACACAATAAAAATGAGAAATGGTTTGACCACGAATGCAAAAATGCCAGAAAAGACCTGAGAAAAATATCAAACCAAAAACATCGCCAACCAAACAATCCAGACCTACGTACTAGATACAATGAGACCCTCAAAAGATATAAACACACCATTAGGAACAAAACACAAAATTATACCCACAAAATACTCGAAGAAATTGAAAACTCCATTAATCCAAATCAATTCTGGGAAATGTGGAATAACCTGAGTACAACACAATTGCAAGCATTACCAATCCAAGATGGCGACATCTGGAGAACACATTTTGAAAACCTCTACAAAGACATCCCAATAAACGAAACAAACCCAAGTCAACATCATGTCACAGAAAAACTCCACACATTAGAAGCAACAATTAAAGACAACCAAAACCCTCTAGACTCCCCAATCACATGGAAAGAACTGGCCACAAAAACAAAATCTCTCCACCTAAAGAAAGCCTGTGGTCCAGACAACATCAAAAATGAAATGCTCAAGTTCAGCAATATGGAGATGCAGGGTGCGGTACTCAAGTTATTCAACATCATATTACGTTCAGGCTGTTTTCCTGATATCTGGTGCCAAGGACTCATCTCTCCCATATATAAAAGTGGAAACAAATCAGACCCAAATAACTACCGCGGCATCTGTGTCAACAGTTGTCTAGGGAAGTTATTCTGCAGTATTCTAAATAGTAGATTACTGGATTTTCTTAACAAACATAAGATCCTTAGAAAAAATCAAATAGGCTTTCTTCCAAAACACCGCACCACCGACCATATCTATACCCTTCACACTCTCATTGAAAAGCATGTACACCAAACAAAAAATGGGAAAATATTCGCTTGTTTCATTGACTTCAAGAAAGCCTTTGACTCTATCTGGCATGAAGGGCTCTATTACAAACTTCTTCAGTGTGGAATAGGGGGCAAAGTCTATGACCTTATTAAATCGATGTATCTGAAAAATAAATGCGGTGTCAAAATTGGAGACAAATGCACCTGTTTCTTCACCCAGAGAAGAGGCGTCCGGCAGGGCTGCAATTTGAGCCCGACCCTGTTCAACATATACATAAATGAACTAGCAGACATGCTGGAGCAAAGCGAGTCACCGGGTCTATGTCTCTTGGATGGAGAAGTGAAATCCCTGTTCTATGCGGACGACCTGGTTCTGCTGTCTCCCACAGAACAGGGATTACAGCAACAACTAGACCTACTCGACAAATACTGCCAAAATTGGGCCCTAACAGTAAATCTAAAGAAAACCAACATCATGGTTTTTCAAAAAAGGCCCAAGTGTCAGGAAAACAAATACCAGTTTACTCTCAGTGATACCATCATAGGACACACTATGAGCTACACTTACCTTGGTCTAACCATTACAGCATCAGGGAGCTTCAGCATAGCAGTGAATGCACTAAAAGAAAAAGCCCGAAGAGCCCTATATGCAATAAAAAGAAAATTCTACAACATCCAAATCCCAATCAAAATCTGGCTAAAAATATTTGACAGCGTAATCCTGCCGATTGCGCTGTACGGTAGTGAAGTATGGGGCCCGCTCAATCACCATAGCTGCACTAAATGGGAAAAACACACAATAGAAGCCCTACATGCAGAATTTTGCCGAAGCATCCTTCGCACCCAAAGGAAAACACCAACAAATGCATGCAGAGCCGAACTAGGCAGATACCCACTGATAATAAACATCCAAAAACAAGCACTAAACTTCCTAAATCACCTCAAATCTAGCTCCCCAGACACCCTTCATTTTAAAGCCTTCCAGACCCAAGAGCTAAACCCAGAAAAGAGTCCCCTGAGTCAGCTGCTACTGAAACATAAGTACTCCTACTCAGCCGGACCCTGACCAGTCCCAGACCAACACTGCCGTCCAAACACCAATCCGAGTGAACCAAATCATTAAACAAAGCAAAGAAACCTACCTGGAACATTGGAACAAAATAACCAAAAGCCAAAGCAGATTAGAATGTTACCGGGCCCTAAAAAGAGAATATAAACTGGCAGACTATATCTCGACCATCAGAGACACAAAACAGAGACAGACCCTCACCAGGTACAGACTAAGCGACCACCAACTGGCAATTGAAAAAGGAAGATACAAGAAATCCTGGCAGCCTAGAGAGAATAAAATATGTGATCAATGTCTGGCCGGCGAGGTTGAGACAGAGATGCATTTCCTCCTAAAATGCGAAAAATTCAACACATCAAGAAACATATTATTTGACAAGCTCAGCCAAACAACCCCAGATTTCAAAGAATTGGATGACCTGTCAAAATTAAGATTAGTCCTGGGAGAAGGAGACAGACCATACCTTGGTGCCAAATATGTAACAACATGTCACAACCTGAGGACTGTTTAAAATTAATACTGAATGTACCCACGGATGTACAAAGACTGTTTAAATTAATATTGTTTAAAGTAATATTGTATGTAACCAACGAAGGTCAGAATTGTTTGACACCTACAGAATGTTGGAAAACTACTTTTTGTTATGTAAGCTTTGGCAATATGGTTCCCTGTAAACTTTCATGCAATAAAGCATTTGAATTGAATTGAATTGAGAGAGACAGAGAAAGCTAGAGAGAGACAGAGAAAGCTAGAGAGAGAGACAGAGAAAGCTAGAGAGAGAGACAGAGAAAGCTAGAGAGAGAGACAGAAAGCTCGAGAGAGAGACAGAGAAAGCTAGAGAGAGAGACAGAGAAAGCTAGAGAGAGAGACAGAGAAAGCTGGAGAGAGAGAGAGAAAGCTGGAGAGAGAGAGAGAAAGAAAGCTGGAGAGAGACAGAGAAAGCTAGAGAGAGAGAGACAAAGATGGAGAGAGAGACAGAGAATGCTAGAGAGAGACAAAGATGGAGAGAGAGACAGAGAAAGGCGGAGAGAGATAGAAAGCTAGAGAGACAGAGAAAGCTAGAGAGAGAGAAAGCTCTGGAGAGACAGAGAAAGCTAGAGAGAGAGACAGAGAAAGATGGAGCGAGACACAGAAAGCTAGAGAGAGAGAGACAGAGAAAGCTAGAGAGAGAGAGACAGAGAAAGCTAGAGAGAGACAGAGAAAGCTAGAGAGAGACAGAAAGCTAGAGAGAGAGACAGAGAAAGCTAGAGAGAGAGACAGAAAGCTAGAGAGAGAGACAGAGAAAGCTGGAGAGAGAGAGAGAAAGGTAGAGAGAGAGACAGAGAAAGATGGAGAGAGAGACAGAGAAAGCTGGAGAGAGAGAGAAACACAGACAAAGATCGCAAGCGAGAGACAGAGAAAGCTGGAGTGAAATAGACACTGATAAATCCACAATCGGAACCACAGTAACATGAATTAAAATGTCCGCACGTCTCATTGAAGCCTCACATTAATGGCACTGCCCAAAACACACACATTATTGTGGAATTATAACACGGGTTCACGCTGAGGACTTTGATTTCCTCTTGGGGGGCCTCTTTGTCCCGCACCAGGGGTTAACGTGTTTGTGCCACATTGCAAGGCCAGGGCTGCTTTAAACCTGTTGAAAACTCCAGGCCCACAATCCAACAGGAACAAGTTAACCCGAGGCCCCAGAATCCCAGGCTCCCCGAGAGGAAATGAAAGGCCGGGGTATTAAACAGACACAAACTCACGTGGGCCCATTGGGTGCAGCCTCTGGCGAAGGCCTCGGATTGTCCACTGCGGAGGAAACTCTTGTCTCAGGTATTCCTCGTCCCAAAACGCTCTCGCTCTCTCTGCATCTTGGTACAGCTTTGCAAATATAATCAATGTCCTTGGGAGAAACGAGCGAGAGAAATTAGATTGATTAATAAACAAAGCAATGATTTAAAAAAACACAGCAAGAGCCCAGTGCTCCGTCTCTCAGTTACACAGACAATCTCCCAACAACATCCCATTACAAACAATTACATTACATTAGAAACCAGTGGATCTAAAGAGTTAAAGATGGAGACAGAGAGAATTTGCACACAGCGCACACACACACAGCAGATTGGAGGAAGGAGGGATTAGGACTGGGACCCTCCCCCCGCCCCCCCCCCCCTCCCGGGACTGGGACCTTCCCACCCCCAGGTCAGCAGATTGCAGAGTCCACCCCTTGAGCCATTGACATGTTGGCTTTGCTCCCTAGGGGGTCTGTCCATTGACATGCTAATCCATGGATAGCCCAGGGCAGCACTCTGGCAAGGGAAATAACAACAGGAAATGCTGGAAAAACTCAGCAGGCCAGGCAACGTCTGCAGAGAAATTAGAGTCAACGTTTCGGGTCAAAACCCTTTGTCATTACCTTTACATTGCAAATGACTCGAATATTGATCAGTGATACTCCATTGCAAATGACTTGAATGTTGATCAGTGATATTACATTGCAATATTCCATTACATTACAAATGACTTGAATATTGATCAGTGATATTACATTGCAAATGACTAGAATATTGATCAGTGATATTCCATTGCAAATGACTAGAATATTGATCTGTGATATTCCATTGCAAATGACTAGAATATTGATCTGTGATATTCCATCGCAATGTTCCATTCCATTGCAAATGACTAGAATATTGCTCAGTGTGTGTGTCTCTCTGTCTCTCCCTCTGTGCAACTCTCTCGCTGTCTCTATCTCTTTATCTCTATCTCTTTATCTCTATCTCTCTCTCGCTCTATATCTCCCTGGCTCTCTCTCGCTCTTTCTGTCTCTCTCTGTCTCTGTCTCGTTCTCTCTGTCTCTCTCTCGCTCTCTCTGTCTCTCTCTCTGTCTCTCGCTCTCTCTGTCTCTCTCGCTCTCTCTGTCTCTCTCTCGCTCTCTCTGTCTCTCTCTTGCTCTCTCTGTCTCTCGCTCTCTCTGTCTCTCTTGCTATCTCTCTGTCTCTCGCTATCTCTCTCTCTCGCTATCTCTGTCTCTCTCTCTCGCTGACACTCTGTCTCTCTGTCCCTCTCTCTCTGTCAATTCAATTTTTTTTTTCAATTCAAATTGCTTTATTGGCATGACAAGATACATCTTATGTTGCCAAAGCACAGAAATACATGTATGATTGACGACATAAACACCAATCTAGACATACAATGTATAGACAAGTATACCCATGTATACATAGATATACACACATATAATATGCATATAATCTTTTCTTAGATTTAATGTGTCACTGGTTGTCCCTCTGCTTGTGGCAAGCTGTAACACAATTTCTCTCTTCCCCCAATAGATATGGGAGTTTTTGGAGGTCATTCAAATTTTTGAATTCAGGGCATATTTTTGTGAATTTTAGGTAGAAATTCTCCCTTATGCCCTGATATTTTCTACAAGCTGTGAGGAAGTGCAGCTCTGTCTCCACCACTCCCTGACTGCAGTGAGAGCATATCCTGTCCTCTCTTGGCAGCCAGGTCTGCCTGTGTCTGCCTTTTTCGATGGCCAGGCTATGTTCACTAAGTCTGTGCATTGTCAAGGTTTTTCTCAGTTTGCTATCCTTTACCATGGTCAGGTATTCAGCCATGGTGTATTGTCTGTTTAGGGCCAAATAGCAATCGAGTTTGTTTTGGGTTTTTGTCGTTTCTGTCCAATAGGTCAAATATTTTTCCTTTTGTTTAGTGATAATTGTGTTGGGTTGAATTCTCTGTGCTAGGGTGTCACTGTCCTGGGACTGGTTATTATTATTAGTGTTGGTAGTTACTTCACTGAGTCCCAGGACTAGTTGACTGAGGGGACTCTTCTCTATGATCATCTCTTGGCATTTCAAGGCATCGTAATGATAGCAGTGGGGGTTGCTCATTTTTAGGTGTTTCCAAAATTTGATGGCTCGTTTTTTGGATATTAATTAGTAGTGGATATTGGCCTAGTTCTGCCCTGCATGCGTTGTTTGTGGTTTTCCTCTGAGTCCGGAGGATATTTTTACAGAATTCTGCATGCAGGATTTCAATTGGGTGTTTGTCCCATTTTGCAAATTCTTGTTGTGTTAGCGGACCCCACACCTCACTGCCATAGAGTGCAATTGGTTCAATTACTGATTTAAAAATTTTGAGCCAAATGACAATTGGAATTTCTATTTGGATTGACTTCTTAATGGCATAGAAAGCCCTTCTTGCTTTCTCTTTCAGTTCATTCACAGCCAAATGAAAGTTTCCCGTAGAACTGATTTTTATGCCTAGGTATGTGTAATTTGTAGTTTGTTCGATTTTAGTTGCTCCTAGTATGAAGTTTATTCTGGGTCCCTGATGTCTGGATCTTTGCTGGAACACCAGAACTTTGTTTTTTTTGGGGTTTATTGTCAGGGCCCAGGTCTGACAGAACGACTCTAGCAGATCCAGGTTCTGCTGTAGACTCGCTCTCTCCCCATAGCCCTGCATCAATCCCAAACTATTCCCACTGCCCCGATCTCTCCTGATAGCCCTGTATCAATCCCAAACTAATCCCACTGCCCCACTCTCTCCCCATAGCCCTGTATCGATCCCCAAACAAATCCCCCTGCCCTGCTCTCTCCCCATAGCCCTGTATCAATCCCAAACTAATCACACTGCCCCGATCTCTCCCGATAGCTCTGTATCAATCCTAAACTATTCCCACTGCCCCGATCTCTCCTGATAGCCCTGTATCAATCCCAAACTAATCCCACTGCCCCACTCTCTCCCCATAGCCCTGTATCAATCCCAAACTAATTAGCTGTGTTTCGCTCCACAGATGCTGCCTAACCTGCTGAGTATTTCCAGTATTTTCTGGTTTTTTATTTCAGATTGGCAGCATCTGCAGTATTTTGCTTTTGTATCCATGTTCACTGCATTTCCCCATCTGTATACAGTTCTGGTCTCCTTACCTAAGGAAAGACATACTCGCCTTAGAGGGAGTGCAATGAAGGTTCACCAGACTGATTCCTGGAATGGGCGGACTGCCCTATGAGGAGAGATTAAGTAGACTAGGCCTATGTTTCCTACAGTTTAGAAGAATGAGAAGTGTTCTAATTGAAACATGTAAAATTCTTAAGGGACTTGACAGGCTGAGAAAATGTTTCCCCTGGATGGGGAGTCTAGAACACGGGGTCACAGTCTCAATAAGGGGTCGACCATTTAGAACTGAGATGAGGAGAAATTTCTTCACTCAGAGGGTGGTGAATCTTTGGAATTCTCTACCCCAGAGAGCTGTCGATGCTCAGTCGTTGAGTATATTCAAGACAGAGGTCGATAAATTATTGGGAACTAAGGGATTAAGAGATATGGGGATAGTGCGGGATGGTGGAGTTGAGGTAGAAGATCAGCCATGTTCTTGTTGAATGGCGGAGCAGGCTCGAAGGGCCAAATGGCCGACTCCAGCTTCTATTCCTTATGCTCTTACGTTCTTATGATCTACCATGTCTATCATATCCTCAAAGAAATCAAGAAATATTTCCAGCAAGATCACCTCTTTTGAAACCTGTGCTTTAATTTCAATTGGTTTCTTACTTCATTATTTATCCAGGGCTTTCTAAAACTACTGGTAGTTTCCTTTTTAACAGAATATTCTTATTCTATACCTTTCGAATCCCTTGTTGAAAATATCCCATTGTTGCTCTTCATTCCTGTGTATTAATGTCTTCCATCACCTCACCTTGGCTAGCTCGCTCCTCATTTTACTGAAATCTGCCTTACTCCATTCTCATTTTCTACTGACCTTTCCCTTTATAGTTCGACTTACACCTGATAATAAGGTGTGCACCAATATTTAGCTCATCTACCTGACCATTAGTTATAACCTTGTCAGGCAATTAAAGGTAACAAACTGACTCTCAATGCACTGAATCCAAGCGGTGTGAGATCCCGGGGAGAAGCGCCTCTCACGGTGCTACCTGCAGAGTGTAACTCCGGGTGGTGGGAGGTCCGGTTCAAAAATTGCTGAGGAGATATCTCTGGTACCAGGCCATCTCCTCCCCACCCAGAAACAGGACCAGCTCTCTCCTGAAGGAATACAGTCGATCAGCGTTCACCGGAGGCGGGCACCTTGTTTCACAGATCCACTATTCTCTGGGAAGAGAAGAAGCGCCGAACCTCCAATTGGGAAATCTCCACACACAAAGTTCAATCTGTTTCTTGATGTATTGTAATGGAGACTTTCACCTCTGTGCGCTGATAAACACCTCAGTGCTGAACAGGACGGGCAGGTATGTGTTGAAACTCGGTCTCGATCCTCCCTTTTTAGGAACATCGAAACTGAAAGCGGATTGCATCAGGAAGTGCTGAGGGTGAACATGGCTTCCAGACAACAGGTCGAGAGTTGGACCGAGGAGGCAATTTGTCCCATTTGTCTGGATTTCTTCACCGATCCGGTTTCACTGGAGTGTGGGCACAACTTCTGCCGCTCCTGTATCACACAGTGTTGGGAAAATAAGGAGACAAACTCCTGCCCGGAATGTAGGAAGGAGTTTCTGGAAAGAAACCTCAGAGCCAGCCGGGCTTTAGCGAATCTGGCCGAGAAAGCTCGAAAATTAAACCTGAATCCGAAAGAGAAGGAAATTAAACATCACTGTGAGGAACATCAGGAAGAACTGATGCTGTTTTGTGAAACTGACAAGAAACTGATCTGTGTGAAGTGTCTTGTGGCGACAGAGGGGCGGGGTCACAAGTCCCACAACTTCATGGGACTGACAGAAGCTGCGCAGATGTACCAGGTAAGATGGAGGGTAGAATCTCTGGCAACATTTCTCTCTCTGTTTTTCGTGTTTAAACTTTACATTCAGTTAACTTCTAATCCCAGGATAAACAGACATCATCCCTAGAATTGGCTACGAAGAGAAAGGATTCGGCTCTGGACACCGCACGGCGGCAGGAACAGCAGATTTCCGCAGTTAGGGTAAGGTCTCTCTGTGCTGATCTTCTGGGATCTCGGTTAGTTTTGTTCCCTTTATCACGGTACATTAATTATGTTTCACATTTCATTTGGTAGGAACAGTCGAGCAGTCTGCAGACCCACATCACATCCGAGTTCGCTAAAATGCACCAGATTCTCACTGAGAGAGAGCAGCGTTTAATCAGAGATCTCAGGGAACAAGAGGGGGAGATTGTAAAATCAATGGAGAAAAACCTCAGTGTAATTCAACAGGAGTTAGATTGTGTTGGGCGAGAAATATCAGAGTTACAGAGACAGGTGGAGGAACAAGACACAGTCACATTTCTGAAGGTAAGACATTGTTTTATTTAAATACATGCTGCCCCTCGGTGACATCATCCGGAAACACAATGTCATATAGGCTGTCGACACCCAGCTCTACCTCATCACCACTTCTCTCGACCCCTCCTCTCTCTCTGATGTGTCACATTGCTTGCCCAATGAGCAGAAATTTCCTCCAATTAAATATTGGGAAGCCCGAAGCCATTGTCTTCGGTCCCCGCCACTGACTCCATCCCTTTCCTTGGCCACTGTCTGAGGCTGATCCAGACCATTTTCAACCTTGGTATCCTGTTTGACCCCCGGATGGGATTCTGCCCACGTGTCCACGCCACCATTAGAGCCGCCTACTTCAACCTCCGTAACATCACCCATCGCAGCCCCTGCCTCAGCTCATCTGCTGCTGAAACTATTATCCGTGCCTTTGCTACCGATGGACTTGCCTATTCCATATCTACCCTGGCTGGCCTCCTATTTTCCACACTCAATAAACCTGTGCTCATCCAAAACTCTGCTGGCCCTATCTTAACTCGCACCAAGTCCCGTTCAGCCATCACTCCTGTGCTCGCTGACCTACACTGGCTCTCGGTCAAGCAACGTCTCAATTTCAATGTTCTCATCCTTGTTTTCAAATTCCTCCAAGGCCTCGCGTCGCCCTATCTCTGCAACCTCCACCACCCACTGCATTTTCCCACCTGTATGCAGTTCTGCTTTCCTTACCTAAGGAAAGACATACTGGCTTTAGAGGGAGTGCAACGAAGGTTCAATAGACTGTTTCCTGGGATAAGGGGATTGCCCTATGAGGAGAGATTGAGTAGACTAGGCCTATATTCCCTAGAATTTAGAAAAATGAGAGGTGATCTAATTGAAACATATAAAATGCTTAAGGGACTTGACAGGGTTAATGCTGAGAAAGTGTTTCTCCTGGCTGGGGAGTCTAGAACACAGGGTCAGTCTCAGAATAAGGGGTCGGCCATGTAGAACTGAGATGAGAAATTTCTTCACTCAGAGGGTGGTGAATCTTTGGAATTCTCTACCCCAGAGAGCTGTCGATGCTCAGTCGTTGAGTATATTCAAGACAGAGGTCGATAGATTTTGTGGAACTAAGGAAATTAAGGGATATGGGGATATTGTGGGATGGTGGAGTTGAGGTAGAAGATCAGCCATGATCTGGTTGAATGGCGGAGCAGGCTCGAAGGGCCAAATGGCCGACGCCAGCTTCTATTCCTTATGTTTTTATGTTCTTATGATCTACCATGTCTATCATATCTTCAAAGAAATCTATGAAGTATTTCCAGCAAGATCACCTCTTCTGAAACCTGTGCTTTAATTTCAATTGGTTTCTTACTTCATTTTTATCCAGAGACTTCTAAAACTACTAGCAGTTTCCTTCTTTTTAACAGAATATCCTTATTCTATTCCTTTCAAATCCCTTGTTCAAAAATATCCCATTGTTGCTCTTCATTCCTGTGTATTAATGTCTTCTATCACCTCACACGGGCTAGCTCGCTCCTCATTTTACTGAAATCTGCCTTATTCTCATTTTCTCGTGATATTTGCCTTTATATTTGGATCATACACATAATAATATAAGGTGTGCACCAACATTTAGTTCATCTACCTGATCATTACTTATAACCAGGTCAGGCACTTAAAGGCACCAAACTGACTCTCAATGCACTGAATCCAAGCGGTGTGAGATCCCGGGGAGAAGCGCCTCTCACGGTGCTACCTGCAGAGTGTAACTCCGGGTGGTGGGAGGTCCGGTTCAAAAATTGTTGAGGAGGTTCTTCCACCTCTCGGTTAGTTTGTGTAGAAAGTACAATCGATCAGTTTCTAGTTATGGTGATGTTATCTTGCTGCACCTGTACCAATCTGTGTGTATGTGTGAGAGAGAGAGAAGTAAGAGTGCCTTGGTGTAGGGTGCCATTATATTACAGTCCACAGCTGGCAGGCTCCAGCTGTGATGACGCTGACTGCTAACCTCACATTGTACAGTGACAGAGCACGCATGTGTAAAGCTATGCTGGTGATAGGCTGCACTTTTAAAACCAGGTGAGAGGCGGAAGGCATGGAGGCTCTCTCCTCGCATCTATCTATCTTCCACTGTCTAAGATATTGGAAATATTCTGCACTTTCTCCCATTTATTGGCCCAGAAATTCGGGTCGGGGGCTTCCCGCGGGTGCAAGCCTCCGACCTACACTTACATATCGCGCTGACATTTGAATCCTGGCCCTGCTTGCATGTCCTCTCTGTGGCCCAGTTCAGCTCCTGCCGCGCTGTGCGTGCGTGATCCAGCGGCGTACTTAGTGCGATGAGCCGGCTGGGCCCGCGTGAGCAACAGGCAGCCAATCGGAGCAGGGAATGCTCCATTCATAAGTCTTGACAGATAGACCTGTCAAAATGTATAAATGCTGAGGCTGTAAAACTGTACTTTACCTTCAAATCATTTTTTTTTAAAAGCACACTTTGTAAATAAACTATAAATGACATTAAATAACTTTTAAATAAAAATTTAAACTTTTGAAAAATAATTTTTTTTAAAAACGGGGCTAAAAATAAACTTACCTTGCTTTAAAGTATTTAAAAGTAAAAAACCTGTGGAAAAAATGTTTTAATTTTAAATAATTGACCACTTACCTTTGAAAATGAAGTCCTTACAGCTGCTTTTTACATTTCTAAAATGTACAGACTTACCCGCACGTTAAAACCTGAAAAAAAAAGGAAGTTCAACGCGCAGGCGCACAGACTCAAACGTCGCAAGGGAACTGCCTCTTAACCCCTTGGTTCAGAGGAGAGGAAATGCCGGTTTTCCGCGCATGCGCTGTGCATGCTGGAATCTGGCACTTCCAACGGGCCCACGCGTGAGTACCCCGTCCGTACTCACACGTTGGGACCGGAATTACTGGCCCGATGTATTCTGTGGACATGTCAGGCTGCAACTACACGCAGCTACCAGTGGAGGCGCTGTGGCCCCAGCAGTGGGCGACTGTGTAACGACAGCAAGGCAGGCTGGAGGTCTACAGAGCTTCTATTGTAAGTGTAGGAGGAGCATTTCATCATAGAAGTGTCACAATGCGGACAGGATGAGTATAAAATGGGGATTGAATTAAGTCTGTACATCCTCACAGCTCTTGACCTTATTGTGAAGTCACTTTGCAAGAAGTTGAAACATCAGAGTTAGTCTCTGGTTATTGTCACCTTCAAAACTATAAGTCCTAGACACCGTACATGGCTGAGAAATAATATATAGATACACACCCATTATTAAATATCTTTATTGTTCTAAATTCTGGGAATAGCCATCTCCCTCACAGTTTGCCACGACTCTTATAATGTATCTTTACCAAGGTAATTTCCTGATGTAAATCCGAACAGTAACTCGGTCCTGTCACTGTTTGTTCGGGGTTGTTCCTCCCACTGACACAGCTGAAATATTTCACGGTACGACACTTGGTGTCATGTTGCAGTGTGTGATGCTGAATTCTGAATTTCTGCTCCCAGACCCTGACTGTGAACTGAGATCCGTGTTTCTGTTTTATTTCAGGAGGCAGCTTCCCAGGAAAGAAGGTATGACGTTCTCTCTACTGAAATGTTATTTAATCTGTTAAAGGAACAAACGCCCAGAATGCTAGAGTTGAATATTTGATATTTTCAGAATCAGTGAAGAGAGAAATGTCCTTTCACTGGACAGCCGGAATCTGCCGCTGGGAATATTCAAAGGGCCCGGACAGTACACAGTGTGGAAAGAAATGATAGAGAACATCAGCCCAGGTAAAGAGTTTTCATCGCCCCTATTTCAGACTTTGTAAAAGTCTCCTTGTGTGATCGCCTCGAAATAATGAAATACAGCTACAGTATTTATATTATTAGTTACAAAAAACATAATGGGCCAGAAATTCCAGAACGGGGTTTGCAGCGCGTGCAAGCCCCGTATTTGCACTTACCCCGCGCTCTTGCCGATCAGCTTCTGGGACAGTGACGATGCTGTACAGAAGCAGTGTATATTATTGTTCTCACCCTTCAGACTGACGGGTGACTCTGCAGCATCAGAAAAATACCCAGATTGCTGGTTACAAAAAAGGTTCAAGATACAATGGAACGGAATTGCTGACCTCCCCCTTTCCCAGGGAGAAACTGGGCACAGCGGCCCGCTCCATCGCACCCCCTCCAAAGCCCTTCCTCCGCCTTCAAAGGGTTCTGTCCCATCACACCTCCCACAACCTGTTCCCTCTAGGGATCCTCCCCCGCCCTCCTGGCGCACTGTCCTATCCCTTTAGTTCTCCAACAATGCGTCGATGCCCCAGCCTAATGATTTATTTTTACAAAGTCTTTACAGCACAGAAACAGGCCATTCGGCCCAACAGGTCCATGTCGGTGTTTATGCTCCACACGAGCCTCCTCCCACCTTACTTCATCCCACCCTATCACCATATTCTTCTATTCCTTTCTCCCTCACGTGTTTATCTCGCTTCCCCTAAATGCATCTGTGCTATTCACTGCAACTACTCTATGTGGGAGCGAGTTGCACATTCTAACCGCAATCTAGGTAAATAAGTTTCTCCTTAATCGCCTGTTACATTTATTAGTGAACATCTTATATTGATGATCCCTAGTTTTGGTCTCGCCCACAAAATCAAATCAAATCAAATCAACTTTTATTGTCATTGTTAGTGCACAAGTGCAGTACAACGAAATGTAGGCTTGCGGCTCCCGAGAGTGTACATTTGGATTAAGACATTTAAACATTCAACATACATTTGGCTTGTAATACATTAGCATAAACATAACCATAATAAAGTGCATTGGCAGATGTGCAGGCTTTAGAGTTTATTTGTGGAGTTCAGTAGGATGACAGCCCTGGGAAAGAAGCTGTTCCTAAATCTGGTCGTACGGGTGCGAATGCATCTGTAGCGTCTCCCAGATGGCAGGAGGGCGAACAGACTGTGGCTGGGGTGGGTAGGGTCTTTGATGATGGACCGTGACCTCCGTAGACAGCGTTTCTGGTATAGTGGAAACATCTTCTCTACGTCTACCCAATCAAACTCTCATAATATTAAAGACCTCTATCAGGTCACCCCTCAGCTTTCCCAGCTCCAGAGATAAATGACCCAGCCTGTTCAACCTTTCCTGATAATTATAACCTCTCACCCTTGAATGCTATTATCCTGTAAATCAATTTTGCACCTCCTCCAAAGCCTCTATATCCTTTTTATAATATGAAAACCAGTACAGTTCACAATACTCTAAGTGAGATCTAACCAAGGTTCTATACACATTTAATATTACTTCCCTGCTTTTCAATTCTATCTCTCTGGAAATAAACCCCAGTGAATAGTTTACCTTTAAATACCTTATTAACCTGCATCGCTACTTTTAGTGATTTGTGTATCTGTACCCCCAGATCCCTTTTCTCCTCTACCCCATTTAGATTGTTATTTTCAAGGTGTATGTGACCTCCTTATTCTTCCGACCAAAATTCACCCCCTCACACTTAGCTATATTGAAGTTAATTTGCCAATTACACACCCATGCTGTAAGTGCATCAATGTCTTCTTGTATATTGTCACAGTCCTCCATGGTATTAACTACACCCACCCCCTCCAGCCCACAATGTGGTGTCATCCACAATTGTACTTCTCATTCCAGAGTCCAAATCGTTTCTGTAAATGGTTAACAACAGTTGTCCCATCGATGATACTTGTGGAACACCACTTCCCTCCTTTTGCCAGTCTGAGTACTACCATGAACTCTTTCTCTCTGTTTTCTGTGTTGTAGTGAGCTTGCAATTCATTGTGCTACTTGTCCTCTGACTCCACTTGTTCTGACCTTAGTCACGTGTCTACTATGTGGTACCTTATCTAAGGAACTTCGAGAATCCAAAAATAGTACATCTACTACATTACCCTTGTCTACTCTTTTTTTTAGTTCTTCAAAGAACTTATTAAGATTGGTGAAGCATGGCCTTCCCTTTTGATATCCGTGCTGACTACTATATTATATTTCCAGTTCTAGATGATGACGAATTACATATTTGAGAAAGCTGCCATGATCTTTGCTACCACCAACATTAAGCTAACTGGTTGATAGTTCACTGGACTTGTTTCTTCTCCCTTTTTAAATATATGAATCACATTAGCAGTCCACCAGTCATCTGGCACTATTCCCTTTTCTCATTATATTTATATATCTATCTATCTATCTATATATAAATAAAAGCTGTCCTTCTGTCTGTCTGCCTGTCTGGCTATACACTCTCAAGTTATAGAGCGTACCTACACATGCGTTACATCAAAAGAAAGCTTACGATTCTGGAACGGTCATAAGCATATTTACTTTTCGGTCGGACAAAAATTGTGCCCACGGTATCCAAAAAACGTTCAAAATTCCGCTCATTATCCGCTCATTATTCAAAATTCCACTCATTATCCGCTCATTAGCATCGAGTGACGTGAAGGTCGACCAATCGTACAGTCGAGCGACCCGATGGTCGACCAATCGCTGTGTCGCGGGGGCGGGCAGGCCGTCCTAGAGTCGAGTGACAGGACGATTGACCAATCCTACACTTCAGTGACCTGACGGTTGACCAATCGGTGCATGTGTGGGCGGGCCTAATCATTCTGAACCGAGGTGAGTGGCCGCCATCTTGATTCCAATCTATTCGTTTCTTTTTCCCGCTTTCAGCGTGTTTCTTTTCAAATCTACATTTCCAGCAAAAAAAAAAGTTGCTTTTAAAACACAAAGGCCTAGAAATTCGGTAGGCTTAGCGCCGCTTTTGAGGCGCTAGAGGGCCTAGCGCCGGAGTTATGGCCAGTTTGGAAATTGAGTGGGTCCCTAAATCGGCGTTAGGCCGTTAGCGCTGCGCCGGCACCGATGACGTCATCGGTGTGCGCAGTGTCCCGGTTGCCATGGTAACCCGCCCGAACTCCGAAATTGACTTGCGGCTGCCTCGCCCGTGGCAGCCGCAAGCAACGTTCTGGCAGAGGTGCCTTACTGGACTTTGCGCCGGTGCATTAAAGGCCCCGCGGCGGCCGGCCATTTTCCCGCCGGCCGCCTGGCCGCAGCTCCCTCCCCGGACTTCTCCCCCCCGCCCCCCCCCCCGGGACAGATGCAAGCCCGGCACTTGTCCGAGGTGCCGGGCTCATTTTTACAATGATTTTCGCGGGCCGCGGCCGGGTGCAGGCAGCTCCTCCTTAAGGGAAGGAGGAGGCCTGCACTTCCCGAACCTGCCGCACCGCAGCGCCGGAATAGCGCCGCAATTCAGCGCGTAGCGCCAGTTTTCAGGCGCAAACAGCTTTCAGCAGCGCCGGCAGCCGTTTGGGCGCAGAACTAGTGAATTTTTGGCCCGCCCAGCGCGACTTAGCTCCGGCACTAACTTCCGGCGCTAAAGCCGTCGCTGCGCCAAAACCCAATTTCTAGGCCAAATTGTTTTTAAAAAAAGTTAATTAATTTGTAAATCTTTTCTCTAACCTCTATAATTTTCCTACCTTTCACCGTTTTCGCAGGCCTGGAAGACTGGGCCTCTGTTGCCCAGCCACGCCCAAGCTAGGCACCGCCCCTCCCGCTGGGCCCGCCCCGCGATCGCTGCCATCTTTGTAAAGGCTGGCGGCGCGGGACTGGGCCGAGCGTAGCCATTGCCGCCATTTTGGTAAAGGCTGGCGGGGCGGGAGGGAGCCTAGCGGGAGGTGAGTTGCGGTCACCGCGGGGCTCGTGCTCAGCTGATCGGGCACTCATCAGGGGTCGGCCCGCAACACATCGACCGGAGGAGCGGCGGCTCTCTCTCTCCTTCCCCCCCGCGGCTCGGGCGGGGGGCCGGTGCTCGGGAGGGCGGGGCTCGGGAGGCCGGTGCTCGGGAGAGCGGGAAGGGGGGGGAAGGGTTACCCCGGCAACCGGGCCCGGCCCTCTCTCACAGCCTCAAGCCGGCTCACGCCTGTTTCCGGGGCTTGGCTCCAGCGCAGGCCCAGCCGCAATCGGCGGTCTTGAAGCCGGGGCTCGGGAGGGCGTGGGGCGGGGCTCGGGAGGGCGGGGGCTGGGCTCGTGCTGACCGGGGCACTGCGCTCGGCTGGGCCATGTCAGTGCATGGGGCGGCACGGAGCTCCGCGGAGCCATCGCCGGCAGAGGGGAGAGGGTCTGCTGGCTCCCCCCATCCCTTTCTCCCTTCCCCCCTCCCCCCTCCTTCCCCCACCCTTCCCCCCCACACCCTTCCAACCCCCCCTTTCCCCCCCCACATACCCCCTCCCCCCCCATCCCCCAACCCCCCCCTCCGCCCTTCCCCTCCCCGCCTTCCCCTCCCCCCTCCCTCCCTTCCCCTCCCCCTTCCCCTGCCCCCTCCCCCTACACCCTCACCCTTCCCCCCAGTCGCGCTCTCTCTTCCCCCCCAGTCGCGCTCTCTCTTCCCCCCAGTCGCGCTCTCTCTTCCCCCCAGTCGCGCTCTCTCTTCCCCCCAGTCGCGCTCTCTCTTCCCCCCAGTCGCGCTCTCTCTTCCCCCCAGTCGCGCTCTCTCTTCCCCCCAGTCGCGCTCTCTCTTCCCCCCAGTCGCGCTCTCTCTTCCCCCCAGTCGCGCTCTCTCTTCCCCCCAGTCGCGCTCTCTCTTCCCCCCAGTCGCGCTCTCTCTTCCCCCCAGTCGCGCTCTCTCTTCCCCCCAGTCGCGCTCTCTCTTCCCCCCAGTCGCGCTCTCTCTTCCCCCCAGTCGCTCTCTCTCTTCCCCCCAGTCGCTCTCTCTCTTCCCCCCAGTCGCTCTCTCTCTTCCCCCCAGTCGCTCTCTCTCTTCCCCCCAGTCGCTCTCCTCCCCCCAGTCGCTCTCTCTCTTCCCCCCAGTCGCTCTCTCTCTTCCCCCCAGTCGCTCTCTCTCTTCCCCCCAGTCGCTCTCTCTCTTCCCCCCAGTCGCTCTCTCTCTTCCCCCCAGTCGCTCTCTCTCTTCCCCCCAGTCGCTCTCTCTCTTCCCCCCAGTCGCTCTCTCTCTTCCCCCCAGTCGCTCTCTCTCTTCCCCCCAGTCGCTCTCTCTCTTCCCCCAGTCGCTCTCTCTCTTCCCCCCAGTCGCTCTCTCTCTTCCCCCCAGTCGCTCTCTCTCTTCCCCCCAGTCGCTCTCTCTCTTCCCCCCAGTCGCTCTCTCTCTTCCCCCCAGTCGCTCTCTCTCTTCCCCCCAGTCGCTCTCTCTCTTCCCCCCCAGTCGCTCTCTCTCTTCCCCCCAGTCGCTCTCTCTCTTCCCCCCAGTCGCTCTCTCTCTTCCCCCCAGTCGCTCTCTCTCTTCCCCCAGTCGCTCTCTCTCTTCCCCCCAGTCGCTCTCTCTCTTCCCCCCCAGTCGCTCTCTCTCTTCCCCCCAGTCGCTCTCTCTCTTCCCCCCAGTCGCTCTCTCTCTTCCCCCCAGTCGCTCTCTCTCTTCCCCCCAGTCGCTCTCTCTCTTCCCCCCAGTCGCTCTCTCTCTTCGCCCAGTCACTCTCTCTCTTCCCCCCCCAGTCGCTCTCTCTCTTCCCCCCCAGTCGCTCTCTCTCTCTTCCCCCCAGTCGCTCTCTCTCTCTTCCCCCCAGTCGCTCTCTCTCTCCCCCCCAGTCGCTCTCTCTCTCCCCCCCAGTCGCTCTCTCTCTTCCCCCCCAGTCGCTCTCTCTCTTCCCCCCAGTCGCTCTCTCTCTTCCCCCCAGTCGCTCTCTCTCTTCCCCCCAGTCGCTCTCTCTCTTCCCCCCAGTCGCTCTCTCTCTTCCCCCCAGTCGCTCTCTCTCTTCCCCCCAGTCGCTCTCTCTCTTCCCCCCAGTCGCTCTCTCTCTTCCCCGCAGTCGCTCTCTCTCTTCCCCGCAGTCGCTCTCTCTCTTCCCCGCAGTCGCTCTCTCTCTTCCCCCCAGTCGCTCTCTCTCTTCCCCCCCAGTCGCTCTCTCTCTTCCCCCCCAGTCGCTCTCTCTCTCTTCCCCCCAGTCGCTCTCTCTCTCTTCCCCCCAGTCGCTCTCTCTCTCTTCCCCCCAGTCGCTCTCTCTCTCTTCCCCCCAGTCGCTCTCTCTCTCTTCCCCCCAGTCGCTCTCTCTCTCTTCCCCCCAGTCGCTCTCTCTCTCTTCCCCCCAGTCGCTCTCTCTCTCTTCCCCCCAGTCGCTCTCTCTCTCTTCCCCCCAGTCGCTCTCTCTCTCTTCCCCCCAGTCGCTCTCTCTCTCTTCCCCCCAGTCGCTCTCTCTCTCTTCCCCCCAGTCGCTCTCTCTCTCTTCCCCCCAGTCGCTCTCTCTCTCTTCCCCCCAGTCGCGCTCTCTCTCTTCCCCCCAGTCGCTCTCTCTCTCTTCCCCCCAGTCGCTCTCTCTCTCTCTTCCCCCCCCAGTCGCTCTCTCTCTCTCTTCCCCCCAGTCGCTCTCTCTCTCTCTTCCCCCCAGTCGCTCTCTCTCCCTCTTCCCCCCAGTCGCTCTCTCTCTCTCTCTCTCTCTCTTCCAACAACAACATGCCCTCAAAAAAGCCTCGGCACCGCCGGGCACTTCAGCTAGTATTTTATAGTGCCATATGTTCACTAATTTATTTTAACATGTGTGTGGGTGCAATCCATCTGAACCAGGGGTTTTATCCTGTCTAGGTTTGATTAATTTATCAATTAACTCGCCCTTTCTACCTTAAATGTCTACATCTTATTTGATATTTTTCTAATGCCATGTTCACCTTGCCAGTCGCGCTGATACATACTGAGGCGAAATAATTACTCAATAGTATGCAGCTGAGCGGAGGATTTATATACGAAAGTCACTACAGTATGATTATATCACAGCAATAAACTACGGGGAATATTTAAAGATCTCAGCAAATGCGTTCAGTGGCGGGTTGGGCGGGGAAATTTTTTTTTTGACAGCTTGTTGTGATCCTGCTGTCAACCCACCATCATATTAACAGAAGCTTCACGTGAACTTTGGTTTAAATACGCAAGCGCCTACCCTTGTGTGTTGTTAGTTGGTATGATTGGACTAGGATGAGGGTGAGTGTGAGGGGTGGCTAATGAGATGGGGAAGTGATAATGTAGATAGAGAGGGATGGGTGGATGACCAAGCAGTGAGTAAGGATGTGCAGGTGTAGGGTAGGGAAGGCAGAGTGATGGGGATGTGATGAGTGGAACAGCCGGATGAGGTTGAGTGTGGCTTGGCAGTAACGTTTCGTGACCTACTGAGATCGTTGAAAGATTTGCGTCACTGCAGCCTGGTCCTCCTAACGACATCCCTGCTTTTGTCCTTTTTTTATTTGTTTATAAGATGTGGGCGTCGCTAGCAAGGCCAGCGTGTATTGCCCATCCCTAATTGCCCTTGAGAAGTTGGTGGTGAGCCGCTTTCTTGAACCGCTGCAGTCCGTGTGGTGAAGGTACTCCCACAGTGCTGTTAGGTAGGGAGTTCCAGGATTTTGACCCAGCGACGATGAAGGATCGGCGATATACTTCTAAGTCAAGATGTTGTGCGACTTGGAGGGAAATTTGGAGGTGGTGGTGTTCCCATGCGCCTGCTGCCCTTGTCCTTCTAGGTGGAAGAGGTCGTGGGTTCGGGAGGTGCTGCCAAAGAAGCCTTGGCGAGTTTCTGCAGTGCATCTTGTAGATGGTACACACTGCAGCCATGGTACGCTGGTGGTGGAGGGTGTGAATGTTTAAGGTGGTGGATTGGTTGCCAATCAAGCGGGCTGCTTTGTCCTGGATGGTGACGAGCTTCTTGAGTGTTGTTGGAGCTGCACTCATCCAGGCAAGTGGAGAGTGTGCAATCACACTCCTTACTTGTGCCTTGTAGATGGTGGAAAGGCTTTGGGGAGTCAGGAGGTGAGACACTCGCCACAGAATACCTAGCCTCTGACCTGCTCTTGTTGCCACAGTATTGAAGTGGCTGGTGCAGTTAAGTTTCTGGTCAATGGTGACCCCCAGGATGTTGATGCTGGGGGATTCGGCGATGGTAATGCCGTTGAAAATCAAGGGGAGGTGGTCAGACTCTCATTTGTTGGAGATAGTCATTCCCTGGCACTTCTGTGGCACGAATGTTACTTGCCACTTATCAACCCAAGCCTGAACGTCCTCCAGGTTTTCTTGCATGCAGACATGGACTGCTTCATATCTGAGGAGTTGTGACTGGTGCTGAACACTGCAGTCATCAGCAAACATCCCTATTTCTGACCTTATGTTGGAGGGAAGGTCATTGATGAAGCAGCTGAAGATGGTTGGGCCTAGGACACTGCCGTGAGGAACTCCTGCAGAGATGTCCTGGGGCTGTGATGATTGACCTTCAACCACCACAACCATCTTCCTGTGTGCTAGGTATGACTCCAGCCAGCGGAGCATTTTCCCCACGATTCCCATTGACTTCAGTTTTACTAGGGATCCTTGATGCCACACTCGGTCAAATGTTGTCTTGATGTCAAGAGCCGTCACTCTCACCTCACCTCTGGAATTCAGCTCCTTTGTCCATGTTTGGACCAAGGCTGTAATGAGGTCGGGAGCCAATTGGTCTTGGTGGAACCCAAACTGGGCATCAGTGAGCAGGTTATTGGTGAGTAAGTGCCACTTGATAGTATTGTCAATGACCCCTTCCATCACTTTGCTGAAGATTGAGAGTAGACTGATGGGGCGGTAATTGGCCAGATTGGATTTGTCCTGCTTTTTGTAGACAGGTCATACCTGGGCAGTTTTCCACATTGTCGGAGAGAATCCAGTGTTGTAGCTGTACTGGAACAGCTTGGCGCGGCTAGTTCTGGAGCACAAGTCTTCAGCACGATAGCCGGGATGTTGTCGGGGCCCATATCCTTTGCTGTATCCAGTGCGCTCGGCCGTTTCTTGATATCACGTGGAGTGAATCGATTTGGATGAAGACTGGCTTCTGTGATGGTGGGGACCTCAGGCCGATATGAATCATCCACTCGGCATTTCTTGCTGGAGATGGTTGTAAACGCTTCAGCTTTGTTTTTTGTACTCACGTGCTGGGCTCCACCATCGTTGAGGATGGGAATATTCATGGAGCCTCCTCCTCCCTTTAGTTGTTTAATGGTCCAGCACCATTCACGACTGGATGTTGAAGGACTGAGAGCTTTGATGTGATCCGTTGATTGTGGGATCGCTTAGCCCTGTCTTTAGCATGCTGCTTCTGCTTTTTAGCAGGCATGTGGTCCTGTGTTGCAGCTTCTCCAGGTTGTGGTGGAATACAATTCTGTTGCTGCTGATGGCCCACTGCACCTCATGGATGCCCAGTTTTGAGCTGCTAGATCTGTTTGGAATCGATCCCATTTAGCATGGTGGCAGTGCCACACAACACGATGGAGAGTGTCCTCAGTCACTGCTACCAATACTGTCATGGACACATGCATCTGCGACATGTAGGTTGGTGAGGACGAGGTCAGTTATGTTTTTCCTTGTGTTGGTTCTCTCACCACCTGTCGCATGCCCAGACACGCAGTTACGTCCTTCAGGACTCAGCCAGTAATGGTGCTAGCGAGCCAATCTTGGTGATGGACTTTGAAGTGCCCCACCCAGAGTACAGTTTGTGCCCTTGTTACTCTCAGTGCATCTTCCAAGTGGTGTTGAACATGGAGGAGTACTGAATCATCAGCTGAGGGCGGGCGGTAGGTGGTAATCAGCAGGATGTTTCTTTGCCCATGCTTGACCTGGAGCCATGAGACTTCATGGGGCGAGTCAATGTTGAGGACTCCCAGGGCCACTCCTTCCTGACTGTATACCACGGTGTCCGCCACCCCGGGTGGGTCTGTCCTGCCGGTGGGAAAAGCATTGGCTGAATGCTATAATTCTGTGAGAATGAATATGTCAGGCTGTTGATTGACAGTTCTCCCAATTTGGCACATGTCTCCTGGTTGCCAGTGCCGAGGTCGATGCTGGGTGGTCCGTCTGGTTTAATTCTTAATATTGTGTTTTGGTGTGGTTTGTTACAACTAAGTGGCTTGCTAGGCCATTTCAGAGGGCAGTTAAGAGTCAACCACATTGCTGTGAGTCTGGAGTCACCTAGAGGCTAGACCGGATAAGGACGTCCGATTTCTTTCTCTAAAGGACATTAGTGAACCAGATGGGTTTTTACGACAGTCCGATAGTTTCATGGTCACCATTACTGAAACTAGTTTTTTTTTAATTATTCCAGATTTATTTAATTAACTGAATTTAAATTCCCCAGCTGCCGAGGCGGGATTTGAACTCATGTCTCAGGATCATTAGTCTAGGCCTCGGGATTACTAGCCCCGTGACATTACCATTAAGCAACCATCCTCCTACCCATTGTGCAAACTGGATGTGCTTGTCTCCTGGGGAGGTCTGTTCCGCCCATTGGACGGGAAGGGAACCTCCCTGCGTACTGTGGGATCCTGGGTGCAGCCGTGCACCTCTGTGTAATGCTTGTGAATGTTTGCAGCACCTCAATGCTGTAGAACGCTGGCAGCACAACTGTCAATATCAATTTGGACATGGTCCCTTTAAGGAAACCGGCTTATGACTTGCCATCAAATGACGTCATCAGACCCACTTCCTTCATTTGGCGAGAAACGCGCTGGGCGGGTCTTAACAAACCCAATCAGGGAAAAATCATTCCAAAATGCAGGCTGGAGCCAGTAGCGGGGCAGGGACCTGCCATCGACTTAGCCCGTCACGGACCCGGCGAGGACGGTGCAATCGCGGCCTAAATCACTGACTGTGTTATTTTACCAGCAATAAATCACTGACTGTGTTATTTTACCAGCAATAAATCACTGACTGTGTTATTTTACCAGCAATAAATCACTGACTGTGTTATTTTTACTTTCCACCAGTTCCAGCCTCTCTGACTCTGGATCCGAACACAGCGAATCCCCGTCTCATCCTGTCTGGGGACCGGACCAGTGTGAGACTCGCAGACAAACGGCAGCCGCTGACACCTGACACCCCGAAGAGGTTTGATTCCTGGCTCTGTGTCCTGGGATCGGAGGGATTCACATCAGGGAGACACTACTGGGAGGTGGGGGTGGAGAACAAGGCTGAGTGGGAGATCGGAGTGACCCGAGAGTCGGCCAGGAGGAAAGGGCGACTCGACCTGAGACCAGAGACCGGATACTGGATCGTGAGGCTGTTCCCCGGAAGCGGCTATGTTGCCCTCACCTCCCCCTCACTGACTCCCCTCACCCCGAGTGTGAGGGCCCAGAAGATCGGGGTCTACCTGGACTATGAGGGTGGACAGGTGTCATTTTACAATGCGGACAACATGTCCCATCTCCACACTTTCACCCACACTTTCACTGAGAGAATCTTTCCCTTCTTCCATCCGGGAGGGAATGACGACTGTAATAACTCCGCCCCACTGACACTCTGCGAGGTTAAAGGTCACTGACAGTAATGGGTCTGTTTCCACCATTTTGCCTCCAATTTCAGTTTCTCATTCCATTTCCTCCCGGGTGTTTCTGTGTAATAAACATTTCCAATTGTAACTCAGTTTGTAATCAGTGTTTGACTGGAACCCCAGCAGGGCCGGGGTCACTGAATAACCCTCCCACCCTCACCCTGCAACTTATCATCCCCGCCCAACCTGGACTGGAATAGAGTCTCTGCCCCTCCAGAGACCACAGCCTGGAATTCCTGGGGAGATATTACCCGATCAACATTTAACTTCATTTCCTGGGACCTTCCTTTGGCTGCGATTTTAGCCGAGCCGCTGACCTGAAATTCCTGACCGACTCCAGGCAACGCCGGAGTTACGCTCCAGCCGCACCGAGCGAGTCTGGAACAGCCACTGATTCAAAGCCCCCAAAATAGACTCTACTTTCCTTTCACCCCACCCCCTGTGCTATTGCTGTCCTCTCTGGCCTGGGCACCACGCATGGTCCCTGCCTACATGTGACCCTTGCTGTATCCCCTCTGCTGTGATAATGTTGTGTATTAACCACCAACTGCCCACATGGCTGAAACTGGATGATAATCTTGTGTAGAATTTGATGGAAATAAAATGTGAATGAATGTGTCACGGTATTTGGAACGATTGTTTAGAATGAAAGAGTACAGAATGTTCTGACCAGTTGCTGATTGTGTTTGAAGTAATATCTTGATCTTAAGAAGATGACAGTGGATTTGCTCAGGAACACAGATGTACAAACAGCCCCCTCAATAAGCAGGTGTCGTGGGAAATTCTGTAGAATGAAATGCTTCAGTCAGGGAAACTACTCTTTCTGAGATGTGATTTTCATCAGAGGAATCTTACAAATGGCGGGGCATCGAGAGAAGGAAGAGGCGCGGGAAAACCGAAAACACGGTAAACAACGGGCTGCACACTGAAGGAACTGCAAGTAGTAAGAAAGACCAACATTTAATTGCCTCAGGACGTCCCAAAGAGCTTTACAGTCAATGAAGTACTTTTTGAAGTGTAGTAATTGCTGCAATGCAGGAACCCCAGCAGACAATTTCCCACAAACTGCAATGATCAGATAATCGGTTTTTCAGTGATGTTGATTGAGGGATAAATATTGGCCCAGGACACCAGGGATACCTCCCCTGCTCTACTTCAAAATATTGCCCTGGGATATTTTACATCCACCTGAGAGGGCAGACGGAGCCTCGGTTTAGTGTCTCACTGAAAGACGGCACTTCCGACAGTGCTGCACCACCTCAGTGCTGCCACGGGGAGTGTCGACCTGGATTAAGTGTTCAAGTCTCATGGACTGGGGACTTGAACCCACAACTTTCTGACTCAGAGGCGAGAGTGTTAGCACTGAGCCTCGGCTGACACCTGTTGTGTACGATGCTTTAATACAACAATTAACTAGCGGTCTCATTGGTATTAAAGGCGAATATAAGAGAATTGTAAAGGAGATTATTTTGCAGATCTTAATAAAAACAGAGTTTTCATCGCCCCTTTATCCTCCAGAGTGTTTCTGTGTAATAAACATTTCCAATTACAACAACGTTTCCATTCAGTGTTTGACTGTATCTCCAGGGCATATGATGCAGACTGTTCGGCCCGTCTAGTGGATGCTTCCAAAGAAACTCACAGTCCCTCTACCAAAACCTTCAGCTGCCTCTCGAATGATCGCACTTTTCCCCCTGGATTGATCGGCCCCCAGGGTTTTACAAAAGCTAAATACTGCAGAGAGAAACAGCGTTAACGTTTCCGGTCGATGACCTTTCGTCAGAACTGGAAAAGTTAGAGATGTAACAGCTTTTAAACAATTACAGAGGCAGGGAAAGGGGGGAGGGGAGGAAAGAACAAAAGGGAAGGTCTGTGATAGGGTGGAAGGCAGGAGAGATTAAATGATAAAAGATATGATTGGACAAAGCAAAAGGAGATGGTAATGGGACAAGTAAAGAAACAAAAGATGGATCTAGAACAGGTGTAGCTGGGAATGGCATAAACATCAACAGCTGCCATCTGAAAAATATAGGGGTAGAGGTTATGAAACAAAATTGTTGAACTCAGTGTTGAGTCCTGAGGTCTGTAAAGTACCTAATCGAAAGATGAGGTGCTGTACCTCGAGCTTACACTGAGCTTCGTTGGAACTGTGCAAGAGGCCGAGGACAGAGAGGTCAGAGTGGGAGTGGAGTGGAGAATTAAAGTGACAGGCGACCGGAAGCTCGGGGTCAAGCTTACGGACTGAATGGAGGTGTTCCCCAAAGTGGTCACCCAATCTGCGTTGGGTCTCCCCAGTGTAGAGGAGACCACATCGTGAGCAGCGAATACAGTACACTAAATTGCAAGAAGTACAAGTAAATTGCTGTTTCAACAGGAAGGAGTGTTTGTGGCCCTGGACAGTGGGAAGAGAGGAGGTAAAAGGGCAGGAGTTGCATCTGCTGCGTTTGCACAGGAAGGTGCCCTGGGAAGGGGAAGGGGGTGTTGGAGTTGATAAAGGAGTGGACCAGGGTGTCGCGGAGGGAGCGGTCCCTTCGGAATGCTGTTGTTTTCGGGATGTGGTCCACACGGGAAAGGCTCCTTTTAATGCCCATCTCAATTCAAGTTCTGGTGTTTTTCACCCTTTCCATGGAATGGTGTTTCCTGCCATCCGTGCTGAACCGGGCTTTTACTAGTTTACATCTGTTGCTCCTTGTCCCACGTCGTGATTTAAATTTACACAGTGATCTGTACTTTTGGTTTTGTATTCCACGTTTTGTATGATAATGGTCGGCAATTCGATCGGCCTCAGTTACCTGGTTCATTTAAAGGTTCTCGGTGGAAGCTCTGCGATCATGGAAGGTGACAAGTGAACAACAAAAGTGAGAGATTCAGTCCAAACAGTGTTTCATGTGTGTGGGAGGGGGCAGAGGACTGTGGCTGTTACAAGCTCATGGTATAGAAGGAAACGTGATATGCCTGATATTAGCTTACAAGTATGCTGACGACACCCAGCTCCACCTCACCACCACTTCTCTCGAGTCCACCACAGTCTCTAAATTCACAGAAATCACAGAAACCCCACAGTGCAGATAGAGGCCATTTCGGCCCATCGAGCCTGCACCGACACATATCCCACCCGATCCCCGTCACCAACACATATCCCACCCTATCCCCGTAACCCCACGTATTTAATCCCCCTAACACTAAGGGTCAATTTATCATAGCCAATCAACCTAACCCGCACATCTTTGGACTGTGGGAGGAAACCAGAGCACCCAGAGGAAACCCACGCAAACACGGGGAGAATGTGCAAACTCCACACAGACAGTCGCCCGAGGCCGGATTCGAACCCGGGTCCCTGGCGCTGTGAGGCAACAGTGCTAACCACTATGCCACCGTGCTGCCCTGACATCCAAGTCAGACTGCTTGTCTGACATCCAGTTCTGGATGAGCAGAAATTTTCTCCAATTAAATATTGGGAAGACCGAAGTCATTGTTTTCGGTCCCCACCACAAACTCCGTTCCCCCGCCATTGACTCCATCCCTCGTCCTAACATCTGTCTGAGGCTGAACAACACTGCTCGCAACCTTGGTGTCATATTTGAACCTCAAATGAGCTTCCGACCACATATCTGTGGCATAACTAAGACTGCCTATTTCCACCTCTGTATCATCGCCCATCTCCACCCTTGCCTCAGCTCATCTGCTGCTGAAGCCCACATCCATGCCTTTGCTACCTCTAGACTTGACCATTCCAACACACTCCTAGCTGGCCTCCCACATAAACTTCAGGTCATCCAAAATTCGGCTGACCTTGTCCCAACTCGCAACAAGTCCCGTTCACCAATCACCCCTGTGCTCACTGAACTACATTGGCTCCTGGTTAAGCAACATCCTGATTTCAAAATTTTCATCCTTGTTTACAAATCCCTCCATGACCTCGCCCCTCCCTATCTCTGTAATCTCCTCAAGCCCCACAACCCCCTGAGATATCTGCGCTCCTCTAATTCTGCCCTTTTGAGCATCCCTGTTTATAATCGCTCAACATTTGGTGGCCGTGCCTTCTGTTGCCTGGGCCCTAAGCTCTGGAATTCCCTACCTAATCCGCGCTGGCTCTTTACCTCTCTTTCCCACTTTAAGATGCTCCTTAAAAACTAAGACTTTGGCCAAGCTTTTGGTGACCTGCACAAATTTCTCCTCTGGGGTTGATGTCAATTTTCGTGTCTTATAATAGTCTTCTGCAGCATCTTGGGACGTTTTACTATGTGAAAGGCCCTATATAAATACAATTTGTTGTTGTTGTACAGCAAAGAAGATGAATGTGGTGTTCTTATTTGGAGAACTAACCTCATCCAAGTTCACATTTGAAACAATCTCCACGGGTGGTGAATCTGTTGCGCCTCTGTGCTACAGAGAATCTGGGCCAAGGGGAAGGCTAACATATCCAAAGGTATCTTCAGTTTAGCAAGATGGAAACCTCTCTGCAGACTGTCAAGGTCAGTAATGATTGAAAGTTCTTCCCACTGTTGGACATGGACTCACTGCTGGGTCAGGATCCCAGGAAATATCGAGCAGTGTCTCAACCAACTTGGAGTCAGAGGGCGAGTATCTCTGCACCTGGGACACAGTGTGCCTGGAAATAGGGACAGAGTGTCTCTGTGAACTGAGGGTTTGGAGGGAGAGTGGGTGGAATTTTCTGAGGGCACTCCACCAGCTTTTAGGGGAGAGATGGTTTGGCTAGTGTGTTGAACGTGGATTCACTGAAATGTCTTTTATATTTTGCCGTGTATAAAGATGAAAATTCCACCAATTGTGAAGAAACAGTTGCTGAAATTCTCGAGTGCTGTTGCCAGAAATGCAGCGGACTGGGGCGAGACTTCCAGCTGCCAGTATGACCTGACGGCCAACCAGCTCCAACTGCCAGGGAGAGGGCCATTAGTATAACAGGATGGGAAGCTGCAGTATATGTGTTTCACCCACAGGGACCCATTCCGTCAGTGGCGCGGGACTCTGGGAATCAATGTAATTTAACTGGGTGGCCCTGGAAAAACTTCCTTGTCACTTTATAACAGCAAACACACTGAGATCAGTATCAGCCCCGCCCTAGTGCGGCAGTCAGTACATTTACTTTAAGGGTTTTATTTATTTGTTTTCAACAACAGCTTGTATGTCTAAAATGCCTTTAATGTACGATAACATCCGAAGGCTCCTCACAGAAGAGTAATTGGACAAATATTAGCACAGAGCCACATAAGGAGATATGAGAATGGGTGACTGAAAACTTGGGCAAAGAGGTAGGTTTTAAGGAACATCTTAAAGGAGGAAAGGCAGGTGGCGAGGCGGAGAGGATTAGGGAGGAAATCCCAGAGCTTAGCGCCCAGGCAGCTGAAGGCACAGCCGCCACTGCTGGGTTGAAGGAAATGGGGGATGGACAATCTTATGTTCATTAATAACTAGACATTCTTATTATGAACACAGCTAGCTTCTAGCTAGTCATTTATTCAGTACACGTTCTCTAGGTACAGTATCTGTAGAGATGCAGCATGTGTGCTCCTGTGTGCAGGCTGCCATCTTCACTGTTGCCTTGTGGGTAGCCTAGCCTCATGGGTAATGTAGTCTTAATACATATACAGCTGGGTAGTGTAGTCTTATACATACAGCCATATACAGCTCTACACAGCTCTACGGCTCCACCTAGTGTCCACTATAGAATGACATGTTATTGATCATTACATCCCCCTTTCTTTGAGGTTTAACAAAATCAATATCAATCAACTTTCAAGAAAACAATAAAGATAATATCAGTAACACTTTTGTTAGTGCTCTATAAACATAAACATTTTCAAAACAGTCAACACATTTTCAAAGCTTTACATTGTACTCAAAGATTAAGTCTATCAGGCTCTTTTACTTCATGTGTGGATCTTCTCAACACGGGTAAGTCTGATGTGTCTTCATGAGATTGTTCTGGTGGTGAATGACAAGATGCAGTTGCGGCATTGTCATCAATCTGCTCTTGTATAGATCGAGGTCTCTGGTGTATGTGCCTTTAAGAGCCCCTGTGTACTGTAATGCCAGTAGTGGCCACTCGGGCTATATAAGCCTGTATAGTGTCTTGTATCTGTTAGTTCACCTCCAGACTTTGTCCAGTAAACACCTGTAAACCAACTCCTGCATTCCGTGTCTTCATTAACACACGGATACAACAGTGGCGACGAATTGGAAACGGACTTACCTGCAATTCGGCAGCACCTCAAGGAGATCGATTCCTCAGACGAAGGAAGAAGAAAAGAAAAAAAAAAGAAAAAACTGTGGTTTCACCAGCTAGCCGGGCTGGTGGCAGGTACTGCAATAATCCTTCCTGGGCGGCGGGCTGGGGCTCGATCGGCTGGCTCTACAGCGGGGCCAAGCAGTGAAGGTGCAGGCAAACAGAGACGAAGGGTGGAGCACTCGGGAGACGGCCAGCTCTGCAAAACAGGTCGGCGTTTGGACGCAGAGGGAGGGGAAAGTCCCAGAGAGTCCGGCGGGAACAAGTCTCCGACTATTAAAAATATTTGTATAATTAAAACCGCGGAGAACAGCGTTGTCAGCAGCAACAGCGGCGGGAAAGCGCGGGAGGCGCCATTTTTTTTTCAGCAAGGAGGAAGGGAAAGCGCGGGAGGCGCCATTTTTTTTTCAGGATGCCTAAGACTGGCAATATTACTGCTTTCGATGGTGATGTGGAGGATTGGACCACATATGTAGAAAGAGTGGAGGTATATTGCACAGCAAATGAAATAGAGGATGGTAAAAAAGCATCGATACTCCTAAATCTAATGGGCGCAAAGACATACGGGCTGTTACGAAACTTAATCACTCCAGCCAAACTGATGGACAAGAATTTAAAGGAAATTGTTGATACCCTACAGGAGCACTTAAACCCAACACCGCTGCTGATAGCGGAACGGTTCAAGTTCTTCAGGAGGAATCAGCACAAGAATGAAAGTAACGCTGATTACCTCACCGAATTAAGGAAGCTATCAAAGCACTGCCAATTCGGAGCAGGACTGGCAGATTCTCTTCGAGACAAATTCGTCTGCGGTCTCCTAAGTGAAGGAACACAGAAAAGGCTACTTTCTGAGAAAGATTTAACACTGGACAAGGCTTTCAGTATGGCTGTATCATACGAAGCAGCAGCGAGAGGAGCTGCAGAGATACAGCACAAGCCACAGGATTTCGGCACCCATCAAATGACACAGGGTTTCGAGAGATGTTATCGGTGTGGCAGATCCACCCATGACCAGAGGGACTGCTGGTTCAAGGACAAAACATGCAGGCAATTCGGAAAGATGGGACACATTGCACGTGTATGCCGATCTGGAAACAAAAAATCCACTGACAAAAAAAAAATCAAAAAAGAAAGTACAAAAAGGTACAAATGGTGACGGACAGTAGCTCCGAAGACCAGAAGAGCGATAGCGACTCCGGAAACAAGAGACTAAGCTGTCTCAAATTACATAATGTAATTGCCAAAGAAGATTACCAGACCATTTGGGTTACCCTCACGATAGCGGTGTCCCCAGTTAAAATGGAGCTAGATACAGGATCAGCTCTGACCGTCATAAGTCGACAGGATTACGAGCGGCTATTTCCGCATATACCCTTGAAAGACACATCCATTATCTTAAAAACATATACGGGGCAGAAAGTATACCCCAGAGGGAAAATAAGGGTGCCTGTTGTATACAACGGCAAGGAAATACAGAAGTTGTATTTATACGTTCTGCAAAATGGTAGTCCACTGCTGTTGGGACGTGAATGGATCAGGAAGATACGGTTAGACTGGCACTCCATTCAGGCACTGACGGTGACCAGTAAGAAAAAAAATGAGGATGACGTCATACCTGAATGATTGAAAGACATCTTGGCCAACGCCAAAGAAGTGTTCCAACAGGAACTAGGAGCCTTGAAAGGCGTCACCGCCTCAATAAAGGTGGAAGATGCGGCAATTCCCAAGTTTTTTAAGGCAAGGCCGGTGCCATACGCAATTCGTCCAGCAGTCGAGGCAGAGCTGGAGAATTTGGAAAGGACAGGCGTGTTATCCAAGATAGATTGGAGCGAGTGGGCAACACCCATCGTCCCGGTCATGAAGAAAACTTTGAATAATGATAAATCTGAAGAACAGAGAAAAATTCGCATCTGAGGGGACTTCAAGGTGACTGTAAACCCGGTCCTTCACACGGTACAGTATCCTCTGCTGAGGATAGAAGATATTTTCGCCTCACTATCCGGAGGGAAACATTTCACAAAAATTGACTTGGCACAGGCATAGCTACAGATGGAGGTTGAGGAGGCCTCTAAAAAGTATCTCACAATAAACACACACAAAGGCCTGTACCAGTACAATCGACTGGTTTTCAGAGTAGCATCAGCTCCAGCTATCTGGCAAAGGGCTATGGAACAAGTCCTGCAAGGGATTCCTGGGACTCAATGCTACCTAGACGACATCCTTGTAACAGGAGAAAACGACAACGAGCACCTTGCCAATTTGGAGCAGGTGCTCACTAGGCTGAGAGAACGGGGCCTACGAGCAAACCGCCCCAAGTGTGAATTTTTCCAGAAACAAGTATCATATTGTGGCCACATAATTAAAGAAGAAGGGTTGCATAAGTCCCCTGAAAAAATTGAAGCGGTCATAAAAGCCCCAGCACCTGAAAATGTCTCACAATTACGGTCGTTCCTGGGATTGATAAATTACTATCATAAATTTTTACCGAACTTGTCAACTGTTCTGCACCCTCTTAACGAACTGCTACAAATGGGAGTAATTTGGGAATGGAGCGAGGACTGTAAACTTGCCTTCCATAAATGTAAAGGCTTGATCACGTCCAAGGAAGTTTTGTCTCATTACAACCCATCACTGCCAATCAGACTGGCGTGCGATGCATCCCCTTATGGCGTAGGAGTGGTATTATCGCATAGATTCCCTGATGGCTCGGAGCGGCCGATAGCTTTTGCGTCACGCTCATTGAACTCAGCTGAGCGTAACTATGCCCAGATCGACAGGGAAGCACTCAGCCTGGTATGGGGAGTGAAGAAATTCAACCATTACCTACATGGACAAAAATTTACCTTGTTGACTGACCATCAACCCCTCATCTCCATATTCAACCCTAAAAAGGACGTTCCCATTATGACAGCACAAAGGCTACAGAGGTGGTCCCTTTTCCTAGGGGCACACCGATATGACATAGAATACAAAGGATCAAAACAGCATGGAAATGCTGACGGTTTATCGCGTCTACCGTTACCAACGGTAGAAGAAGCACCTGCAGTGGACCCAGTGGAAATGTTCCACTCTACCATAGTAGATTGTCTACCAGTAACAAATTCTGCCATTGAAAAGGAAACAAGAAATGACCCGACTCTCTCACGAGTCTACGATTTAATGGTAAAGGGATGGCCACCACATGGCGAACCACTGTTGCCAGCATTCTCGCAAAGAAGGGAACAGCTGTCAGTGTGCCGAGGAACCTTGATGTGTGGATCCAGAGTGGTGATTCCACCCAAACTCCAGGATAAAGTGCTAAAGGAGCTTCACGAGGGGCATCTGGGTGGAGTGAAAATGAAGAACCTAGCCAGAGCGTTTGTGTGGTGGCCAGGTATCGATGGAGACATCGAAGAAATGACCAAGGGCTGTCTAGGATGCCAGAAGGTCCAAAACGCCCCACCACAAGCCCCTCTACATTCATGGGAGTGGCCCTCATCTCCATGGCAAAGGGTACACATCGACTTTGCTGGTCCATTTATGGACTCAATGTTCTTAATCGCGGTTGACGCACACTCCAAGTGGCCGGAGGTAATAAAGATGTCCTCCACCACCACGGAAAAAACCATCACGGTATTAAGGACCATATTTGCCAGGAATGGGCTGCCTGAACAGATCTGTTCTGATAATGGACCACAATTTGTGTCCGAAGAATTCAGAAAGTTCTTAAAAAACAATGGGGTTAAGCACTATACATCCGCCCCATACCATCCCGCCACCAATGGATTGGCTGAAAGGTTTGTCCAGACCTTCAAGAAGGCCATAAAGGCTATGGGTAATGAAGGCATCAATCTACAGCATAAGGTAGATAACTTCTTGTTTGCCTGCAGGATTGCAACACATATGGTTACAAACCAAACTCCCGCCATGATGTTTTTCAATAGAAGACTAAGATGCCGGCTGGATTTGATCAAGCCAAACATCAGAAGGGACGTAGAGAACCACCAATTTCAAGGCATGAATGAAAGGCCAACTAGAACTTTCCAGATAGGTCAACAAGTTTTGGCCCGGGACTACCGTACCGAGAAATGGCAGCCTGGAACTATTTGCACACGACTAGGACCACTGATGTATACCATGGACATTGGAGAAAGCATAATAAGGCGCCATGCTGACCAGATCATAGAGTCACCCGAAAAGGGACAACCTACACCACCACTCTATACGCCTAATGATGAAGTAGAGATACCCATAGTATCTACCTCCAATCCGGTGATACTGGAACCAGATGAACCCGACACTGGCATTCAAGCCGAATCGACCTTACCAAAAGAACCTACTACACCACCGAAAACTACTACACCACCGAAAACTACTACACCACCGAGGCGTTATCCGGACCGAGTCAGGAAACCTCCAGAGAGACTGACTTATAATTGATTAACTGCAGCAAATGTTTAGATTATTGTTCTTGTACACATGTTAATAACAATTACTTAAAATGTTATGTACTGGTTGTCTAAAAGGGGAGGAATTGTGGTGTATGTGCCTTTAAGAGCCCCTGTGTACTGTAATGCCGGTAGTGGCCACTCGGGCTATATAAGCCTGTATAGTGTCTTGTATCTGTTAGTTCACCTCCAGACTTTGTCCAGTAAACACCTGTAAACCAAATCCTGCATTCCGTGTCTTCATTAACATACGGATACAACAGTCTCCTTGCGATCTTTGCTTGGAGAGGGTTTCAGTGTTTCCTTCACTCTTCATGCCATAACTCTCAATGTAGTCAATGCACTCTCAAAAAACTGCTGGCAGCTGGATCCCATCATACAGCATAGTCCTCTCAGCAGCCTCGGCTAATGGAACACCAAAGATTGGCCTGAGGGAAGAAGGAGTATCCACCGGAACTGCTTCCTGCTCTGGTGCAGGCTTCTTCTTTTTCTTTTTCTCTTTCCACTGCTTAACAACATCTGCTGTGGTTATATCTTTGGACTTTTTCTCCTTGTGTTTTTCCTCTTTGTGCTTTTCTTTGACCTTAAAGTCTTTTTCTTTCTTCTTGGAGAAACTAGGCTTTTTGAAGACATGGATACCCTTTGGCCTTTTCATCCTTGATGGGCTCTCTGCTTCATCACCCGAGTCATCTGGTCTGCTTATGGCACAGTTTATACAGTAGACTCTCTTGACCAGTTCTAAGTCTTCACAAGCTTTATCACCTAGTATCGAATCAAGTCTTTCAGCCACAACAGAAAACATGAGATGATGCACTTTGTCTTTGACTGTCATTTTAAGCCTGCATACACCTAAGCTATCTATTTTCTGTTCATTATAGCTCTTCAGTAGTACTGACTTTTTCTGTATTTTGGGCTTTTCTTTCATATTTTTTATGTCACTCATACTGATTAAGTTTGCTTTTGCCCCAGTGTCCAGTTTCAATGTAACTAATGCTCCATTTATCTGCAGTGGGATCATCCATTTGTCCACTTTTACTGCGTTGACTTTATGTTCAGCATTGTTCATTTCTAAGGGCTGCACATTTTCTGTATCTTTTTTGATATCGTCACATGACACCATTCCTACAAAAAATGTCTCACTTAAATCAGTGTCCTCAATCACATTAACTTGTTGCCCTTTCGTTGTTTTTACTTTTGAAAAGCATTGTTTGGCAAAGTGATTCTTTCCATTACACTTTGTGCACATTTTTCCAAACGCTGGGCATTGTCTTAACTGGTGTTTGTAACCACAGCGTTTACAATTAAAAATTTCATCCTCCGATTGCTTTTCATTTCTGTTCTGCCCACGTTTCTTCCCCTTGTAGGACACAGCACCGACAGCAGCATTATCACTCATTACAATCGCATCATTATTGATTTCACTGAAAGTCTTCGCGTGCTTTCGAGCTAGCTCACTGGCTTGGCATATTTTCATCGCATTTTCCAAATTTAGTTTGGTTTCTCTCAACAGACGTTCCCTGACTTTTTTATCATGAATACCAAACACAATCGGGCCACAAATCATGGATGCTTTGAGCTCAGAGAAATTACATGTCTGTGCTTTCAGTTTCAGATCAGTTATAAAGCTATCAAAAGTCTCATTTTGTTGCTGTGTCTGAGAACAGAAGATGTATCTTTCATACGTCTCATTCTTTTTGGGAGAGCAATGTGCATCAAATTTCTTTAGCACATCTTCTAATTTTCCTCTGTTCTCCTCTGGATTAAATACAAATGTATTAAATACCTCTATTGCCTGTGGGAGTGCAACCATAAGCAGCAACGCTATCTTCCTTGCATCTGGCTTCATACCGAATCCGATGGCTGCAATGTAGAGTTCGAGCTGTTGTTTAAAAATCCGCCAATTGTAGTCGACATTTCCCTCGAGATTCAAACGCTCTGGTGGCTTCAAATTCTCCATGTCGCTTTTCACAATTTTCAGCAGATCTTCACCACCTTGGTACCATCTTATGTTCATTAATAACTAGACATTCTTATTATGAACACAGCTAGCTTCTAGCTAGTCATTTATTCAGTACACGTTCTCTAGGTACAGTATCTGTAGAGATGCAGCATGTGTGCTCCTGTGTGCAGGCTGCCATCTTGACTGTTGCCTTGTGGGTAGCCTAGCCTCATGGGTAATGTAATCTTAATATATATACAGCTGGGAAGTGTAGTCTTATACATACAGCTATATACAGCTCTACACAGTTCTACGGCTTCACCTAGTGTCCACTATAGAATGACATGTTATTGATCATTACAGACAAGAGGCCAGAATTGGTGAAACACAGTTTTCTCTGAGCATTATGGGGCTGGAAGATGGTATAGATATAGTGAGTGGCGAAGCGATGGAAAGATTTGAGAACGTGAATGAGATTTTTAAAAACAAGGTATTGCTGGACCAGGAGACAATGTAGGTCAGCGAGCACAAGGGTGATGGGTGAACGGTGCGAGTTAGGATCAGCAGCAGCGTTTTGGATAAGCTGAAGTTTCCGGAGTGTGAAAGATGGGAGGTAGGCCAAGACAGCATTGAAATAGTCAAGTACAGAGGTAACAAAGACATGGATGAGGGTTCCGCAGCAGATGGGCTGAGGCAGAGGGGTCGATGTTGTGGAGGTGGTAGAAGGTGGTCTTAGTGATGGAGCGGATATGGGGTCGGAAGTTCAGCTCAGCATGTTACAGAATGCTGAGTCTGAGAACAATCTGTTCCAGCCTGAGACAGTGGCCAGGGAGAGGGATGGAATTGGTGGTTAGGGAACAGAGTTTGTGGCGGGACTCGAAGATAATAGCCTTGGTCTTCCCAATGTTTAATTGGAAGATATTACGGCTTCTCCAGGACTGGCTGTCATCAAGCAGTTTAACAAATCAGAGGCAGTGGAGGGGTCAGGAGTAGTGGTGGTGAGGTAGAGCTGGGTGTCGTCAGCGTACATGTGGAAGCTAATATCATATCTTCGAATGATTTCCCTGAGCGATCGCATGTACGCAAGTTTATCCTTCCTTAGGTATGGAGACCTAAACTGTACACAGTACTCCAGGGTGGTCTCACAAAGACCCTAGTCGCAGTAAGAGTATTTTACTCTTATACTCCAATTCCTTCGTAATAAAGGCTAACATACCTTCCTAATTACTTGCTGTACCTGCATGTTAACTTTCTGTGATTCGTGAACCCAAATCCCTCTAAATACCAACATTTCTGAAATATTCTGCATTTCTATTTTTCCTACCAAAATGGATAACTTTACATTTCCTTTATCCCCATTGCCAAGTTCTTGCCCACTCACTTAACCTGTCTGTATCCCTTTGCAGCCTCTTGCATCCTCCTCACAACTTGCTTTCCCACCTAGCTCTGCATCATCAGCAAACTTGGATACATTACAGGCTCGACGGGCCGAATGGCCTACTCCTGCTCCTATTGTTCTACTACACTCGGTCCCCTGATCCAAATCAATGATATAGATTGTGAGTAGCTGAGGTCCAAGCACTGATCCTTGCAGTAACCCACTAGTTACAACCTGCCATTCAGAAAATGACCCGTTTATTCCTATTCTCTGTTTCCTGTCCGTTAACCAATCCTCAATCCATGCTAAAATATTACCTCCAATCCCACGAGCCCTAATTCTGTGTAATAACCTCCTGTGTGGCACCTTTATTGACTGCTTTCTGAAAACCAAAATACACTACACGCACTGATTCCACCTTATCAATCCTGCTAGTTACAACCTGAAAAATCTCTAATAAATTTGTCAAATACGATTTCCCTTTCATAAATCAGTGTTGACTCTGGCTGATCATATTATGATATTCTAAATGCCCTGTTACCACGTGACTAATAATAGATTCTAGCATTTTCCCTGCTACTGATGTCTGGATGGTGTCGCTGGCTAGGGAACAGAGTTTGTGGTGGGGACTGAAGACAATGTCTTTGGTCTTCCCAGTATTTAGATGGTCCCCCTTATCCTCACCTTCCACTCCACCAGGCTTCACATCCAATAGATTATCCTCATCCATTTCCTCCACATCTATCAGGATACCATCAACGAAAATATACTCATCGCCACTCACCTTGCAGCATTCCGAAAGGACCATTCACTCTATGACACCCTGGTCCACTCTTCTATCACCCACAACACCCTCTCCCCTTCCCCGGCACCTTCCCATGTAAGTGCAGGAAGTGAAGCACCTGCCCTTTCAACTCCCCCCTTCTCACCATCCAGGGCCCCAAACATTCCTTCCAGGTAAAACAGTGATTTCCTTGTACTTCTTCCAGCTTACTATGCTGTATTCGCTGCTCACGATGCAGTCTCCTCTACATTGAGGAGACCAAACGCAGATTGGGTGATCGCTCTGCCGAACATCTCCATTCAGTCCGCATGCATGAGCTTCTGGTCACTTGCTGCTTTAATTCCACATCACACGCCCACTCTGACCTCTCTGTCCTCAGGCTCCTACACTCTTCCAACGAAGCTCAATGCAAGCTCGAGGAACATCATCTTTCTAGTTGGCACATTGCAGCTTCTGGTCTTAACATTGAGTTTAACAACTTTAGATCTCAACCCCCACTCCCATTCTCTCTGGGACAGCAGGAACTGGTAATGTAGGATGGCAGCACCAGGGACACTGGGAGTGGAGGAGGTGTGGGTTGGTGCTTTGGGGGTGGGGGTCTATCGGTAAATGACGGGCGGTGTGGTCTGTACCCATGCGCTCCAACAACCTTTCCTCTGCCACATACCCAGGCCACGGAACCTTTCTCTTCACTGGATTTTCCATGCTTCCCTTCTCCTTGGCTCTCTTTCAGTAGGGAATTTCAACATTTCATTCATCTTTGACCCTTTCCATAAGTACTTTAAACCTAATGATATTATGATCACTATTGCCCAGATGTTCTCCCACTGAAGCAGACTCCACTTTCCCTGCTTCATTCCCCAGAAATAGATCCAGCTCTGCTTCATTCCTTGTTCAGCTAGAAATATATTGATTAAGGAATTCTCCTGTGCACATTTTAGGAATTCTTCACCTTCCTTGCCCTTTACTCTGTTTATTTGCCAGTCTATATTAGGGTAATTGAAGACCCTTACTATGACTGGTTATTTTTACATTTCTCTGAATTTGGCTACAGATTTGTTCCTCTATCTCATTCTCACTATTCGGAGCTCTATTTTAAACACCCAGCAATGAAACAGCTCCTTTTCTGTTCCTTAACTCTAACCAAATAGATGCAGTCTCTGAACCCTCTAGTATATTGTTCCTCTGTAGAAGTAAGATTATCCTTGATCAATACTGCCGCCCTCTCCTGTATTTTTCCCTTCACTATCCCTCCTGAATACATTGTAGCCAGGAATGTTGAGTACCCACTCCTGCCCATGTGTAAGCCAGGTCTCCGTTATAGCCACTATATCAGAACCCCATGTGGCCACTTGCGCCTGTACCTCGTTAACCTGATTTGTAACACTCCTCACTTTAACACGTTTACATTCCAGCACCTTGCTGGTCTGCTTTGTTTTATCTCTCCATTTACTTCCTGCTCTTTCTACACTATTCTTTGTTCTGTTGCTGCCTGTCCCTCCTCAGCTTGCCACTGGAAACAGTCGCTAAAACATCCCTAATTAAAAATGCTATTAATTTCTAATATTACACGTTTGCATTAGTGTCAGCGGTGGCTCAGTGGGTAGCACTCTCTCTCGCCTCTGTGTTAGAAGGTTGTGGGTTCAAATCCAACTCGAGAGACTTGAGCACAAAAATCCAGGCCGAAACTCCAGTGCAGCACTGAGGGAGCGCTGCACTGTCAGTGGTGCTGTCTTTTGGAAGAGACCTTAAACCGAGTCCTGGTCTGCCCTCGCAGGTGGATGCAAAAAATCCTATGGCACAATTTCGAAGAAGAGGTGATTGGCAAAAGAACCAACAGCGACGTAAGAAAAAAACTTTTTTATGCAACGAGTGGTTAAGATCTGGAACGCGCTGCCTGAAAGGGCGGTGGAGGCAGACGCCATCTTATCTTTCAGAAGGGAGTTGGATAAGTATCTGAAAGAAATAAAATTGCAGGGCTACGGGGAAAGGGCGGGGGAGTGGGACTAGCTGAGAGCCGGCACAGGTTCGAGGGGCTGAATGGCCTTCTTCCGTGCTGTAACCATTCTATGATTCTATGAAGAGCAGGGGAGTTCTCCCCGGTGTCCTGGCCAATATTTATCCCTCAATCAGCATAGCTAAAAAGAAATTATCTGGTCATTATCACATTGCTGTTTGTGGGAGCTTGCTGTGTGCAAATTGGCTGCCGCGTTTCCTACATTACAACAGTGACTACACTTCAAAAAGTGCTTCATTGTGCTTTGAGAAGTCTAATGGTCTTGGAAGTGGACTTATAAATGCAAGTCTTTCTTTCATTAACATTGATTGTAGTTCCACAATTTACTGATTAAATTTACACACTGCCTGAAACTTTACTGTGAGTGGATTGTTCCATTTCCCATCAACAGAATATGATATTGGATTGGAAACATACGAAAATATCAGACAGAAAAGATCATCGGGTCTCTGCAGACTGTCCCACAGAGTTGTGATGACTTAATGTATCATCACAGAGACACTCCCTCCCCACAGGGAGTCACATAATCTCCTGGGAGAGGCAGTTAGGGGGGAAGAATCTAAAAAGTTCCTCCCCGGCTCCTTTAGATGATGGAAAGTAATCCAGGAGATCACATTGCCCCTGACTTTCAGGGTAGCTATCTCTGGTACCAGGCCATCTCCTCCCCACCCAGAAACAGGACCAGCTCTCTCCTGAAGGAATACAGTCGATCAGTGTTCACCGGAGGCGGGCACCTTGTTTCACAGATCCACTATTCTCTGGGAAGAGAAGAAGCGCCGAACCTCCAATTGGGAAATCTTCACACACAAAGTTCAATCTGTTCCCTAATGTACTGTAATGAAGACTTTCACCTCTGTGCGCTGGTAAACAGCTCAGTGCTGAACAGGACGAGCAGGTATGTGTTGAAACTCGGTCTGGATCCTCCCTTTAATGAGCTTTGAAACTCAAACAGTTCCAGTCAGGAAATGCTGAGTGTGAACATGGCGTCCAGACAACAAGCACAGAGTTTGACCGAGGAGGCAATTTGTCCCATTTGTCTGGATTTCTTCACCGATCCGGTTTCACTGGAGTGTGGGCACAACTTCTGCCACTCCTGTATCACACAGTGTTGGGAAAAGAAGGAGACAAACTCCTGCCCGGAATGTAGAGACGAGTTTCCGGAAAGAAACCTCAGAGTAAATCGGGCCTTAGCGAGTCTGGCCGAGAAAGCTCGAAAATTAAACCTGAATCCGAAAGAGAAGGAAATTAAACATCACTGTGAGGAACATCAGGAAGAAGTGACGCTGTTTTGTGAAACTGACAAGAAACTGATCTGTGTGGAGTGTCTTGTGGCGACAGAGGGGCGGGGTCACAAGTCCCACAACTTCATGGGACTGACAGAAGCTGCACAAATGTACCGGGTAAGATGGAGGGTAGAATCTCTGGCAACCTTTCTCTCTCTGTTTTTCGTGTTTAAACTTTACATTCAGTTAACTTCTAATTCCAGGATAATCAGACATCATCCCTAGAATCAGCTACTAAGAGAAAGGATTCGGCTCTGGACACCACACGGCGGCAGGAACAGCAGATTTCCGCAGTTAGGGTAAGGTCTCCCTGTGCTGAATTTCTGGGATCTCGGTTAGTTTTGTTCCCTTTATCGCGGTACATTAATTATGTTTCACATTTCATTTGGTAGGAACAGTCGAGCAGTCTGCAGACCCACATCACATCCGAGTTCGCTAAAATGCACCAGATTCTCACTGAGAAAGAGCAGCGTTTAATCAGAGATCTCAGGGAACAAGAGGGGGAGATTGTAAAATCAATGGAGAAAAACCTCAGTGGAATCCAACAGGAGTTAGATTTTGTTGGGCGAGAAATATCAGAGTTGCAGAGACAGATGGAGGAACAAGACACAGTCACATTTCTGAAGGTAAAACCTTGTTTTATTTAAATACATGCTGCTCCTCGGTGACATCATCCGGAAACACAACGTCATATAGGCTGTCGACACCCAGCTCTACCTCATCACCACCTCTCTCGACCCCTCCACTGTCTCTGATGTGCCACGTTGCTAGTCCAACATCCAGTAATGGATGAGCAGAAATTTCCTCCAATTAATTATTGGGAAGCCCGAACCCATTGTGTTCTGTCCCCTCCACAAACCCCGTTCCCTAGACACCGACTCCATCCCTTTCCTTGGCCACTGTCTGAGGCTGATCCGGACCGTTGGTAACCTTGGCGTCCTATTTGACCCGAGATGAGATTCCGACCACATATCCGCGCCATCATCAAAACCGCCTACTTCAACCTCTAACATCGCCCGACTCAGCCTCTCCCTCAGCACATCTGCTGCTGAAACTATCATCCGTGTCTTTGCTCCCTATGGAATTGCCTATTCCATAGCTCTCCTGGCTGGCCTCCTATTTTCCACACTCCATAAACTTGAGCTTGCCCAAAACTCCGCTGTCCATATCCTAACTCGCACCAAGTCCCGTTCACCCATCACCCCTGTACTCGTTGACCTACACCGGCTCCCGGTTCAGCAACGTCTCAATTGTGAAATTCTCATCCTTATTTTCAAATTCCTCCATGGTCTCGCCCTTCCCTATCCCTGTAACCTCCTCCAGCCATAAAACCCTCTGAGATGCCTGCACTCGTACAATTCTTGCCTCTTTTGCATCCCGGATTTTAATTGCTCCACCATTGGCGGGCTTGCCTTGAGCTGCCGAGGCCCCAAACTCTGGAATTCCCTCCCTAAACCTCTCCGCCTCTCTACCTCTCCTTCCTCTTTTAAGATGCTCCTTAAAACCTACATCTGTGACCAAGCAAAATATCTCCTTATGTGGCTCGGTGTCAAATTTAGCTTGATAACGCTCCTCTGAAGCACCTTGGGATGTTTTATCTTAAAGGCAGTATATAAATGCAAGTTATTGTCACTGCATTTCCCTGTCTGTATACAGTTCTGGTCTCCTTACATAAGGAAAGACATCTTTGCCTTAGAGGGAGTGTAACAAAGGTTCAATAGACCCCTGGGATGAGGGGATTGCCCTATGAGCAGAGATTGAGTAGATTGGCCTATATTCCCTAAAGTTTAAAAGATTGAGATGTGATCTAATTGAAACAGAAACAATTCTTAACGGGCTTGACAGGGTTAATGCTGAGAAAATGTATCCCCTGGCTGGAGAATCTAGAACACAGGGTCACAGTCTCAGAATAAGGGGTCGGCCATTTAGAACTGAGACGAGGAGAAATTTCTTCACTCAGAGGGTGGTGAGTCTTTGGAATTCTCTACCCCAGAGAGCTGTGGAGGCTCAGTATTGAGTATATTCAAGACAGAGTTTGATAAATTTTGGGGAACTAAGGGAATTAAGGGATATGGGGATAATGCGGGATGGTGGAGTTGAGGTAGAAGATCAGCCATGATCTTGTTGAATGGCGGAGCGGGCTCGAAGGGCCAAATGGCCTACTCCAGCTTCTATTTCTCATGTTTTTATGTTCTTATGATCTACCATGTCCATCATATCCTCTAAAAAATCTATGAAGATCACGGCCTAGAAATTCAGTCGCGTTTGCGCCCACTTATTGGCTATAAAGTGGTTTGCGCCTGAAGTTTTTTATCGCCCGAAATTCAGATGGAACCTAACATCGGCGTTAGCCGGTAGCGCTGCGCCGGCACCGATGACATCATCGGTGTGCGCAGTGCCCCGGTTGCAATGCTGTTCCGGCCCGATGGCCAAATTCAGTTGCGGCCGCCTCGCCCGTGGCGGCCGCAAACAGCGTTTGTAAAAGGGTGCCTTGCAGCTCCGAAAGGCCGGCGCATAAAGGTGGAGGGGCGGCCGGCCGCTTTCCCGGCGGCCGCCTGGCCGCACCTCCCTCCCCGGACTCCTGCACCACCCCCCCGCGGCATTGATGTGTGACTCCCGCGAGCCCGGCACTTCTCCGGGGTGCCGGGCTCATTTGCCGGGGGCATCCCGTGCCGAACTCACGGCTGCAGACAGCTCCTCCTTAAGAGAAGGAGGAGGCCTGCAGTACCCCAGCCTGCCGCACCGCATCGGGTGCCGCAGCGGCAGCTGGACGCCTGAAACTTACATACATCGCCCCAAACGAGGCGGCCAAACCCTGCAATAGCGCCCGCCTCCGTCTTGGGCCGGCGCGACTGAATTTCAGGCGGGTGCTACGGGAATCCGGGCCAGCGCAAAATTTCGGGCACTAAAGACCTGGCGCGGCGAAACCGAATTTTTAGCCCCACCTGTTTTGAAATCTATGCTTTAATTTCCATTGGTTTTCTACCTCATTATTTATCCAGGGCCTTCTAAAACAGAATAAACTTATTCTACAGCTTTGGAATCCCTTGTTAAAAATATCCCATTGTTGCTCTTCAGTCCTGTGTATTAATGTCTTCCATCACTGTAACGTCCGTGTGTAATTGAGACACGGACTGCAGAAGTTGGTTATAACAGGTGTTTACTGAATGGAAACAAAACTGGAACTTCTATACAAAGTTACTACACAGGCTTATATACAGGGGTGGTCACTACTGGTACTGCAGTATACAGGGGCTGCAGAATATAGTTCCTTCTTCAAGGTACATACACTACAATTCCTGCCCTTTTAGCTAAACAGTACATAACATTCGATTAATAATTAAATTACATATTTACAATTACAGTTGCTATATACATTAGCTGAAATTAATCAATTATAAATTCAGTCTTTGAGGAGGCTTCCTGATTCTGTCTGGATAACGCCTCTTTGGGGTATCAGGTTCTTCTGGCAAAGTTGATTCGGGTTCAACGTCGTTGTTTGGTTCGTCTGCTTCCAATATCACCGATTCTGAGGTAGATGCAATTGGTACTTCGGTTTCATCACTAGGTGTATAGGATCGTGGTGTAGATTTGACGTTTTCCAGTGACTCTAGAATCTGGTCAGCATGGCGTCTTACAATGCTCTCTCCAACGTCCACGGTATACATTAGAAGTCCTTGCCGTGTGCAGATCGTTCCTGGCTGCCATTTCTCTGTGCGGTAGTCCCGGGCCAAAACTGGTTGACCTATCTTAAAACTCCTGGTCGGCCTTTCATTCATATTCTGAAACTGCCTGTTCTCCACATCTCTTCTGATGTTTGGCTTAACCAAATCCAAGCGGCATCTTAGTCTTCGATTGAAGAACATCATGGCTGGAGTTTGGTTGGTAACCGCATGTGTCGCATTCCGGTAGGCAAACAAGAAGTTATCCACCTTGTGTTGTAGGGGTATGTCTTCATTACACATTGCCTTGATAGCCTTCTTGAATGTTTGAACGAACCTCTCAGCCAATCCATTGGTGGCTGGATGATATGGGGCGGATATGTAATGCTTAACACCATTGTTCTTTAAGAACCTCCGGAACTCTTCAGACACAAACTGTGGTCCATTGTCGGAGCAAATCTGTTCAGGCAGCCCATTTCTGGCGAATATGGTTCGTAAGACTGTGATAGTTTTTTCTGTGGTGGTTGAGGACATTTTTATTACCTCTGGCCACTTTGAATGTGCATCCACCGCAATTAAAAACATCGAGTCCATAAATGGACCAGCAAAATCAATGTGTACCCTTTGCCATGGAGATGAGGGCCACTCCCATGGATGTAGAGGGGCTTGTGGTGGGGCGTTTTGGACCTTCTGGCATCCTGTACAGCTCTTGGTCATCTCTTCGATTTCTCTATCGATTCCCGGCCACCACACAAACGCTCTGGCTAAGTTCTTCATTTTTACCCCTCCCAGATGACCCTCATGAAGCTCATTGAGCACTTTATCCTTCAATTTGGGTGGAATTACTACTCTGGATCCACACATCAAGGTTCCTCGGCACACTGACAGCTGTTCTCTTCTCAGCGAGAATGCTGGCAACAGTGGTTCGCCATGTGATGGCCATCCCTTCACCGTTAAATCATAGACCCTGGAGAGTGTCGGGTCATTTCGTGTTTCCTTTTCTATGTTTGCATTCGTCACAGGTAGGCATTCGACTATGGTCGAGTGGAATATCTCCACAGGATCCACTGCAGGTGCTTCTTCCACCATCGGCAACGGTAGGCACGACAATCCATCAGCATTCCCATGCTGTTTAGTTCCTTTGTACTCGATGTCATATTGGTGTGCCCCTAGGAAAAGGGACCACCTCTGCAGCCGTTGTGCTGTCATTATTGGGACGCCCTTCTTAGGGTTGAAAATGGAGACAAGAGGTTTATGATCAGTTAGTAGAGTAAATTTCTGTCCGTGCAGGTAGTGATTGAACTTCTTCACCCCCCACACCAGTCTGAGGGCCTCTCTGTCAATCTGGGCGTAGTTACGCTCGGCTGAAGTTAACGAGCGTGACGCAAAAGCTATCGGCCTCTCTGAACCATCAAGGGATTTATGTGACAGTACCGCTCCAACGCCATAGGGAGACGCATCACACGCCAATCTTATCGGTAGTGATGGGTTGTAGTGAGCCAATACTTCTCTTGAAGTGATCAGGCCTTTACACTTCTGAAAGGCCCGCTTACATTCATCGCTCCATTTCCATGCTATTCCAGTTTGTAGCAGGGCGTTCAGTGGGTGCAGAATTGTGGACAAATTCGGCAAAAACTTATGGTAGTAATTCACCAATCCGAGGAATGACCTCAGTTGCGACACATTTTCAGGCGCTGGAGCCTTAACTACCGCTTCAATTTTGTCAGGGGACTTATGTAACCCCTCTTCATCAATCACGTGGCCACAATAGGATATTTGTTTCTTAAAAAACTCACACTTGGGGCGATTGGCTCGTAGCCCATGTTCTCTTAGTCTAGTGAGCACCTGCTCTAGGTTGGCAAGGTGTTCACTGTCATTTTCACCTGTCACTAGGATGTCGTCCAAGTAACACTGAGTCCCCGGAATCCCTTGCAGGACTTGTTCCACCGCTCTTTGCCATATAGCCGGAGCTGATGCAACTCCGAATACCAGTCGATTATACTGGTAAAGACCTTTGTGAGTGTTTATCGTGAGATACTTCCTGGAGGATTCTTCAACCTCCATCTGCAAATATGCTTGCGCTAGGTCAATTTTTGTAAAACGTTTCCCTCCAGATAGTGAGGCGAAAATATCTTCTATCCTCGGAAGAGGATACTGTACTGGGTGAAGGACTGGGTTCACAGTCACCTTGAAGTCCCCACAGATGCGAACCTTCCTTGGCTCCTCAGACTTATTGTTTAACGTTTTCTTCATGACAGGAATGATGGGTGTCGCCCACTTGCTCCAGTCTACCTTAGATAACACGCCTGCATTCTCCAGATTCTCCAGCTCTGCCTCGACGGCTGGGCGAATTGCATACGGTACCGGTCTTGCTTTGAAAAACTTGGGAATTGCATTCTCTTCTATTTTTATCGAGGTGGTTATGCCTTTAAGAGTTCCCAGTTCTTGTTGAAATACCTCTTTAGCGTTAGCCAAGATTTTTGACAATCGTCCAGGTGTGACGTCGTCATCCTTTTTACCAGCCACAGTCAGTGCCTGAATGGTGTGCCAGTCTAAACTTATCTTTCTGATCCATTCATGTCCCAATAACAGTTGTCCACCATCTTGCAGTATGTACAGATACAATTTCTGTATTTCCTTGCTGTTGTATTCGACAGGCACCCTTATTTTCCCTCTGGGGTATACTTTCTGCCCCGTATATGTCTTCAAGACAATGGATGTGTCTTTCAAGGGTATGTGTGAGAATAGCCGCTCGTAATCTCGTCGATTCATGACGGTCAGGGCTGATCCTGTATCCAATTCCATTTTGACTTGGGACCCTGCTATCGTGAGGGTGACCCAAATGGTTCGGTGATCCTCTTTTGTGATTACGTTGTGTAGTTTGAGACAGCTTAGTCTCTTGTTCCCGGATTCACTATCGCTCTTCTGGTCTTCGGAACTACTGTCCGTCATCTTTTGTACTTTCCCGTACTTTTCCTTAGTAGTCTTTTTGTTGTCGTTAGTCTTCTTCCCGGACCTGCAAACTCGTGCAATGTGTCCCATCTTTCCGCATTGCCTGCATGTTTTGTCCTTGGACCAGCAGTCCTTCTGGTCATGGGTTGTTCTGCCGCAGCGATAACATTTTTCAAATCCCCGTGTCATTTCATGGGTGCCATATTCCTGTGGCTTTTGCTGTATTTCCGCAGCTCCCCTTGCTGCTGCTTCGTACGAAACTGCCACGCTGAAAGCCTTATCTAGCGTCAGCTCTTTCACTGAGAGTAACCTCTTCTGGGTTCCTTCACTCAGGAGTCCACAGACAAATTTGTCCCGTAGGGTATCTGCCAGTCCTGCTCCGAACTGGCAGTGCTTTGATAGCTTGCGTAGTTCCGTAAGGTAATCAGCATTGCTCTCATCTTTATGCTGATTTCTCTTGTGGAATTTAAATCTTTCTGCTATCAGCAGCGGTGTAGGATTTAGGTGTTCCTGTAGGATATCAACAATTTCGTTAAAACTCTTCTCCATGGGTTTGACTGGAGTGATCAGGTTCCGCAATAGGCCGTACGTTCTTGCGCCCATTAAGTTTAGTAGTACCAATGCCTTTTTCTCATCGGCTACTTCATTTGCCTTGCAATATACTTCGACTCTTTCCACATACGTGGTCCAGTCTTCTATTGCATTATCAAAGGCAGTGATATTGCCAGTCTTCGGCATCTTGGAGATCTAAGATGGCGCCTCCCGTGCTTTACCTTCTTCCCCGATTGAACAAAATGGCACCTCCCGCGCTTTGCCTTCTTCCCCGCTGGATTAAGATGGCGCCTCCCGCGCTTTCTGTCTTTTCCGCTGCTGCCAGCGCTGTTGCTGACATTTTTATGCCTTGATGGCGACGCCCTATGGTCTTCGCGCACTTCCCCCCGCGCTGCTGCCAACGCCGCTCTCCGCGGTCCCCGTGGCAAACTACAGCTCCTCGCGGCTTTCTGCGCTTCTAATTTCTTTTATTTTAATTACTGTTCCCGTCGTCAGAGCAGACCCTATTGGACACTTTCCTCCCTCTTCTCGGGTCTGTATGCTGTCCGGCTTCGTAGCACTGGCTGCGCCCTGTGTGCTCCACCCTCTCTCTCTGTCTCCTCTTCCCAACAACGCTGCTCGGCCCCGTTGAAAAGCCACCCGATCGAGCTCTAGCCCACCGCAGCCCAGGAAGGATCAGTGTACTACCTGCCACCAGCCCGATTAGCTAGAACACCATAGACTGGATAACCAAGCCCAGCTCTCGACAGCCTCTCCTGCAAATCTTCGAATTCGATGAACCAGAGGGCGGTTGCCCACAGTCGACGCCCGTTTCTTCTTGTTGTTTTTTTTCTTTTTCTTTTTGGATTTCTTCCTTCTGGCCTCGACCTCTAACAACTTCGCTTCAGGGATGGATCCCCGTGAGGTGGTGCAGAACTGTAGGTAATTTCGGATCTGTTCGTCGCCAATGTAACGTCCGTGTGTAATTGAGACACGGACTGCAGAAGTTGGTTATAACAGGTGTTTACTGAATGGAGACAGAACTGGAACTACTATACAAAGTTACTACACAGGCTTATATACAGGGGTGGTCACTACTGGTACTGCAGTATACAGGGGCTGCAGAATATAGTTCCTTCTTCAAGGTACATACACTACAATCACCTCACATGGGCTAGCTTGCTCCTCATTTTACTGAAATCTGCCTTACTCCATTCTCATTTTCTACCAACCTTTACCTTTATAGTTCGATCTTACACCTAATAATAAGGTGGGCACCAACATTTAGCTCATCTACCTGATCATTACTTACAACCAGGTCAGGCACATTAAAGTTACCAAACTGACACTCAATGCACTGAATCCAAGCGGTGTGAGATCCCGGGGTGAAGCGCCTCTCACGGTGCTACGTGCAGAGTGTAACTCCGGGTGGTGGGAGATCCGGTTCAAAAATTGCTGAGGAGGTTCTTCCGCCTCCCGGTTGGTTTGTGTAGAAAGTACAATCGATCACTCTCTAGTTATGGTGATGTTATCTTGCTGCACCTGTACCAATCTGTGTGTGTGTGTGAGAGAGAGAAGTAAGAGTGCCTTGGTGTAGGGTGCCATTATATTACAGTCCACAGCTGGCAGGCTCCAGCTGTGATGACGCTGACTGCTAACCTCACATTGTACAGTGACAGAGCACGCATGTGTAAAGCTATGCTGGGGATAGGTTGCGCTTTTAAAACCAGGTGAGAGGCGGCAGGCATGGAGGCTCTCTCCGCCTATCTATCTACCTTCCACTGTCTAAGATATTGGAAATGTTCTGCACTTTCTCCCATTATAAGTTGCTGTGTCCACACTTATATTCGCATTGTATTCTCTGGACATGTCAGGCTGCAACTACACGCAGCTACCAGTGGAGGCGCTGTGGCCCCAGCAGTGGGCGACTGTGTAACTACAGCAAGGCAGGCTGGAGGTCTACAGAGCTTCTGTTGTAAGTGTAGGAGGAGCATTTCATCATAGAAGTGTCACAATGCGGACAGGATGAGTATACAATGGGGATTGAATTAAGTCTGTACATCCTCACAGCTCTTGACCTTATTGTGAAGTCACTTTGCAAGAAGTTGAAGCATCACAGTTAGTCTCTGGTTATTGTCACCTTCAAAACTATAAGCCCTAGAAACCGTACATTGCTGTGAAATAATATATAGATACACAAACCCGGATTTCAACATTATTAAACACCTTTATTGTTCTCAGGTTTGGGGATAGCCACCTCCCTCACAGTTTGTCACGACTCTGTCAGATGTCGTGATTCAGTTGTCACAGCGCTGCCGCCTAAGGAATGAATCAATAAACTGTTAATGGCAACAACACAGTTTTACGGAGAAGTATAAAATATCTGTCTCCATGAGTTACTCTGTGTATTTACCGAAAAAGTACGTTGTAATTTTCCTTTAGCAAGTTAATTTCCCAGTGTAAATCCGAACAGTAACTCGGTCCTGTTGTAGGAACTGGGGTTCCTAGCCGAAGAATTGAGATCGACTCAGAAAATCAAAAACAATAAAATTTAATGAACAAATGAAGCTGTACAGGAAACTGTAGGGTACAATGCAAATAGGTCTGGTCTGCTTGAAAGCCTCTCTGGAAACTGCGAGAAGGTTCCGAGCTCAACTGCTAGCAGGTTCCGAGCTCAACTGCTAGCAGGTTCCGAGCTCAACTGCTAGCAGGTTCCGAGCTCAACTGCTAGCAGGTTCTGAGCTCTACTGCTAGAAGGTTCCGAGCTCCGACGTCATGACGTCATCACGTTCTTCCCGCCATTGCGAGATCACGTGACGGACGGCATGACGTCATCACGCGGAGTACAGGAAAGAAGCCCTAGTACAGTTAACAGATACATTAAAGGTGCAGCCCCCAGCTGTACTACATTGCTGTAAAAGGAATTATATACAATTGTCCGTAATCCTCTGGTCGTTCCACCACACTGTCACTGTTTGTTCGGGGCTGTTCCTCCCACTGACACAGCTGAAATATTTCACACTTGGTGTCATGTTGCAGTGTGTGATGCTGAATTCTGAATTTCTGCTCCCAGACCCTGACTGTGAACTGAGATCCGTGTTTCTGTTTTATTTCAGGAGGCAGCTTCCCGGAAAAGAAGGTATGACGTTCTCTCTCCTGAAATGTTATTTAACCTGTTAAAGGAACAAACGGCCAGAATTCTAGAGTGAATGTTTGATATTTTCAGAATCAGTGAAGAGAGAAATGTCCTTTCATTGGACGGCCGGAATCTGCCGCTGGGAATATTCAAAGGGCCCAGACAGTACACAGCGTGGAAAGAAATGATAGAGAACATCAGTCCAGGTAAAGAGTTTTCACCGCTCCTATTTCACACTTTGTAAAAGTCTCCTTGTGCGATCACATCGAACAAATGAAATACAGCTACAGTATTTAGACAATTAGGAACAAATAACGTCATGAAATAATCTCCACAAGGAGTTTGAAACTGGTTTGTGAAATCAGTGTTCCTGTCTCTGACCACACATCAGGTCCAGGAGTGACGATGCTGTACAGAAGCAGTGTGTATTATTGGTGACACAGAACAATGTTCTCACCCTTCAGACTGACGGGTCACTCTGCAGCATCAGAAAAATACCCAGACTGCTGGTCACAAAAAGGTTCAAGATACAGTGGAATGGAATCCACGATTCCTCCTCCCCTGGCAGGAACTTGGCTCAGCGGCCTGTGCCCCCCCCTCCCTCCGCCTCCAAGGGCCTCCCCCACCTTCGAGAAGCACCGTCCCATCAAACCACCCCCCCAACCTGTTCCCTCGAGGGGTCCTCCCCGCCCTCCTGGCGCACTGTCCTGCCCCTTTGGTTCCCTAACAATGCTTCGATGCCCCAGCCTGATGATTTATTTTTACAAAGTCTTTAAAACACAGGAAGAGGCCATTCGGCCCAACAGGTCCATGTCGGTGTTTATGCTCCACACGAGCCTCCTCCCACCCCTCTTCATCACACCCCATCACCATATCCTTCTATTCCTTTCTCCCTCACGTGTTTATCGAGCTTCCCCTAAATGCATCTGTGCGATTCACCGCAACCACTCTATGTGGGAGCGAGTTGCACATTCTCTCCACTCTCTGGGTAAAGAAGTTTCTCCTGAATCGCCTGTTAGATTTATTAGTGAACATCTTAGATTTATGATCCCTTGTTTTGGTCTCGCCCACAAGTGGAAACATCTTCTCTACGTCTACCCAATCAAACTCTTTCATAATATTAAGTCCTCTATCAGGTCACCCCTCAGCTTTCTAATTTCTAGAGAAAAATGCCCCAGCCTGTTCAGTCTTTCCTGCTAATTATAACCCTTCATTCTTGGATGCTATCATCCTTGTAAATCTATTTTCACCTCCTCCAAAGCCTCTATATCCTTTTTATAATATGAAATCCAGTAAAGTTCACAATACTCTAAGTGAGGTCTAACCAAGTTTCTATGCACGTTTAATATAACTTCCCTGATTTTCAGTCCTATCACTCTAGAAATGAACATCTGTGATCAGTTTGCCTTTTAATAACTTATCAACCTGCATCGCTACTTTTAGTGATTTGTGTATCTGTACCCCCAGATCCTTCGCTCCTCTACCCCATTTAGATTGTTATTTTCAACGAGTGTGTGAGCTCCTAATTCTTCCTACCAAAATTCACCACCTCACACTTATCTATATTGAAGTTAATTTGGGAATTACACGCCCCTTCTGCAAGTTCATTAACATCTTCTTGTATTTTGTCACAGACCTCCTCTGCATTAATTAGACCCCCACCCCCCAAATTTGGTGTCATTCACAATTGTACTTCTCATTCCAGAGTCCAAATCGTTTCTGTAATTGGTTAACAACAGTAGTTCCAGCATTGATCCTTGTGGAACACCACTTCCCACCTTTTGCCAGTCTGAGTAGCTACCCTTAACCCTTTCTCTGTTTTCTGTTTTGAACGAGATTGCTATCCATTCTGCTACTTATCCTCTGACTCCACATGTTCTGACCTTAATCACGAGTTTACTATGCGGTACCTTATCTAAGGAGTTTCGGAAATCCAAATATAGTCCATCTACTACATTACCCTTGTCTACTCTTCAGTTGGTTCTTCAAATAATTCATTAAGGTTGGTCAAGCATGGCCTTCCCTTTTGAAATCCGTCCTGACAACTTTATCATATTTTCAGTTTCTAGATGTTTTTAATTACATATTTGACTAAAGATTCCATGATCTGTCCTACCACCCACATTAAACTAACTGGCCTATAGTTCCTTGTACTTGTTCCATCTCCCTGTTTAATACAGGAATCACATTAGCTGTCCACCAGTCCTCTAGCACTATAATGTTTCTATTATATTCAAGAAGTAGTTAGATATATTTCTTAAGGCTAAAGGGATCAAGGGATATGGGGAGAAGGCAGGGACAGGGTACTGAATTTAGATGATCAGCTATGATCTCATTGAATGGCGGAGCAGGCTCGAGGGGCCGAATGGCCTACTCCTGCTCCTATCTTCTATGTTTCTATTCCCTTTTCTCATTATATTTATATATATATGTAATAGTGCCATATTTTTGCTAATTTATTTTAATGCATGCGGGTGCAATCCATCCAAACCAGGGATTTAATCCTGTCTAAGTTTGATTAGTTTATCAATTAACATGCCCTTTCTACCTTAAATGTCTCCACGTCTTATTTGATCTTTTTCCAATGCCATGTTCACCTTGCCAATCATGCTGATAAATACTGAGGCGAAGTAATTATTCAATAATATGCAGCAGGGCGGAGGATTTAAAGAGGAAAGTCGGTCAGACTTTGATTAACTCAGAGCACGAAACTAAGGGGGGAATTTTTCGGGGTGTCAGTGGGCTCGTTGGGTGCTGGGTCAGTCGGGATCCCTCTGTCAGCCCGCCGCCACATTAACAGAAACTTCACACGAACGTTGGCTAAATACACAAGTACCTACCCTTGTGTGTAGTCAGTTGGTATGATTGGACTAGAATGAGGGTGAGTGTGAGGGGTGGCTAGTGAGATGGGGAAGTGATAATGTAGATAGAGAGGGATGGGTGGAGGTGCAAGCTGTGAGTAATGATGTGCAGAATAGGGTAGGGAAGGCAGAGTGTTGGGGGTGTGATGAGTGGCACAGCATGAGAGGTTGAGTGTGGCTTGGCAGTAACGTCTCGTGATCTACTGAGATCATTGAAAGTTTTGTGTAACTGTAGCCTGGTCCTCCTGACAACACCCCTGCTTGTGTCCTCCTGTGGAAGGTGGAACCAGGCTGCATTGGTCTCCTGGGAGGTCTCTTCTGCCCATTGGAAGGGAAGAGAACGTCCCTGTTTGCAGTGACTCCCTCCATACGCATACGGAAGGAGTCATAGGAGAACCTGGGTGCAGCCGTGCACCTTTGAGAAGTGGTTGTCAGTGTTTGCAGCACCTCAATGCTGTAGAACACTGACAGCACAACTGTCAATATCAATTTGCGCATGGTCCCTTTAAGGAAACTGGCTGATGATGAGTCATCATAGACGTCATCGGATCTGCTTTCTTCAATTGGCGGGAAACCTGCTGGGCGGGACTTAACACACCCAATCAGAGGTAAATCATTCCACACAGCGGACTGGAGCCAGCCGTGGTGTCGGGACCCGCCATCGACTCAGCCCATCACGGACCCGTCGAGGAAGGGGAAATCGCGGCCGAAATCACTGACTGTGCTTTTTTAACTTTCCGCCAGCTCCAGCCTCTCTGACTCTGGATCCGAACACAGCCCATCCCAGGCTCATCCTGTCTGGGGACCGGACCAGTGTGAGACTCGGAGACAAATGGCAGCGGCACCCTGACACCCCGGAGAGGTTTGATGTCTGGCCCTGTCTCCTGGGATCGGAGGGATTCACATCAGGGAGACACTACTGGGAGGTGGAGGTGGGGAACAAGACTGAGTGGGGTCTGGGAGTGGCCCGAGTATCTGCCGGGAAGAAAGGGGGAGTCGACCCGAGCCCTGAGGGCGGATACTGGATTGTGGGGCTGTGCCCCGGAAGAGGCTATATTGCCGGCACCTCCCCAGCGACCCCCCTCAGCCCGAGTGTGGATCCCCGGAAGATCGGGGTGTACCTGGACTATGAGGGCGGACAGGTGTCATTTTACAATGCGGATAACATGTCCCATCTCCACACTTTCACTCACACTTTCACTGAGAGAATCTTTCCCTTCTTCAGTCCAGGAGGGAATGTCGGAGGGAAAAACTCCGCCCCACTGACAATCTGCGGGGTTAAAGGTCACTGACAGTAATGGGTCTGTTTCCACCATTTTGCCTCCAATTTCAGTTTCTCATTCCATTTCCTCCCGGGTGTTTCTGTGTAATAAACATTTCCAATTGTAACTCAGTTTGTAATCAGTGTTTGACTGGAACCCCAGCAGGGCCGGGGGTCACTGAATAACCCTCCCACCCTCACCCTGCAACTTATCATCCCCGCCCAACCTGGACTGGAATAGAGTCTCTGCCCCTCCAGAGACCACAGCCTGGAATTCCTGGGGAGATATTACCCGATCAACATTTAACTTCATTTCCTGGGACCTTCCTTTGGCTGCGATTTTAGCGGAACCACCAACACATTGAAAATAAACGGATCAGCGCCTTCATTGAAGAGCAGAGAGTGTGGGGTGTTGGCCCAATCTGTGCAGCACTCCTCGGGGAACGTCACAAACTAGGCCCCGTTCCCAGGGCGGGGGAGTTCATTCTGAGGAGGGAGACTTTGTCCAGAATTCCTGGGCCCGGGTCGGTGAAATCAGGATGTCAATTGGGGGCAGGGGCGAATCTTGAGCCGGAAACCGGGCGGATGTGAAGTCGGGCTGAATGAAGCTGGTGTGGAGCGGGGAATTGTGGGAGCTGGATCGGCAGGGCGATCGATTGGGGTGAGGAAAGTGGCTGCTGCAGAACGGAATCCGAAATTAAAATCTTCCGACTTGAAGCAGAATGGCGAGCCGCTGACCTGAAATTCCTGGCCCTCCAGGCAACGCCGGAGTTACGCTCCAGCCGCACCGAGCGAGTCTGGAACAGCCACTGATTCAAAGCCCCCAAAATAGAGTCTACTTTCCTTTCACCCCACCCCCTGTGCTATTGCTGTCCTCTCTGGCCTGGGCACCACGCATGGTCCCTGCCTACATGTGACCCTTGCTGTATCCCCTCTGCTGTGATAATGTGGTGTATTAACCACCAACTGCCCACATGGCTGAAACTGGATGATGATCTTGTGTAGAATTTGATGAAAATAAAATGTGAAAGAATGTGTCTCGGTATTTGGGACGATTGTTCAGAATGAAAGAGTACAGAATGTTCTGACCACTTGCTGATCGTGTTTGAAGTAATATCTCGATCTTAAGAAGATGACAGTGGATTTGCTCAGGAACACAGATGTACAAACAGCCCCCTCAATAAGCAGGCGTCGCGGGAAAGTCTGCAGAAAGATCTGCTTCAGTCAGGAAAACTACCCTTTCTGAGATGTGATTTTCATCAGAGGAATCTTACACACGTCGGGGCATCGAGAGAAGGAAGAGCTGCGGGAAAACTGAAAACACGGTAAACAACGGGCTGCACACTGAAGGAACTGCAAGTAGTAAGAAAGATTTACATTTAATTGCCTCAGGACGTTCCAAAGTGCTTTACAGTCAATGAAGTGCAGTGCAGCGCTCCTTCAATTTCCCACGAACACAAATGATCAGATAATTTGTTTTTAGTGATGTTGATGGAGGGATTATTATTGGCCAGTATACCCTGCTCTTCTTCGAAATGGTGTCCGTGGGTATTTTATGTCCATCTGAGAAAGCAAACGGAGCCTTGAGTTAAAAGTCTAATCCGACAGACAGCACTTTCGACAGTGCAGCACTCCCTCAGTACTGCCCCGCCAACAGTGCAGTCTCCCTCAGTACTACCCCTCCGACAGTGCAGCACTCCCTCAGTACTGCCCCTCCGAAAGTGCGGCGCTCACTCAGTACTGCCCCTCCGACACTGCGGCACTCCCTCAGTACTGCCCCTCCGGCAGTGCGGCGCTCACTCAGTACTGCCCCTCCGACAGTGCGGCTCTCCCTCAGTACAGCCCCTCCGACATCGCGGCACTCCCTCAGTACTACCCCTCCGACAGTGCAGCACTCCCTCAGTACTGCCCCACCAACAATGCGGCTCTCCCTCAGTACAGCCCCGCCAACAGTGCAGCTCTCCCTCAGTACTGCCCCTCCGACAGTGCGGTGCTCCCTCAGTACTACCCCTCCGACAGTGCGGCTCTCCCTCAGTACTGCCCCTCCGACACTGCGGCACTCCCTCAGTACTACCCCGCCAACAGTGCGGTCTCCCTCAGTACAGCCCCTCCGAAAGTGCGGCACTCACTCAGTACTGCCCCTCCGACACTGCGGCACTCCCTCAGTACTGCCCCTCCGAAAGTGCGGCGCTCACTCAGTACTGCCCCTCCGACAGTGCGGTGCTCCCTCAGTACTGCCCCTCCGACAGTGCGGCGCTCCCTCAGTACTGCCACTCCGACAGTGCGGCGCACCCTCAGTACTGCCCCTCCGAAAGTGCGGCGCTCCCTCAGTACCGCCCCTCCGACAGTGCAGCACTCCCTCAGTACTGCCCCTCCGACAGTGCAGCACGCCTTCAGTACTGCCAATCTAACAGTGCGGTGCACCCTCAGTACTGCCCCTCCGACAGTGCGGCGCACCCTCAGTACTGACCCACCGACAGTTCAGCACTCCCTCAGTACTGCCTCTCTGACAGTGCAGCACTCCCTCAGTACTGCCTCGCTTACAGTGCAGCACTCCCTCAGTACTGACCCACCGACAGTGCAGCACTCCCTCAGTACTGCCTCTCTGACAGTGTGGAGCTCCCTCAGTACTGACCCACCGACAGTGCAGCACTCCCTCAGTACTGCCCCTCTGACAGTGCGTCACTCCCTCAGTACTGCCTCTCTGACAGTGTAGCACTCCCTCAGTACTGCCTCTCTGACAGTGCAGCACTCCCTCTGTACTGCCTCTCTGACAGTGCAGCACTCCCTCAGTATTGCCTCTCTGACAATGTGGAGCTCCCTCAGTACTGCCTCTCTGACAGTGCGTCACTCCCTCAGTACTGAACTACCGACAGTGCAGCACTCCCTCAGTACTGCCTCTCTGACAGTGTGGAGCTCCCTCAGTACTGCCCCTCCGACAGTGCAGCACTCCCTCAGTACTGACCCACCGACAGTGCGGCGCTCCCTCAGTACTGCCCCTCTGACAGTGCGGCGCTCCCTCAGTACTGCCTGTCTGACAGTGCAGCACTCCCTCAGTACTGCCTCTCTGACAGTGCGGCGCTCCCTCAGTACTGCCCCTCCGACAGTGTGGACCTCCCTCAGTACTGCCTCTCTGACAGTGCAGCACTCCCTCAGTACTGCCTCTCTGACAGTGCAGCACTCCCTCAGTACTGCCTCTCTGACAGTGCAGCACTCCCTCAGTACTGCCTCTGTGACAGTGCGGCGCTCCCTCAGTACTGCCTCTCTGACAGTGCGGCACTCCCTCAGCACTGCACTGGAGTGTCAGCCTAGACTCCGTGCTCCAGTCACTGGAGTGGGGACTGAATCCACAACTTTGTGACCGAGTGGCGAGTGTGCTGCCCACTGAGCCACGGTTGACACCTGTTGTGTCGGACACTTTAATACAACAATTATCTAGCGATCGGATTGTTAGTAAAGGAGACTGCAAGAGAATTGTAAAGGAGATTATATTGCAGAATCTTAATCTATATATATAAACGGATCGTTCTTTCTGTCTGTCTGTCCTTCTGTCTGTCCTTCTGTCTGTCCTTCTGTCTGTCCTTCTGTCTGTCCTCGGGTGTGCGTCTTTCCGGCTATGTGCTCGAAAGTTACAGAGCGTACCTACGCGTGCGTTACGTCGAAAGAAAGCTCACCGTTCCAAAACGATGGTAAGCGTATTTACGTTTTGGCCAGACAAAAATTGCGCCCGCGGTATCCGAACAACCTTCAACATTCCGCTCATTAGCATCTCTTTATCCGCTCATTAGCGACAGAGTGACCTCGAGGTCGACCAATCATACGCCGGGTTGCTGGTGCATGCGGCCGGGCCCTCCTACGGTCGAGTGATGGGACGATTGACCAATCCTACGCTTTGGTGACCTGACGGTCGACCAATCGGTGCGTGTGTGGGCGGGCCTTATCGTTCTGAACCGAGGTGAGTCGCCGCCATCTTCATTCCAAACTTTTCCTTTCTTTTTCCCGCTTTCTGCGTCTTTAAAAAAAACGTTGCTTTTAAAACACATATTGTTTTTTAAAAAAAAGATTTAGAAAGTAATTAACTTATCTAATCTCATTAATTTTCCTACCTTTCCCCATTTTTCCAGGTAGGCCTCGAAGCCGCGGCCTCTCCTCCGCACCCACACCCGAGCTAGGCACCTCCCGGCCCCAGTCAACAAGCGGCCCCCGATCGCCGCCATCTTTGTGAAGGCTGGAGGGGCGGGCCTCAGCCAAGCGCCGCGACCGCCGCCATCTTAGTAAAGGCTGGTGCGGCGGTGGCGGCACGGAGCTCCGCGGAGCACGTGCGCGGCGGCGTCTAACGCGCCCCCCCCCCCAGTCTGTCTCTCTCTCTCTTCCCCGCGCCTCCTGAATGCACGGGGGAAGAGGCCCGGCGCATGCCGCATTCGGAGACTTCAACTCCGTGACAGGTAAGGAGGGTCTTCGTTCACGTTGAGCGGTGGGCGGTTTCCTCGGGTGCTGACCCCTGGCAGTGTGGGGCCGGAGCCCAGCTCTTACCTTGCCCCGGAGAGCGGGCGGACGGCGGGGCCTGGAGTAGCAGTGTGTGATGCTGAATTCTGAATTTCTGCTCCCAGACCCTGACTGTGAACTCAGATCAGTGCCGGCCAGCTCTTAAAGGGGCAGGTCAATTGGCATCACCAGACACACTCACTGCCTTGTAGGCCTTCAAAGCGGTGGGAGCCTACCTGTGGCGCACCAGCCTAGCAAGACATGGAAAGGGTGAGGCAGAGGGCGGAACGCCTCACTGATGGGGCATTGGATGCTTTGGTTGGCGCAGTGGAATCAAGGCCAAGGAAGATGGTCGGAATGTGATTTATGTTTTGGACAGTCTCCCGGGTGTGAGAGTCAGTTATGTGTCAGTGTATTAGTTTTGCTTTCTGTTGCCATAGCTTTCTCATGCTTGATGGAGCCACATTTTGTGTAATGAAACACTTTCTTCATTTACAATGGCCATGCCTGCTATTTACATGCATCTTGCCCTTCACAGGCTTGGGGGTATCAGACCGGTTCCATTCCTGTTCTTGGAATGGCAGCAAGCATTCCGTGAGAGGGGCCTAGAAGCTACTTCTGATCAGCCTCTGACGCGCAGCCTGAGAAGAGCCGCTCGCGTAGAAGTTCAGGCCAGCAGGCATCTTCTCAGCCACCGACAGAGATGTCCTGCACCTTATCTGAGGCTGCAGATCTGGCTGAAGCAGCTGGCACAGCTCAGTCACCACCTCCTTTCTAAATCGCAGCCTTCTGACACACTGCTCCTCCAGCATGTTCATGTAGGAGAACTGCTGTCGGAAAACCCTGCCAGCGTAAGGTCTGCTGTGGCGACGTCTGCTGGCCCTCCTCCGTCTGGCCATGCCCGCCCCCCTCTCCCAGCGTCTCAGTGCCCTTTCCAGATGATTCAGCAGCAGGACGTTCCCCTCCAATGCAGCCCCCATAATAAGTGCCCACAGGAAGGTTCCCCGTTGTTAAGGCTCACCAACAGCAAGGTGATGGTCAGAAGGCTGAAGATCGTCTGCCTGCGCTGGCTCAGTGGTCAAATGGCTCTCAGTGTGCAGCTCAGCAACTCTTTGTAGCTCTCGAGGAAGTTGTGCTCCAAAAATGGCTGCCGCTTTTAAACCACACCAGTCCCCTTTAAATAACGCTCCTCTAGCCCGAGAGCGACTTGGTAAGGTTCCAGGTAAGCTGTCACTATTAGCGCCAGGCGCTACGGAGGGGGGCGCCACTGAATTTCCGGTCCGGGGCGCCCAAAAGGCGTTGCACACTCAAATGACGTCATAATCTGCTTGCGCCCATGAGCGGGCGCTAAGATTTAGCGCCGGCGCTAAATGCATGCTCAATATGGGGCGAGGCACTAAGCGCCCTGCGCCTGCCCGGAAATTGGCTAGTGCCCCACTTCTCGGCCTCTTTAGGTGCTAATCGGTGGCGCTACCAACCGAATATCTAGCCCCCATGGGTCTCTTTCTTTTGAAAAAATGAAGGCTGGGGGATGACCTAATAGAGTCTATAAAATTATGAAAGGTTTTGATAGAGTGGATACAGAGAGAATGTTTCCACTTGTGAGGAAGAGCAGAACTAGAGGCCATCAATATAAGATAGTCACCAAGAAATCCAATTGGGAATTCAGAAGAAACTTCTTTACCCAGAGAGTGGTGAGAATGTGGGACTCGCTACCACAGGGAGTGGTTGAGGTGAATAGTATCGATGCCTTGAAGGGGAGGCCGGACAAACACATGAGGGAGAAGGGAATCGAGGGTTATGCTGATAGATTTAGATGAGGAAAGACGGGAGGAGGCTCGAGTGGAGCATAAACACCGGCATGGACTGGTTGGGCCGGATGGCCTGTTTCTGTGCCGTACATCCGGTGTAATCCTCTGTAATCCTATGTGTGTATGAACATTTGATATTTTCAGGATTACTCAAGGGGAAAATGTCCTTTCATTGGATGGCCAGAATCTGCCGCAGGGAATATTTAAAGGGCCCGGACAGTGCACAGTGTGGATAGAAATGATAGAGAACATCAGCCCAGGTAAAGAGTTTTCACCGCCCCTATTTCAGACTTTGTAAAAGTCTTGTTGTGTGAGTACATCAAAATAATGAAATACAGCTACAGTATTTAGAGAATTAGGAACAAAAAACACCATGAAATAATCTCCACAAGGAGTTTGAAACTGGTTTGTGAAATCCGTGTTCCTGTCACTGACCACACATCAGATCCAGGAGTGACGATGCTGTACAGAAGCAGTGTGTATTATTGGTGACACAGAACAATGTTCTCACCCTTCAGACTGACGGGTCACTCTGCAGCGTCAGAAAAATACCCAGACTGCTGGTCACAAAAAGGTTCAAGATACAGCGGAGTGGAATCCGTGATTCTTCCTTCCCGCCAATAACTTGGCTCAGTGGCCTGTCCCGCCGTCCCCCCCCCCATGACCCTCCCCCGCCTTCGAGGGGCTCCGTCCCCTCAAACCACAGCACCCTCCTGGTGCACTGACCTGCGTCTTTAGTTCCCTAACGGACTATTTTTTAAATGGTGAGAAGTTTTCAAATGTTGGTGTTCAGAGAGATTTGGGTGTCCTCGTGCAAGAAACACAGAAAGCTAGCATGCAGGTACAGCAAGCAATACAGAAGGCAAATGGTATGTTGGCCTTTATTGCAATGGAGTATAAGGGTGAGGAAGTCTTGCTACAGTTGTACGGGGCCTTGGTGAGACCACACCTGGAGTACTGTGCACAGTTCTGGTCTCCTTATCTAAGGAAGGATATACTTGCCTTGGAGGCGGTGCAACGAAGGTTCACTAGATTGATTCCTGGGATGAGAGGGCTGTCCTATGATGAGAGATTGTGTAGAATGAGCCGATACTCTCTGGAGTTTAGAAGAATGAGAGGTGATCTCATTGAAACATACAAGATTCTGAAGGGGATTGACAGGGTAGATGCTGAGAGGTTGTTTCTCCTGGCTGGAGTGTCTAGAACCAGGGGGCATAGTCTCAGGATAAGGGGTCGGCCATTTAAGACTGAGATGAGGAGGAATTTCTTCACTCAGAGGGTTGTGAATCTTTGGAATTCTCTGCCCAGAGGGCTGTGAATGCTGAGTCTTTGAGTATATTCAAGGCTGAGATAGATTTTAGGCCTCTCTGGGAATCGAGGGATATGGAGATCAGGCGGGAAAGTGGAGTTGAGGTCGATGATCAGCCATGATCTTATTGAATGGCGGAGCAGGCTCGAGGGGCCGTATGGCCGACTCCTGGTCCTATTTCTTATGTTCTTATGTGTTGGTCCAATCTGTGCAGGACTCATCAGGGAACATCACAAACTAGGTCCCGTTTCTGTTTCTGTGTAATAAACATTTCCAATTGTAACTCAGTTTGTAATCAGTGTTTGACTGGAACCCCAGCAGGGCCGGGGTCACTGAATAACCCTCCCACCCTCACCCTGCAACTTATCATCCCCGCCCAACCTGGACTGGAATAGAGTCTCTGCCCCTCCAGAGACCACAGCCTGGAATTCCTGGGGAGATATTACCCGATCAACATTTAACTCCATTTCCTGGGACCTTCCTTTGGCTGCGATTTTAGCAGAACCGCCAACACATTGAAAATAAACGGATCAGCGCCTTCATTGAAGAGCAGAGAGTGTGGGGTGTTGGCCCAATCTGTGCAGCACTCCTCGGGGAACGTCACAAACTAGGCCCCGTTCCCAGGGCGGGGGAGTTCATTCTGACCATTGTTACAGAAAGTCCTGGGCTTGGGATTAGGAAAGCGCGACGTAAATTGTGGGAAGAGAGCATGAGGAAAAACGTTTTTACGCAGCGACTGGTTAGGATCTGGAATTCACTGCCTGAGTGGGTGGTGGAGGCAGATTCAATCGTGGCTTTCAAAAGGGAATTGGATAAGGACCTGAAGGTAAAAAAATGCAGAGCTACGGGTAAAGGGCGGGGGAGTGGGACTTGCTGAAGTGCTCTTGCAGTGAGCCAGCACGGGATTGACGGGCCGAATGGCCCCCTGCTGTGCTGTAACCATCCTGTGACTGTGTTCTGTTTGAGGTGGGAACGAGTAACGTCAGGCTGAATGAAGCTGGTGCCCAGCAGGAAGTTGGGGGTCTTATGCTGGATCCACAGGGCGATTGGTTGCCATTAGGAAAGTGACTACTTCAACATGGAATCTAAAAAAAGACATCAGGCAGAGTCCAAGTGCCTGCCGGGAAATTCCTGGCCCTCCAGGCAACGCCAGAGAAACGCAGCAACCGCACAGAGCGGCTCTGGAATGGGCACTGATCGGATGGCCAAAAATTAGATACTGTTCTCCTGTCACCCGACCCTGTGGCCCTGCTGTCCTCGCTGGCCTGGGTTCCCCGTGACCTTTGCCTTCATGTGATCCTTTCCAAACCACCCCTCTCTTGTGATAATGTTGTATTTTAACCACCCATTGTCCAAATTACTGAAACTGGATGCTTATCTAAAGTTTTACGTGTCACCCGTGGCTCTGTGTTCACACTCTCGCCTCAGAGTCAGAAGGTTGTAGGTTCAAGACCCACTCCAGGGAGTGGAGCACCAAAGTCTAGGCTGACACTCCAGTGCAGTACTGAGGGAGTGCTGCACTGTCGGAGGTGCCGCCTTTTGGATGAGACATTAAACCGAGGTCCCGTCTGCTCTGTCAGGTGGATGTAAATGATTCCACGGCATTATTCAATATTTATCCCTCAATCAACATTAGTAAAACAAATCATCTGGTCATTATCACGTTGCTGTTTGCGGGACCTTGCTGTGCGCAAATTGGCTGCCGCACTTCCTACATTACAACACTTAAGTGCTTATTTGATTGATATAACTGACACCTGTTGTGGACAATGCAGCCATTATGATGCAATTTGACTGTTATAAAAGGAGAATGTAAGAATAATTGTAAAGGACAACATATTACAGAATCGAAAGTAAAAGGAACATTATGTTGTAGGTCACCCTCTGTTCGTGAGTTATCTGGAAACCTAAATACACCACAAATAATTTAACAGCTGGTTCTGTAACTGAGGCGATACATATTAAAAGATATGTATAGACTGTCAAAATCAGGGGCTGATTGGTTGAGTTACTGTTACTGGACATGTCTGACACACCTTCAGCAAACCATCAGCCCTTTACTGGATGCTGGGCCCAATGATAGATCCCCAGGGATCCATACACGTCAAGGAAGTTGTGTCTAGAGAGTCTGTGAACGATGAGAGGGTCCCTATTAGGAACATAGGAACATAGGAATAGGAGGAGGCCATTGAGCCGCTCGAGCCTACTCCGCCATTCAATGAGATCATGGCTGATCGTCGACCTAACTCCACATACCCGCCTTTGGCCCACATCCCTTTGGTTAACAAAAAGCTATCAATCTCAGATTTAAAATTAACAATTGATCCAGCATCAATTGTCGTTTGCGGAAGAGAGTTCCAAACTTCTACCACCCTTCGTGTGTAGACGTGTTTCTTAATTTCACTCCTGAAAGGTCTGGCTCTAATTTTTAGACAATGCCCCCTAGTCCGAGACTCCCCAACCAGCTGAACTAGTTTCTCTCTATCTACCCTATCTGTTCCCCTTAATATCTTGGAAACTTCGATCAGAACATTCCTTAACCTTCTAAATTCCAGGTAATGCAGCCCTGATTTGTGTAATTGTCTTCACCTGCTATCCCCAGGCCTACTTACTCATCAGGTCATCCTCTGCAATATCCCATCATCTCCAAAGTGATCCCACCACCAAGCATCAATCTTCTCTTCTTTCGAGGTACTTTCCCACACAGTCATAGCAGACTCAACACCCAATTCACTTGTTTCAGGTTAGATCAACATTCAGGCCATGATCAGAATTTCCTCATGAGCCGGTGACTTATGTGCGCTTTCTGCAATCTAGCGGCCCAATTCACCACCGTTGTTGCTACTTACTCTCAATTACAGAGTGAAGGTGGGGATTGTGTGGTCACTTTTTTTGAAGACTTTTGCTTTGTCCACAGACATGGTTCTGGTCTCTCTGTGACTCACTCCAGCTCTCCCTCCCATTCCCTTCCATCATTTCTATCCTTGCTCCTTCTACAAAGCTAGGTGGGAATGTAAGTTGTGAGGAGGATGCAAAGAGGCTTCAAGGGGATATAGACAGGCTAAGTGAATGAGTGAGAACATGGCAAATGGAATAAAATGTGGAGAAATGTGAAGTTATCCACTTTGGTAGGAAAATAGAAAAGCAGAGTATTTTTTAAATGGTGAGAGATTGGGAAATGTTGTGGTTCAGAGGGAACTGGCTGTCCTTGTACATGAATCAATGAAAGCCAACATGCAGGTACAGCAAGCAATTAGGAAAGCAAATGTTATGTAGGCCTTTATTACAATAGAATTTGAGTAATAGAGTACCGATGTCTTACTGCAATTGTATAGGGCCCTGGTGAGACCACACCTGGAGTATTGTGTACAGTTTTGGGCTCCTTACCTAAGGAAGGATATACTTGCCATAGAGAACGTGCAACGAAGGTTCACCAGACTGATTCCTGGGATGGGCAGACTGTCCTATGAGCAGAGATTGAGTAGATTAGGCCTACATTCTCTGGAGTTTAGAAGAATGAGAGGTGATCTCATTGAAACATACAACATTCTTACAGGGCTTGACAGGGTAGATGCAGGGAGGATGTTTCCCCTGACTGGGGAGTCTAGAACCAGGGGTCACAGTCTCAGAATAAGGCATCGGCCATTTAGGACTGAGATGAGCAGAAATTTCTTCACTCAGAGGGTGGTGAATCTTTATCCCATCCACAATCTGTTAAGGTCCTGTTGTTCGGACTGCATAATCTAAACAGATCAGTAACATCCTGTGAAGGGGAGGCTGATGATTAAACATTTTGTATAAATTTGTATTCGGAGATATGAAAGGATATCGCTCTTATTTTCTGCTCTGGAGAGGAGCAGTCTGACACAAGCCCTGGCTCCGCAGATGCCAACCCGGAGCCCGTGACGGTGGTGCAATGTCTGGTGTGGTTTTCTCCCAATGCTGAGCCTTTTTTCACTTGTGTTAAAGATTTATTGCAGCCAGTATTTCAGCTGTCATGTTATTTGTATTAAAGGCAAGTCCGTTATATTTCCATTTCACCTTTGTGTTGACTGGAGAATTGCGAATGTTACACCGTTGTTCAAAAAAGGGTGTCTGGATAAACCCAACAACTACAGGTCAGTCAATTTGACCTCGGTAGTGGGGAAACTTTTAGAAACAGTAATCAGGGACAAAATTAACAGTCACTTGGATAGGTGTGGATTAATTAAAGAAAGCCAGCACGGATTTGTTAAAGGCAGATTGTGTTTAACCAACTTGATCGAGTTTTTTGATGAGGTAACAGAGAGGGTTGATGAAGATTGTTAAGTCTGTGTGTTCTAGTTATTGTTAATAAGAATCACTGCACACAGACCACAAGAATAAATTCAACAGGTCTTTACTAGTCGAAGGTCAGGCTGAACTGCCCAATAAATCATTACACAGCACTTATATACCGGTGTGGTCACCACCGGTATTACAGTATACAGCAGCCAAGATAAAGTAGTGCATCTCTTAAAATAGTTCTCTTAAAGGTGGAACGGTTACATGCACCACAATCCTCCCTTTTTAGCTTAACAGTATATATTCCCCATTTAACATAACATAATAACATATATACACAACTTCATGTAAAAACAGTTCACAGATTCAGTCTCTGAGGAGGCCTCCTGATCCGAGACGGATAACGCCTTTCAGGGGTCTCTGGTTCTCGTTGCTGGGGTGACTCATCCAGTTGATCCCCTATGGATAGGACATCATCATCAGGTGTATTCACTTCTGAGGTAGATGCTTCCGGTTCACTAACTTCCTCCACGGTTGTCTCTGTCGTAACCATGGGCTCGACCCTTGTTCTCGATCCCACCAGTTGGTCAGCATGACGTCGCATTACGTTTTCACCAACATCTACCGTGTACATCAGGGGTCCTTGTCTGGCCCGAATTGTTCCAGATTGCCATTTCTCGTTTTTATAGTCCCTGGCTAACACCGGTTGTCCTATTTCAAAACTCCGAGTGGGCTTGTTATTGATATGCTGGAACTGTTTGTTTTCGACTTCCCTCTGCACATTTGGTTTTAACAAGTCCAACCTGGACCGCAACCTCCTGTTATAGAACATCATGGCAGGACTTTGGTTTGTTGTTGCATGGGTGGCGTTTCGATATGCCAGTAGGAAATTGTCCACCTTGTGTTGCAGTGGAATCTGATCTTCGCTCACGGCCTTTATTGCCTTTTTGAACGTCTGTACAAACCTCTCGGCCAGCCCATTCGAAGCTGGATGATATGGGGCAGAGGTATAATGTTTCACCCCATTCTTCTTCAGGAATTTCTGGAATTCCTCTGACACGAACTGTGGTCCGTTGTCTGAACATATTTGCTCTGGCAATCCATTTCTTGCAAATATCGTTCTTAGCACCGCGATCGTCTTCTCCGAGGTAGTGGTAGTCATTTTAATCACTTCTGGCCATTTAGAATGTGCATCCACCGCAATTAAAAACATGGAGTCCATGAATGGACCAGCAAAGTCAATATGTACACGTTGCCATGGGGTTGAAGGCCATTCCCATGGATGCAGCGGTGCAATTGGAGGTGCATTTTGGACTTTTTGGCACCCTGAGCAGCTTTTCGTCAGATCCTCTATCTGTTGGTCGATACCCGGCCACCACACATAAGCCCTAGCAAGGCTTTTCATCTTGACTCCCCCCAGATGACCTTCATGTAGTTCTTTTAGAACTCTCTCTCTTAACTTAGGAGGGATAATCACCCTTGTTCCATACATCAATGTTCCCTGACAGATGGACAGCTGTTCTCGTCTTGCTGAGAATGCCGGTAACAGTGGATCACCATGGGCTGGCCATCCCTTTACTGTCAATTCGTAGACCCGGGACAGTGTCGGGTCATTCCTAGTCTCCCTTTCAATATTTGCATTGGTGACAGGTAAACATTCGATGATGGTCGAGTGAAATAACTCCACCGGGTCAACCGTCGGTGCCTCCTCAGTAGGTAGTGGCAGGCGCGACAGCCCATCAGCATTACCATGCTGCTTTGTACCTTTGAATTCTATCTGATATTGATGTGCCCCTAGGAAAAGGGACCATCTCTGGAGCCTCTGTGCTGTCATCACCGAAACACCCTTCTTAGGGTTAAAAATGGATACCAACGGCTGGTGGTCTGTCAGCAGTGTAAACCTCTGGCCCTGCAGGTAATGATTAAACTTCTTTACTCCCCACACAAGGCTGAGAGCCTCCCTATCTATCTGAGCATAGTTGCGCTCAGCGGAGGTCAATGATCTGGATGCAAATGCGACTGGCCTTTCCAAGCCATTTGGCAACTTGTGTGAGAGTACTGCTCCAATACCATAAGGAGAAGCATCACAAGCTAAACGAATAGGTAGCGTTGGGTTGAAGTGAGCCAACACTTCCTCTGAGGTGATCAATGCCTTGCTTTTGCGAAAGGCCTTCTTACAGTCCTCGCTCCACTTCCATGGTACTTCTTTCTGCAAAAGAGCGTTCAGCGGGTGCAGCACCGTGGATAGATTTGGCAGAAACTTATGGTAATAGTTAATCAACCCTAGGAACGACCTCAACTGGGATACATTTTCCGGAGCGGGAGCCTTCACAACAGCTTCGATCTTGTCAGGTGACTTGTCCAGCCCTTCCTGGTCAATGACATGACCACAGTACGAGATCCGTTTCTGAAAGAACTCACATTTCTGGCGATTAACTCGAAGTCCATATTCCTTCAATCTGGTGAGCACCAGTTACAAATTTGCAAGGTGTTCCTCATCGTCATCTCCTGTAATCAGGATATCGTCCAAGTAACATTGAGTGCTTGGAATTCCCTGTAATACCTGCTCCATGGCCCTCTGCCAAATTGCTGGAGCCGAAGCCACTCCAAAAACCAGTCTATTATATCGATACAAGCCTCTGTGCATGTTGATTGTGAGATACTGGCGCGACTCTTCCTCAACTTCCATCTGTAAGTACGCTTGCGCCAGGTCTATCTTGGTGAAGTGTTTCCCGCCAGACAATGAAGCAAAGATATCCTCAATCCGCGGAAGCGGATATTGCACCGTGTGAAGCACCGGATTAACCGTGATCTTGAAGTCTCCACAGATGCGGACCTTCCCTGGTTCCCCTGGCTTGTTACTCGATGAACGCTTCATGACGGGAACAATGGGCATGGCCCACTCACTCCAGTCCACCTTAGACAGTACTCCTGAACGTTCTAGCCCTTCCAGCTCAGCTTCCACAGCAGGTCGTATCGCATAAGGTACCGGTCTAGCTTTGAAAAATTTTGGGTTTGCATGTTCTGCAATCTTGATTTTTGCCGTAATTCCTCTCAGTGTTCCCAGTCCCTGTTGGAACACCTCTTTAGCTTCATCCAATATTCTGGACAATCGTTCAGGTTTGACATCTTTTTTTCCGGAATCTACCGTTATTGCTTTTAGGGAGTGCCAGTCCATATTTATTTTCCTGATCCACTCCCGTCCCAGAAGTGGTGGACCTCCCTCAGGTAGTACATATAAGCCCATTCCTTGGTGTTCTTTGCCCTTGTGTACCACCTTGACTTTTATCTTTCCGATGGGGTATACTCTTTGCCCCGTGTATGTCTGCAATACTATCTCCGTATTCCGTAGGGGAATATGTGTGAATAACCTTTTGTAATCTTGCTTATTCATGACCGTCAACGCCGATCCGGTGTCCAATTCCATCTTCACTTGGACTCCTGCTATCTGAAGTGTGACCCAGATAGTTTGTAGGTCAGCTTCCTTACTCACATTGTGAATTCTCAGACTACCCAGTTCCTTGCTGTTGGAGTCTGAATCCAAATTCTATTCATCCAAACTCTTCTCAGCCACCTTATGTACCTTTCTGCACTTTTCCTGCGGTGACTTTTTGTTGCTGGTCTTCTTTCCTGACCGGCATACTTTAGCTATGTGACCAAGCTTGCCACATTTTCTACATTCCTGATTTTTAAACCAGCATTGGTTCTGATCGTGTGTTGTCTTTCCACAATGATAACATTTCGCTGTACCCAAAGCCATTTGATCTACGCGGAGTACCGCTGCCTTCAGCTGCATTTCCGCAGTGCCTCTCGCTGCGGCTTCGTGCGATGCTGCAATAGTGACAGCCTTATCAAGTGTAAGATCATTCTCTTCAAGCAGCCGCTTTTGTGTTCCTTCTTTCGACAATCCACACACGAATTTGTCTCTCAGTGCCTCTGTCAGTCTTTCCCCAAACTGACAGTATTTCGCTAGCTCACGCCGTTCAATTAAATACTCCGCGTTGCTTTCCTCTTTCAGTTGCGTTCTCGCATAAAATTTAAATCGCTCCGCTAACATCAGCGGTGTGGGGTTCAAATGATTTCTCAGGACAGCAACAATATTAGCGAAAGCCTGATCCGCCGGTTTAGCTGGTGATAGAAGATGCTTCAATAGCCCGTATGTCTTCGCACCCATTGAGTTTAGTAAGGTTAGTGCTTTATCTTCATCTGATACTTTATTTGCCTCACAATAAATCTCTATGCGTTCTACATACGTGGCCCAATCTTCAACATCGGCATCGAAATCGTTGATGTTACCACGCTTAGGCATCCTCGCAATCTTCTTGAGAAACAAAAAGAAATTTTTCTTTCATTTTTTTTTCAAAATGGCGGTTTCCCGCGCATGTCTTCTTCCCCAGCCTACGAAAATGGCAGCTTCCCGCGTTTGCCTTTCTCCCCCGCTGGCTGTAATGGCGATTGCCGTATTGCTGTGTTCGCCCTCCCCAGCGGTTCTCAAATCGTGCCTCCCAGCCCCTCTTGCAGTCCGGTCCTTTCCCCCGGCTGCGGTTGAGTTCTCCGCGGTTTTTAAAAAAATTATTTTTATTTTCTCCCATGCCTCGCGGCCTTGGTAGCTGCCCGGCCTTTTTCCCCGGTCGCGGTCGAGCTCTCTCTTGACGCTGTTGCGTCTCCCAGCCCGCTTGCAGCCCGGTCTTTTACACCGGCTGCATTTGCATTCACCGCGGCTCCCGTGCCTTATGCTGCCCCAGTCTCAGCGCCTCTGGCCCCGACTTCTGTCCGGCTCTTTTCCCCGGCCGTGGTCGAGTTCTCCGCCCTTATATCCTCCGTTTTTCCCTCCCCTACTTCACAGCCAACGTGGCCGACTTGCTGCTCGTCGCTGATCGGCTTACCCACCACCGTGGCAGAAGGGATGATCACTGCCTGTTGCTGATGGAAGGCTTCGTGTCAGGATTCTTCCTTGCTCTTCAGACCCGAGTCTTTTCTCAGCAGGATGATGAGGGCGGATGCCTCTTCTTGACGCCCGTTAAACTGCCTTGGATATATCTCTGCCGCAGGGTAAGATCATCATCGTCGCCACTGTTAAGTCTGTGTGTTCTAGTTATTGTTAATAAGAATCACTGCACACAGACCACAAGAATAAATTCAACAGGTCTTTACTAGTCGAAGGTCAGGCTGAACTGCCCAATAAATCATTACACAGCACTTATATACCGGTGTGGTCACCACCGGTATTACAGTATACAGCAGCCAAGATAAAGTAGTGCATCTCTTAAAATAGTTCTCTTAAAGGTGGAACGGTTACATACACCACAAAGATAATATGGTTGACGTGGTGTATATGGATTTCCAAAAGGCGTTTGATAAAGTGCCACATAATAGGCTTGCCAGCAAAGTTGAAGCCCATGGAATAAAAGGGACAGTGGCAGCATGGATACGAATTTGGCTAAGTGACAGGAAACAGAGAGTAGTGGTGAACGGTTGTTTTTTGGACTGGAGGAAGGTATACAGTGGTGTTCCCCCATGGTCGGTGTTAGAGCTTTTCTTGATATATATTAATGACTTGGACGTGGGTGTACAGGGCACAATTTCAAAATCTGCAGATGACACAGAACCTGGAAGTATAATGGACAGTGAGGAGAAGAGTGATAGAGTTCAGGGAGACACAGACAGGCTGGTGAAATGGGCAGACACGTGGCAGATTGAATTTAACGCAGAAAAGTGTGAAGTGATATGTTTTGGGAGAAAGAGTGAGAGAGGATGTATAAACTGTAACACTGTCATGGTAAACTTGACTGAATCTCCATTTGCAATAAAAGTTGACCTAATTTTACCATCATGCTTTGCGAGGACAGGAAGTGGTTGCTGTGAGAACTTTGCAAAATAAACTCTTTGACCCATATGCTGTAAAAGCTGCCAATTGTCTCAACAGATATGGAAAACAAACTTATTGAAGTTCTGTGGGAACAGACTATGAAATCAGTGCAATAACAGAAACATCTTCAGACTATGGAATGTACCTAGCCTTGAAGGCCCACAGTTGCTGAACGGACTAGTGATAAGAGGGTCTGGGAAACAACTGCCGACCATTATGCCGTAAAGTTAGGGATACGGACGCAGTGGGAGGGTTGCCAAATTTTGGTGATATAAACGGTACTGTTTCAAAACATTCGGCACTGCAGTGGGGCCTATAGTCGATGGTGACCTGGTCAGTTGCCAGTTAAAGTTAGTCATACGTCTATCATCGTTGAATTGACCTCTCATCTGCTGTTGGTACGTACGTGGTTTTGCTTATAATCACCTGAGCTTAAAGTAAATGATTTTAGATGCTTGCTTGTGATAAGTATATGAATTGAGAACAGTTTATATTCTGGTAATTACTTGTAACCTCTTGTTGATTTTTAAGTAAAAGGAGTTTCACAGATTCATTGGGTTTTGTGTTGCCTGTTCCACGACTCTGAACTCTATAAACCGTCAGACAATCAGAACGTCTTACGGATATTCTGGCTCCCGAACAGGGAATCGTTCGGAACAAACAATGGCAAAAACAATGGATGAGTTAGTCACGAAATATGTGATGGGTAAGTTACCCCTCAGGGAGGGTTGGGTACGGGTCTTTATAGACAGTGATGATCCAGTATTGGAGGCTGAACGGTGGACACAAGGCTCCATGTGTCTGCCAAGTGTAAGGAAATCCCTTTGTTTATTGGCCTATCAGAGGCAGGTTAAATCTGATGAAAGGGTAAAGGTCAAGCTAAGTAAAGAAACAGAAGAAGAAAGGGAACCTAGAAATAGGCTCGAGGGAAAGTTAGAACAGGAGGAGAGATGGTGTAATAAAGAACAACAGCTCGAGAGCCAGTGTATAAATAATCAGAATCAGTGCGATGACTTGTCGAAAGAATTATCCAAACACAGACATCGGTCAGAGCAGGCAGAAAAGGTCAATGAGGACCTGAAGGTTGCATTTAGGGTCACCCAGAAAGAGGCTCTGGAGGAACGGAGTGCTCGTGGGGACCACACTGAATGTAATAAGCAGATTAAGGAATGGGAAATAAAGAGGAGGAGGTCCAGCATCTCGTGAAGTGGTGCGCCGATAACAACCTGGCCCTTAACATCAAAAAAACCAAAGAAAGCTTTGTGGACTTCAGGAAGTCTAAAGGCGGAAGTCACACCCCCATCCACATCAATGGGGCTGTGGTGGAAAGGGTGGACAACTTTAAGTTCCTCGGAGTCCACATCACGGAAGACCTCTCCTGGTCCCTCAATACCTCCTTGATACACTATCAATTCCTCATAAAAGACAGAGAGTTAATTAATAGGCTTTTATTAGCAAAGAACAGAGCATGCCTCTCGTGGTTGCCTGGTATCCAAAAGGGCAGGGGGCTGCAGAGCAGTCACCTTTATACCCGGGCATGTGGGTGGAGCCAGGGGCGGAGTCAGCTGAGGCATGCATAGGCACAACAGTGTGCAACAACAACAACAACAATAACAACAGTGGTTTACCACACTCCTCTCTGGTGAAGAAGGCCCAGCAGCACCTATATTTCCTAAGGAGGCTGAAGGGATGTAACCCGTCACCCCTGATCCTCTCTAACTTTTACCGCTGCACAATAGAGAGCATCCTGACGAACTGTATCACAGTATGGTATGGCAGCTGTAGCTACTATGACCGGAAAGCCCTGCAGCGGGTAGTCAAAACTGCCCAACGCATTACCGGCACCCGGCTACCGACCATAGAGCACATATACCAGAAACGCTGTTTACGGAGGTCACGGTCCATCATCAAAGACCCTACCCACCCCAGCCACAGTCTGTTCGCCCTCCTGCCATCTGGGAGACGCTACAGATGCATTCGCACCCGTACGACCAGATTTAGGAACAGCTTCTTTCCCAGGGCTGTCATCCTACTGAACTCCACAAATAAACTCTAAAGCCTGCACATCTGCCAATGCACTTTATTATGGTTATGTTTATGTTAATGTATTACAAGCCAAATGTATGTTGAATGTTTAAATGTCTTAATCTAAATGTACACTCTCGGGAGCCGCAAGCCTACATTTCGTTGTACTGCACTTGTGCACTAACAATGACAATAAAAGTTGATTTGATTTGATTTGATTGAAAGAGGGAAAACGAGCTACGTTGCAGGCTAACCAATCTGAAAACTCAGCAAGGAATGGAAAAACAGGGATTTGGGGAGCCAGGGAAAGCTGCTGAGATGACAATTTAAAAGGAGAAAAAAAAGTAACTTAACGTTTTACCGACTGTGCCGAGACAAATAAAACAGAATATTTGCTGAGTGAAAGGAACCTTAAAGGAATTTCAGTTTGTGTGCAAGTGTGTGTTAAAGTGTGAATGTGTTAAATATGTTCATTTATGAAGGGGAACCTGGAGGTGGTGGTGTTCCCATGTGCCTGCTGCCCTTGTCCTTCTAGGTGGAAGAGGTCGCGGGTTTGGGAGGTGCTGCCGAAGAAGCCTTGGTGAGTTGCTGCAGTGCATCTTGTAGATGGAACACACTGCAGCCATGGTACGCTGGTGGTGGAGAGAGTGAATGTTTAAGGTGGTGGATGGGGTGCCAATCAAGTGGGCTGCTTTGTCCTGGATGGTGTCGAGCTTCTTGAGTGTTGTTGGAGCTGCAATCATCCAGGCAAGTGGAGAGTATTCCATCACACTCCTTACTTGTGCCTTGTAGATGGTTGAAAGGCTTTGGGGAGTCAGGAGGTGAGACACTCGCCGCAGAATACCCAGCCTCTGACCTGCTCTTGTTGCCACAGTATTTATGTGGCTGGTCCAGTTAAGCTTCTGGTCAATGGTGACCCCCCAGGATGTTGATGGTGGGGGATTCGGCGATGGTAATGCCGTTGAATGTCAAGGAGCGGTGGTTAGACTCTCGCTTGTTGGAGATAGTCATTGCCTGGCACTTGCACGGCACAAATGTTACCTGCCACTTATCAGCCCAAGCCTGAACGTCCTCCAGGTCTTGTTGCATGCAGACATGGACTGCTTCATAATACAGGAAGTAAAGCCTGTTTGAACCAGTTAATTGCTGCCTAGTTTTGTTAAGATATACATATATATTTGTATGTTTAATAAACTTTGCTGACTTGTCATAAATCAGTGATCTTATCGTCAATTTAAGCTGGGCCAAAAGAACTAAAAATCTCTTACAATAGACTGGAGAAGCTGGGGTTGATCTCCTTGGAGCAGAGACGATTGACAGGAGATTTTATAGAGGTGTTCAAAATCACGAGGGGTCTAGACAGAGTAAATGGAGAGAAACTGTTCCCATTGGTGGAAGAGTCGAGTACCAGAGGACACAGATTGAAGGTGATTGGCAGAAGAACCAAAGGCGACATGAGGAAAAACTTTTTATGCAGCGAGTGGTTAGGATCTGGAATGCACTGCCTGAAAGGGTGGCGGAGGCAGACTCTTCCGGCTTTGAAAAGGGATTAGAAGTACCTGAAGGAAAAAAATTGCAGGGCTATGGGAAAGGGCCGGGGAGTGGGACTAACCGCGAGTCGGCACGGGTTCGATGGGCCGAATGGCCTTCTTCCGTGCTCTAACCATTCTATGATTCTATGACTGGGAGTTTTGGAACATAATTTTAACTCACTTTTATGAGAGACACCTTTTGTTGGTGATTTCGTTCAATCGCTGTTGACTCAATACATCATTAACACAATTTTTTCCTGAATTGTGTCAGTGCAAGGGTTGTCAGTGATGAGGAATGAAACAGTTTAGTCCATGCACGCAGAGTCAGTATCGAGCACCCTTAAACCGGTTGTACCGTGGGTCGATGCGGAATAAAGCTCCCTCTGCTTAACAACGGGCCAAAGCACAGATTTCCAAAGAGCAGGCGCCGCTGCCCCAGTGCAGCACTTGTGTCTGTCTCATTTCCCACATTATCCAGCATACTCAGAACCACTGGGAATCTGCTGGGCGAATGAGCAAAAACTGCCCGTTTTCGTGATTACTTTTAACCCTTTCAGGTTATATTTTCTCTTGTATTTCTGCGTAAAATACACTTTCCTGTTCGGAGTCAATTCCTAATTATTGAGTAACTGCAGCGCCGGGTTTAAAAATCTCATTCTTGGTTTCAAATCCACCCACGGTCTCGGCCCTCACTCTGTAGCCTCCTCCAGCCCTACAAACCTCCCTATCTCTGTAACCTCCTCCAGCCCTACTATCCTCCCTATCCCTGTAACCCCCTCCAGCCATACAAACCTCCCTGTCTCTGTAACCTCCTCCAGCCCTACTATCCTCCCTATCCCTGTAACCCCCTCCAGCCATACAAACCTCCCTGTCTCTGTAATCTCCAGCCCTACAACCCGCCCTCGCTCTGTAACCTCCTCCAGCCCTACAACCTGCCCTGTCTCTGTAAGCTCCTCCAGCCCTACAACCCTCCCTATCTCTGTAACCTCCTGCAGCCCTACAACCCCCCCGTCTCTGTAACCTCCTCCAGCCCTACAACCCTCCCTATTTCTGTAATCTCCTCCAGCCCTACAACCCTCCCTATCTCTGTAACCTCCTCCAGCCCTACAACCCTCCCTATCTCTGCAACCTCCTCCAGCCCTACAACCCTCCCTATCTCTGTAACCTCCTCCAGCCCTACAACCCTCCCTATCTCTGTAACCTCCTCCAGCCCTACAACCCTCCCTATCTCTGCAACCTCCTCCAGCCCTACAACCCTCCCTATCTCTGTAACCTCCTCCAGCCCTACAACCCTCCCTATCTCTGTAACCTCCTCCAGCCCTACAACCCTCCCTATCTCTGTAACCTCCTCCAGCCCAACAACCCTCCCTATCTCTGCAACCTCCTCCAGCCCTACAACCCTCCCTATCTCTGTAATCTCCTCCAGCCCTACAACCCTCCCTATCTCTGTAACCTCCTCCAGCCCTACAACCCTCCCTGTCTCTGTAACCTCCTCCAGCCCAACAACCCTCCCTATCTCTGTAACCTCCTCCAGCCCTACAACCCTCCCTATCTCTGTAACCTCCTCCAGCCCTACAACCCTCCCTATCTCTGTACCCTCCTCCAGCACTACAACCCTCCCTATCTCTGTAACCTCCTCCAGCCCTACAACCCTCCCTATCTCTGTAACCTCCTCCAGCCCGACAACCCTCCCTATCTCTGTAACCTCCACCAGCCCTACAACCCTCCCTATCTCTGTAACCTCCTCCAGCCCTACTATCCTCCCTATCCCTGTAACCCCCTCCAGCCATACAAACCTCCCTGTCTCTGTAATCTCCTCCAGCCCTACAACCCTCCCTGTCTTTAAACTCCAGCCCTACAACCCTCCCTATCTCTGCAACCTCCACCAGCCCTACAAGCCTACCCATCTAAGTAACCTCCTCCAGCCCTACAACCCTCTGAGATCTCTGCGCTCCTCCAATTCTGACTTCTTGTGCATCCCCGATTTTAATCGCTCCACCATTAGTGGTGGTGCCTTCAGCCTGGGCCCTAAGCTCTGGAATTTCCTCCCTAAATCTCACAACCTCTCTTCTCCTCCAAGACGCTGCTTAAAACCTACCTCTTTGGCCTAATATCTCCATGTGTGGCTCGATGTCAAATTTTGTTTGATAACGCTCCCGTTGGGACAATTAACTACACTACAGTCACTATATGAATGCAAGTTGCTGTTGTTATCTGAGTAAGACTGTCAAATTAGTGCGAGATCAGGGCTGGTCTGATGTGCCCGAGCTAACCGCGACCTGCATTGAGAATTAGTTGTAACTTTTCTTTATCTATGAACAGTTGCACAGTCTGCAGAGCCACATCACATCCGAGTTCGATAAAATGCACCAGATTGTCAATGAAATGGGGCATCTTTTACTCCGAGAACTCAAGAGGAACAGAGTTTACAATCAAACATCAGTGGAATCCACCAGGAATTAGACTGTATTGAGCGGAAGATATCGAATTCACAGAAACACATGGGTGAACAAGACGCAGTCACATTACTGGAGGGAAGAATTTTATTTGAATAAAACCACACATAGTTCGATAGAATTGAAAATAACTGGAGTACAGAGAAGAGTTTGGTGTTAGAGGATAGGTGCACTTATTTATAATGTACAAATCAAATCAGTACAGTTCTAAACATTGAGTGTCTGGTGTCACATATTTATTAAGTATACCATACCTGTAATAGCACTTAAACATACATTTAAAAGGCAATCATTGCTACCACACCTAAGCATGGTCGAGTGGGGATTCAAATGTGTTACAGTTCTGAGCTCAGCATTATAGACCTTCACCAGCTCAAATACTCATTACAAGCAGTCAATTGTTACACATTTATCTTATTCCCTGCTTGGGCCTCAGCTATTCACAATCTATATTAATGACTTAGATGAGGGGACCAAGTGCAATGTATCCAAGTTTACTGATGATACAAAGCTAGGTGGGACAGTAAGCTGTGAGGAGGACACAAAGGGATATAGACAGGTTAAATAAATGGCCAATAAGGCAGCAGGCGGACTATAATGTGGAGACATTTGAGGTTATTCACTTTGGTAGGAAGAATAGAAAAACAGAATATTTCTTAAATGGTGAGAAAATATTAAATGTTGGTGTTCAGAGCGATTTAGGTGTCCTCGTACAGGAAACACAGAGAGTTAGCATGCAGGCAGAGCAAGCAATTAGGAAGGCAAATAGCCTTTATTGCAAAGGGATTGGAGTACAAGAATAAAGAAGTCTTATTACAATTGTACAGGGCTTTAGTGAGAGTACACCTGGAGTACTGGGCACAGTTAGAAACATAGAAGATAGGAGCAGGAGTAGGCCATTCGGCCCTTCGAGCCTGCTCCGCCATTCAACGAGATCATGGCTGATCATCCAAACCCTAGCACCCGGTCCCTACACCGACAGCCATCCCACCCAAGCCCTATCCCCGTAACCCCACATATTTAATCCCCCCTAACACTAAGGGCCAATTTTTTTATCATGGCCAATCAACCTAACCCGCACATCTTTGGACTGTGGGAGGAAACCGGAGCACCCGGAGGAAACCCACGCAAACACGGGGAGAATGTGCAAACTCCACACAGACAGTCGCCCGAGGCCGGATTTGAACCCGGGTCCCTGGCGCTGTGAGGCAACAGTGCTAACCACTATGCCACAGTTCTGGTCTCCTTTATCTAAGGAAGGACAAACATTCATTAGAAGCAGTGCAACAAAGGTTCACTAGCCTGATCTCTGGGATGAGAGGGTTGTCCTATGAGGAGAGATTGTGTAGAATGGGCCTATACTCTCTGGAGTTTAGAAGAATGAGAGGTGATCTCATTGAAACATACAAGATTGAGGGGGATTGACAGGGTAGATGCTGAGAGGTTGTTTCCCCTGGCTGGAGTGTCTAGAACTAGGGGGCATAGACTAAGGATAAGGGGTCGGCCATTTAAGACTGAGATGAAGAGGAATTTCTTCACTCAGAGGGTTGTGAATCTTTGGAATTCTCTGCCCCAGAGGGCTGTGGATGCTGAATCATTACATAAATTTAAAACAGAAATAGACAATTTCCTAGAAGTAAAGGGAATTAAGGGTTACGGGGAGCGGGCAGGAATTTGGACATGAGTCTAGGTTCGGATCGGTCATGGCCCTGTGGGTAGCGGAGCGGGCCCAGGGGCCGTGTAGCCTGATCCTGCTCCTATTTCGTGTGTCTAATTCTGTTAGATTCAGGAGATGGTTCTGTGATAGTGGATTGGCGGTTAGGATCAGATCAGCCATGATCTTATTGAATGGCGGAGCAGGCTCGAGGGGCCGATTGGCCTACTCCTGCTCCTATTTCTTATGTTCTTATGTTCTTATGAATCGTCGAGTATATTCCAGACTGAGATAGATAATTTTTTGGACTCCAGGGAATGAACGGATTTGGAGATCAGGCGGGAAAGTGGAGTTGTGGTCGAGGATCAGCTATAACCTTGTTGAATGGCGGAGCAGGCTTGAAGGGGCTGTATGGCCAACTCCTGCTCCTAATTCTTATGTGAAAATCCATACAATTCTACATTATGTAGCGATATAAAATGTGCATTACAATTCAATACAAGGAGGGTTTAATTGACGGGTTCCTTTCCCAAAGACTGGTACAACTCCCTTACTTTGTTATCTTACCGACAGTTTCACTCTTGCTACAGATACTTGCTATTCCACCAAATGAAACTTTTAATTATAATAGCGTTTTTGACTCAGCGCTATTTCGACCAGTCAACTCAAATGCTTAACTTGCAGAACTAACTTTTGTTATCAACTGATGAAAACGCTCTGAAATATATGAATCAGTACGCGCTGTCATGTCATTTAATTCAGTTTACTGAGGTGAATAAACTGAGGATTACCTCAAGGACAGCCCCGGCGCAATAGCCCAGTGCTACTTCAAATTCACTCCAACTTCACTGCTTAACGGGCAGAGGCTACAGGTTAATGTTACTGCAATAGAACGGGAAATCGAGAGCAGTATAACATGAGCAGATATCAGGACAGTCTGCCTTACAGGGAGAGTTTATTCCAGAACAGGGTAGATGGGGAAGGGAGGGAGGGGGTGCGTGATGAGTGATTACGATCTGAAGTTACAATTGGAAATGTTTATTACACAGCAAGTGGAATTAGGGGAAACCTAATGGAAACAGACCATTTCCTGTTAATGACTTTAATCCCTGCAGATTATCAGCGAGGCTGAGTTTCCCCCCCGCTGATTGGATCCGAGGTCGAAGAAGGGAAAGATTCTCTCAGTGAAAGTGTGGGTGAAAGTGTGGAGATGGGACATGTTGTCCGCATTGTAAAATGACACCTGCCCGCCCTCATAGTCAAGGTACACCCCGATCTTCCAGAGGTTCACACTCGGGGTGAGGGGGGTCATCGATGGGTGGGTACCAGCAAAATAGTTACCTCCGGTTCCCCTACCCACAGTCCAGTATCCGGCAACAGGTCTCGGGTCGATTCCCTGCTTCCTGTTGACAGACTCTTTGACCACTCCCACACTCCACTCAGTCTTGTCCCCCACCTCCACCCCCCAGTAGTGTCTCCCTGATGTGAATCCCTCCGATCCCAGGACACAGGGACTGTGATCAAACCTCTCCGGGGTGGCAGGGAGCGGCTGCCGTTGATCTACGAGTCTTGCATTGGTCCAGAGGTCACACCTCAGCGGGGTGCCAAACGAAAACCTCACCGGGGTGGCAGGGAATGGCTGCGGGTTGTCTCCGAGTCTCACACTGGTCCAGTCCCCAGACAGGATGAGCTGGGGATTCGCTGTGTTCGGATCCAGAGTCAGAGAGGCTGGAGCTGGGGGAAAGTTAAAATAACAGTCAGTGATTTCGTTTCTTGCTGTGATTGATTCAAAGTCTGACCGTTTTCTAATCTCCCGCCCTGCTGTATCATTTGATGGCGGTTCATGGGGGGGCAGCTCTGGGCTGAGACTCTGGGACTGGAGGGTCAGAGGGAAGAGGCTGCAGGAACAGGAGAACATGTTACAGACCCGTTACATTCTCTGTATTTATATACAGGATATAACACTCTGATATCCGATGGCTCCCATTCACTTTCCCAAGTCCAATGTGTAAAGCACCGATCCCGGGGCACCTCTCCCCCCGACTGAGGCGGGGAAACCGCCTCCTCATGGATCATGGGTCGGGAATGATGGAGAAAGAACAGAACGATTATTTTTTTTAAATAAACCATCTTATTAATGTTTCGTAGATTAATTATAAAAGTGTTATAAAATTCCTGGGATTTTCATTCAAACCTGATTTTGGGACAAAGATATAAATTATTCAATGTGACTCAGAGACTTCCCGTCACTTAACTCCGGATGATCCCTGACTGTTTCTGGCCTCTCCGATATCTGAAGTGTTGCCATGCAATTCGGATCACAAACAGAAATCGGGAATAATCGATTATTATTCACCACCACTAATGAGAGAAGCATTGTCACTCGGAGTTCCCTCAGTTTGTACCGTATCAGTGAGAAATGATTGACATTTTCAGACAGAACTTGAACATATTCCTGGAAATACTGAAACGTCTGCGGGTTCTACATTGACCTTCTCCCGATACTGACAGAGCCCCGGGGACAACGCAATGAACATAGAAACATAGAAGATAGGAGCAGGAGTAGGCCATTCGGCCCCTCGAGCCTGCTCCGCCATTCAATGAGATCATGGCTGATCATCCAAATTCAGTACCCTGTCCCTGCCTTCTCCCCATACCCCTTGATCCCTTTAGCCTTAAGAAATATATCCAACTCCTTCTTGAATATATTTAATGAATTGGCCTCTACTGCCATGTGTGGTAGAGAATTCCACAGGTTCACCACTCTCTGGGTGAAGAAATTCCTCCTCATCTCTGTCCTAAATGGCTTACCCCTTATCCTTAGACTGTGACCCCTGGTTCTGGACTCCCCGGCCATCGGGAACATCCTTCCTGCATCCAGTCTGTCCAGTTCTGTTAGAATTTTATAAGTTTCAATGAGATCCCCTCTCATTCTTCTAAAGTCCAGCGAGTATAAACCCAATCGACCCAATCTCTCCTCATACGTCATTCCTGCCATCCCAGGTATCAGCCTGGTGAATCTTCGCTGCACTCCCTCCATGGCAAGAACATCCTTCCTCAGATAAGGTGACCAAAACTGCACACAATACTCAAGGTGTGGTCTCACCAAGGCCCTGTACAACTGCAGCAAGACATCCTTGTTCTTGTACTCGAACCCTCTCGCTACGAAGGCCAACATACCATTTGCCTTCTTAACTGCCTGCTGCACCTGCATGCTTACCTTCAGCGACTGGTACTCAAGGACACCCAGGTCTCGTTGCACTTCCCCTTCTCCCAATCTATTGCCGTTCAGATAATAATCTGCCTTCCTGTTTTTGCCACCAAAGTGGATAACCTCGCATTTATCCACATTATACTGCATCTGCCATGCTTCTGCCCAATCACCCAACCTGTCCAAATCATACTGGACTTTCTCAGCATCCTCCTCACAGCACACACGCCCACCCAGCTTTGTGTCATCTGCAAACTTGGAGATATTACATCTAGTTCCCTCGTCTATATCATTTATATATATTGTGAATAGCTGGGGTCCTAGGACCGATCCCTGCGGTACCCCACTAGTCACTGCCTGCCACGCGGAAAAAGAGCCATTTATTCCAACTCTTTGCTTCCTGTCTGCCAACCCAGTTCTTTATCCAAGTCAGTACCTTGCCCCCAATCCCATGTGCCTTAATTTTACAAGCTAATATCTTATGCGGGACCTTATCGAAAGCCTTCTGAAAGTCCAAATACACCACATCCACTGGTTCTCCCTTATCTATTCTACCAGTTACATCTTCAAAAAATTCCAGTAGATTAGTCAAGCACGATTTACCTTTTGTAAATCCATGTTGACTTTGTCCGATCCTGTCACTGTTTCCCAAGTGTTCTGCTATTACATCTTTTGTAATGGACTCTAGCATTTTCCCCATTACTGATGTCAGGCTTACCGGTCTGTAATTCCCCGCTTTCTCTCTACCACCCTTTTTTGAATAGTGGGGTAACATTAGCTACCCTCCAATCCATGGGTACTGTTCCAGAGTCTATAGAATTTTGGAAGATGACCAGCAATGCATCTACTATTTCTAGGGCTACTTCCTTAAGTACTCTAGGATGTAGATTATCAGGCTGCAGCCAACACTGGCATAACAGGAGCTGCTGCCGTTAGTGAAGGGACAACAGTGACACCCCGGGACTGAGCTGGGCAGAATGGGCAATAAACCGCTGGGGTCCCGGAAAGACTCAGAGGATAATCCCGATTGAGGGAAATAGCTGACAGTCCTTTACTCATTTCACCTTCTGATACAACCAATGATGCTGAATATTAAACATGGATCAGGGATTCCCTCCACGCTGACAATATTGGGACCCATTTCAGCGTGAGATTAACAGACAGAGGAGGGGACATGAAACCACTGTTGATTTTGTGGTGGGTTCTGGAGCACACCTCTCCTGCCTCTGTTAGACTCAGACAGCGCTTTTCACCACCACCAGTCATCCCAAAGCGCTTTACAGTCAACGAAGTACTTTTGAAGTGTAGACACTGTTGTAATGTAGGAAATGCAGCTGCCAATATGTACACAGCAAGCTCCCGCAAACAGCAATGTGATAATGACCAGATAATGGCCTAGAAATTCAGTGTAGCCACTTTTGGGGCGGTAAAGTCGGGCGGCCACTAAATTTTGCGCCCGGCGCAAACTCGCGCCCCCTTCGCCGATATTCAGTCGCAACGCCCCAAGAGGTTGCTGCTGCGCTAAAACAGGCGAGGCACGACTATCTTTAGGCGCTAAGCCGGCGGTGCTGAGCGATACCCCCGAGGCCGGGCGCAGCGCAGGTGCGGCGAGTTCTTGATTGACGGCAGACACTCTGGCGCCGGTCATCTCTTAAAGGGGGAGGGTCGATTTGTTTGCCTGCCACGCCCTGCACACTGCAGCCCTCAACCTAGGCCTGACCACTTCAGCTTCACCTGTACATCGCCCAGGACTATGGAGAAGGCCAGGGAGAGAGCGCAGCGCTTCAGCGACGGAGACCTGAGGGTGCTGGTTGGCGGAGTGGAGCGCAGGTGCCATGTTTTGTTCCCAGAAGGTGGCAAGAGGCCGCTGCCCAGCGCCTACCGGAAAGCCTGGAGGGAGGTGTCCAACAGGGTCTCTTCCAACAGCGTGGTTGCCAGGACTCCTGTGCAATGCCGGAAGAAGTTCAATGACCTCACTCGGGTTGTCAGGGTGAGTACCCTTTCCAGTGTCCTCCACGACAGGCCACACCTGGAGTATTGTGGACAGTTTTGGTCTCCTTACCAAAGGAAGGATATTCATGCTGTAGAGGGAGTGCAACGAAGGTTCACCAGACTGGTTCCTGGGATGGGGGGATTGTCCCATGAGGACAGATTGAGTAGACTAGGCCTATATTCTCCAGAGTTTAGAAGAATGAGAGGTGATCTCATTGAAACATACACAATTCTTACAGGGCTTGACAGGGTAGATGCAGGGAGGTTGTTTCTCCTGGCTGGGGAGTCTAGAACCAGGGGCCACAGTCTCAGGATAAGGGGTCGTCCATTTAGGACTGAGATGAGGAGAGATCTCTTTACTCAGAGGCTGGTGAATCTTTGGAATTCTCTACCCCAGAGGGCTGTGGAGGCTCAGTCGTTGAGAATATTAAAGACACAGATCGATAGATTTTTGAATATTAAGGGAATCAAGGGATATGGGGATAGTGCAGGAAAGTGGAGTTGAAGTCGATGATCAGCCTTGATCTTATTGAATGGCGGAGCAGGCTCGAAGGGCCAAATGGCCGACTCCTGCTCCTATTTCTCATGTTCTTTTGACAGCGCCAATAGAGAACATCTATATTCCTTCATTTGGGTGTCAGTGATGCGTCATCAACTCAAATTTGTCACGACCAGAGTGAGTAAAGTGTTCAGAAGGAACACAGGGAGAGTGGAATGTTTCACCAGAATGAATTGTTGAGACAGAGATCAATGCATCTTTGCAAGGAAATTAGATAAACATTGAAGCAGAGAGAGCGAGAGAGAGACAGGGCTATAATCTGGGCTGGCAGTCCCAGTGCAGTGCTGAGTGAGTGCTGCACTGTCGGAGGTGCCGTCTTTTGGATGAGACGTTAAACCGAGGCCCCGTCTGCTCTCTCAGCTCGACATAAAAGATCCCATGGCACTATTTCGAAGATCATCGCGGGAGGGGGGGGGGGAGTTATCCCCGGTGCCCTGGCCAATAACAATCCCTCAATCAACATCACTAAAACATATTGGCCTAGAAATTCAGTTGGTTGCGCCAGCCGTTAGCGCCTTAGGAGGAGTAGATGTCGGGCGCTAGGCGGGTAGCGCCCGGGCGCAGCGAGAACTGCGCCTCGCCCCAACTTCACTCGAGATTTAGCGCCGGCGCAAAGTCTTTGCGCGCTCAGCTGCGCGCGCAGATCATGACGTCATTTCCTCGTGCAACGCCCTTTGTGCGCCCCAAACCGGAACTTCAGTGGCAACGCCCCATTGTGCGCCTGACGCCCCTAGCGACTGTGAAGTGGAACGGTGCTCAGCCGATGCGGGGCGTGGGGGGCGCAAATTAAAGGGCACTCCTCCTGCAATATAAAAGGCTGCCATTTTGCAGCACTCCCTCTTGCGAAACGGATCTTTGGAGAGAGACCAAGGTAGATAGCTTTCTGCTTTGGCCCAACACTCGGACAGGTACTTCTGGCTTCAGGCCACAGATTTCCACTAGTCTTTGCCTTCATTGACATCTCATTGTTTGCCAGCATATTATCGGGGCTGCAATGGGTGTCAACGCAGGCTTTCTCAATTACATCCAAAGGGCTCACAGACGCCGTGAGAGAGTGGCAGCCCTGGCTAGACGGAGAGGGGGCAACAGGCGTCGCCAAAGGAGGCCTTACCCACCCAGGGTATACCGCCAGCAGTTCTCCTATCTCAACATGTCTGAGGAGCAGTGTGTTCGGAGGCTGTGATTCAGAAGGGACATGGTCACAGAGATCTGCCACCTGCTTGGCGGTGATCTGCAGCCACAGCTGAGGAGCAGGACGTCTCTGTCGGTGGCAGTCAAGGTGACGGTGGCTCTCAACTTCTATGCCACCGGCTCCTTCCAAGCCGCTACTGGGGACATTGCCAACATCTCCCAGTTCGCCGTGCATTGCTGCATCCGCCAGGTCACCAATGCCCTTTTCAAAAGGAGACGTCAGTTCATCTCCTTCTCCATGGCCCTTGCCAAGCAGCAACAGCGTGCAATGGGCTTTGCAGCATTCGCGGGCTTCCCCATGGTGTAGGGCGCCATTGACTGCACGCATGTGGCTTTGCGGGCACCTCTGGAGAATGCCGAGGATTACCGCAACCGGAAGGGCTACCATTCGCTGAACGTACAGCTGGTGTGTGACCACAGGCAGCTCATCCTAGCTGTCAATGCCCGCTTTCCAGGCAGGAGCCACGATGCCTTCATCCTGCGCCAGACTTCTGTGGCAGACATGTTCCAGGCCCAGCCTCACCCACGCGGATGGCTTATCGGGGACAAAGGCTATCCTTTGTGTACCTGGCTGATGACCCCGCTCCGTGCGCCCAGCACCCCTGCTGAAGAGAGATACAACGAGAGCCATCAAGCGACCAGGAACATCGAACAAACAATCGGCGTCCTGAAGCAACAGTTCCGCTGTCTCGATCGTTCTGGTGGAGCCCTACAGTATTCGCCGGAGCGAGTCTCCCATTTCGTGGTCGTTTGCTGCATGCTGCACAACCTGGCTATCTGCAGGACTCAGCCACTGCCACCACCGATTGGAGGACCACCTGAGGAGGAGGAGCAGGAGGAGGAGGAGGAGGACCAGCACAGGAGGGGGGCACAAAGTGCAAGGGCCGCCCGTCGCCGGCTTATTGAACGTCGGTTCTAGGCCCCCTCTCAGGGACTGGCTTGTGCCAATGTCAGCAGATGAATGTAGCCGCTCCACAAGCCCTCAGCTGAGCAGGGCAACCAGGACTTAACCAAAAAACCATGCACACTGCAATTTAACAACAATAATTTATTGAAAACCTCTGCCCTTCCCACATTACATGCTCATGTGGAGAAGCCCCCTCCAAAAACACAAAACTACCAGTCTCGGCCTTACGCAAAGAAATAAAGACACCAGTCTCGGCCTTACACAAAGAAATAAAGACACCAGTCTCGGCCTTACACAAAGAAATAAAGACACCAGTCTCGGCCTTACACAAAGAAATAAAGACACCAGTCTCGGCCTTACACAAAGAAATAAAGACACCAGTCTCGGCCTTACACAAAGAAATAAAGACACCAGTCTCGGCCTTACACAAAAACAACTGCACCAGTGTTGGCCTTACAACAAGCACCAGGCATTTGTGCATACCTCTACTTTTTGGCCTGCGAGGGCGATGCCTTGCGCATCCTTGCCTGGCCCCTGCCCACCCTGCTGCTCCTCCTCAATGCGAGCCCAGTGGCTGCGGCAAGGCTGGGGGAAGGCTGCTGAGGGGCAGATGGCGAGACGGCAGATGCCCTTGGGGGTCGGCCTGCACCAGCTCTGGCCTTGGAGTGGCCGGCTGCTGACTGCTCCAACTCTGGCTGGGCGGCAGCAGTCTGTCCAGCAGCTCGTGGCAGCTGCAATGGCGGAGTGGCAGTGTCGGCTGCAGGAATGGTGGCAACCTGGCAGATCGCAGGTGCTCGCTGGTCGCCGGAGACACTCGCACTCGCACGGGCCAGCACTGCAGCATGCGCAGCAAACAGCTGAAGGACAGACTGCTGGGCTGCTGCTGCGCGGCGAGTGCCCTTGCGATGCCTGGCTGATCCAGCGAGGGTGGCAGCAGTTAGTGCCCGTGTGGCCCTGGTCTGTGTCCGCATGACACCAGCCAGTGAATGGACGGCACGACTGAGCACTTGGCTAGAAGCCGACTGTGCTGCCGCGATGTCCTGCAGACTCCTGGCCTGTGCTGCACTGAATTGTTCCAGACTCCTGGCCTGTGCTGCACTGAATTGTTGCAGACTCCTGGCCTGTGCTGCCCCGAATTCCTGCACACTCCTTGCCAGTGACTCTATGGAGTCAGGCATCCTTGCCACTGCAGCCATGAGCTCAGTGTGCCTGCGCTCAGCCTGGACGGCCATTTCCTCTAGGAGGCGCACCTCCTCTGCGCTGACCGTCGTAGGACTGGAGGCCGCACTCACCCTCTGGGGAGAAGTCCGCCGAGCTTCCCCACCCCTCCCGCATTGCTGCAGGCCGCTGGGCCCCGGAGCTTCACTCTCCTCCGACCCTTCCCCCCGGCTCCCCTCCAGGGAAGATGTGTCCCCTACATCGCCATGGGCTGGCACGGCTGAGGGTGGCACTGATGGGCCGGCTTCCTCTTCCTCCTCCTCGTCTTCCGAAGGGCTGACAGTGGCAGCTTGAGGGCCCGCCTCCTCACCTGGCGATTCACCATCTGAAAGCAGGAAGGCACAAGAGTAGCTTTAGAGTGAGGACAGGGCGGCAGCGAGGGAGGCATGAGTGGTGCCATTCACCGCATTGGTCGGACAGTGGCAAAGGATGCTGATCTGATGCGCAAGTGGAACGAGAGAGGTCCAAAGGGTGATGCCCTTACCATTGGTGCCCAGAACAGGGTCGGCATCTCCACTGGCGACGGGGCCAATCAGCCGGACTCCCATAATGCGTTCCACACGCTGGTCGAGGTCGGAGAGCTCTTTGAGGTCAGGACGGCCTCCGCCGGTGTCAGTGCGGTTGCGCCGGTTGTGCGCAACCTTGGCCTGCAAGAGAAAGGACGGCCTCTAAGTACAGTGTGTAGCCCTGATCTTGTCTGCACTGCCTCCCATGGTCGAAGAGCTTGTACAGTGTGTAGCCCTGATCTTGTCTGCACTGCCTCCCATGGTCGAAGAGCTTGTACAGTGTGTAGCCCTGATCTTGCCTGCACTGCCTCCCATGGTCGAATAGCTTGGACAGTGTGTAGCCCTGATCTTGTCTGCACTGCCTCCCATGGTCGAATAGCTTGGACAGTGTGTAAAGTGCTGAATGTGCAATTGATGGGGAATAAACCGCTGGGGTCGCGGAAACACTCAGCGGATGATCCCGATTGAGGGAAATAGCTGACAGTCCTTTACTCATTTCACCTTCTGATACAACCAATGATGCTGAATATTAAACATGGATCAGGGGTTCCCACCACGCTGACAATATTGGGACCCATTTCAGCGTGAGATTAACAGACAGAGGAGGGGACATGAAACCACTGTTGATTTTGTGGTGGGTTCTGGAGCACACCTCTCCTGCCCCTGTTAGACCCAGACAGTGCTTTTCACCACCACCGGATGTCCCAAAGCGCTTTACAGTCAATGAAGTACTTTTGAAGTGTAGACACTGTTGTAATGTAGGAAATGCAGCTGCCAATATGTACACAGCAAGCTCCCGCAAACAGCAATATGATAATGACCAGATAATGGCCTAGAAATTGGGTTGAGGCGCCAAAGTGGCGCAAAAGTCGGCGGAGCGCAGGATTTAGCGCAGCAATCGGAGTGATACCGATCGGCAGAAATTCAGTTTCAGTGCCCCTCGAGGGACACGGGGCGAGGCTCGAGGCGCTCCGCGTCCCTCTTAGGGCGCTGAAACTGATTATCGCAGCGCAACGTGCCGCAGCGCCACATGCTGCGGCACGGCACGCTGCGGTACTGCAGGCCTTCCTCCCACTGTTAAGGGGGAGGTGCCTGCAACAGCGCGATCCCCGCTCGCGAGTGCCGGCAAATGAGCCCGGCACCAAGGAGAAGTGCCGGGCTCTCGGGAAACAGCCGGCAATGCCGCGGGGGGGGTGGTTAGGAGGCCGGGGACGGAGGTGCTGGCAGGCGGCCGCCGAAAAAGCGGCCGCCCCGCACCTCCACCGTAACTTGCGCCGCTGCCGGCACAGTAAGGCCCCGTGAACCGGGCGCGGGTAGCGAACGGCGCAACTGCGGCGTTCGCTACCAAATATCGTGAACGGGGCACAAATGGGGCGCTGCGCACACTGATGACGTCATCGGTGTGCGCAGCGCAACAGGCTGACGCCACCATTAGCGCCCCTCCTGAATATCGCGGGAGGCGCAGCCAGTGGCGCTACAGCCACTGACTGCCTCTTTAGGCGCTAACAGGTGGCGCTACCACCCAATTTCTCCCCCAATATGTTTTAGTGGTGTTGATTGAGGGATTGTTATTGGCCAGGGCACCGGGGAGAGCTCCCCCCCACCCCACGATGATCTTCGAAATAGTGCCATGGGATCTTTTATGTCGAGCTGAGAGAGCAGACGGGGCCTCGGTTTAACGTCTCATCCAAAAGACGGCACCTCCGACAGTGCAGCACTCACTCAGCACTGCACTGGGACTGCCAGCCCAGATTATAGCCCTGTCTCTCTCTCGCTCTCTCTGCTTCAATGTTTATCTAATTTCCTTGCAAAGATGCATTGATCTCTGTCTCAACAACTCATTCTGGTGAAACATTCCACTCTCCCTGTGTTCCTTCTGAACACTTTACTCACTCTGGTCGTGACAATTTTATGTTGATGATGCATCACTGGCTCCCAAATGAAGGAATATAGTCGTTCTCTATTCGCGCTGTCAAAAGAACATAAGAAATAGGAGCAGGAGTCGGCCATTTGGCCCTTCGAGCCTGCTCCGCCATTCAATAAGATCATGGCTGACCTTCTACCTCAACTCCACTTTGCTGCACTATCCCCATATCCCTTGATTCCCTTAATATTCAAAAATCTATCGAACTCTGTCTTTAATATTCTCAACGACTGAGCCTCCACAGCCCTCTGGGGTAGAGAATTCCAAAGATTCACCAGCCTCTGAGTGAAGAAATTCCTCCTCATCTCAGTCCTAAATGTACGACCCCTTATCCTGAGACTGTGGCCCCTGGTTCTAGACTCCCCAGCCAGGAGAAACATCCTCCCTGCATCTACCCTGTCATGTCCTGTAAGAATTGTGTATGTTTCAATGAGATCACCTCTCATTCTTCGAAACTCTGGAGAATATAGGCCCAGTCTACTCAATCTCTCCTCATGGGACAATCCCCCCATCCCAGGAATCAGTCTGGTGAACCTTTGTTGCACTCCCTCTACGGCATGAATATCCTTCCTTTGGTAAGGAGACCAAAACTGTACACAATACTCCAGGTGTGGCCTCACTAGGGCCCTATATAATTGCAGTAAGATGTCTTTACTCTTATACTGAAATCCTCTTGTAATAATGGCCAACATACCATTTGTTTTCCTAATTGCCTGCTGTACCTGCATGTTAACTTTCAATGATTCGTGTACAAGGACACCCAGGTCCCTCTCAACACTAACATTTCCCAATCTCTCACCATTTAAAAATATACTGCATTTCTACTTTTCCTACCAAAGTGGATAACTTCACATTTCTCCACATTATATTCCATTTGCCATGTTCATGCCCACTCACTTAGCCTGTCTATATCCACTTGAAGCCTCCTTGCATCCTCCTCAGAAACCCTTCATCTATTTAAGAAATTCAACTAAATCACCCCTTAGGCGCTCTGCTCCAGTTGAAATATTTCATGCTTTCCTCGTGTCTACAGGATTCCACCCCAGGCAATATCTTAGAGAGCGGACAGTAAAGATTCACCATGGCTGTAGTGGCTTGTCATAGAATGCTACAGCACTGAAGGAGGAGATTCGGCCCATCGTTCCTGTACCGTGCCTTGTGTCTAATGAATGATCTAAAACTGAACAATGAATTCTAACCGTGTCCCAACCATTGCTTCGTACATACCACGTTACTCTTTTATTCTGTATTCCTTTAAAAAAAATTACAAATGCAACACTTTACTGAGGTGTTATGGTTTAATCTATTTGCACTAACTTTCAACAATTATTATTGGATCCCCTGGGACTCTATCCATTTACCAATATTCAGCCTCTTCTCATTAGGCTTATGCTCTCATTCAATTTTTTCCTCCCAAACTGTATTACATCACACTTCTCCACATTAAATTGCACCTGCCTCCTGTATGATGCTAGACTGTCTATGTACTTCTGAGTTTTCTGCTGTTTGTCAATTTCCACACATTTGTATCATCAGCAAATTTCGCTATCGTAATTGGTCTGCCCATGCACAAATCGTCTATATATGCCGAGAACAACGGTGACCCATGCACTGACTCCTGGGGTTAACACTACCAACCTTACTGCTAACGCGAGCAACACCTCAGAATGTTAACTCTTGGCTTATTGATGGCCAACCCACTTTCTATCCGCGCCACGACATTTCCTCATATACATTGCGCCTGAAACTGATAACCCGCCCACGGTGAAATGCCTTCTGCAATGCCTCAGAACAGGAAAAAAACTGCATCGACTTTACTCAGTTGTCGAATGCATTGACAAAAAAATAATAATTCTATTTACATACTGTCTTTCACGACCTTCTTCTTCTTAGGCAGTCCCTCGGAACCGAGGATGCCTTGCATCCACATTAAAAATGAGTTCGCAGGTGACTGATGAGTCCAATACGGGACCTACAGTCACAGGTGGGGCAGACGGCGGTTGAAGGGGCGGGTGGGTGGGGTGCTTGGGTTGATGTGCACTCCTTGCGCTGCCTGCGCTTGGCTTCCGCTTGCTCGCGGTGAAGAGACTCGAGGTGTTCGGCGCCTTCCCGGATACTTCTCCACTTTGTGCGGTCTTGGGCCAGGGATTCCCAGGTGTCGGTGGGGATGTTACACTTTTTCAAGGAGGCTTTGAGGGTGTCCTTGAAACGTTTCCTCTGCCCACCTGGGGCTCTCTTGCTGTGTCGGAGCTCCGAGTAGAGCGCTTGTTTTGGGAGTCTCGTATCGGGCATGCGGACGATGTGACCCGTCCATCGGAGCTGATCGAGCGTGGTCAAAGTTTCGATGCTGGGGATGTTGGCCTGAGCAAGAACACTGACGTTGGTGCGCCTATCCTGCCAATGGATTTGCAGGATCTTGCGGAGGCAGCGTTGGTGGTACCTCTCCAGTGCGTTGAGGTGCCTGCTGTACATGGTCCATGTCTCTGAGGCATACAGCAGGGCGGGTATCACTGCTGCCCTGTAGACCATGAGCTTAGTGCCGGGTTTGAGGTCCTGGTCTTCAAACACTCTCTTCCTCAGGCGACCGTGTGGTAGCTGGTGTGCAACGGCCACCCCACATTAAAAGAATTCACGCACAGGCATCTTCCATCTTCCACGACCACAACACGCTTCACAGCCAATGTAGTATTTTTGAAGTGTAGTCACGGTAGCAATGTCAGTAAAACGTGGCAGCCAATCTGTGCACAGCAAAGCCCAGAAACAGCATTGAGACACATGACAAGACAGTGTGGACCAAAACACCAGCAGAGCCTCTTTGCCGATCTTCGAATGGTCCCATGGGTCATTTACGTCCAACTGAGAGGGTTCATTGGATAACGTCTCCTGTCAATCAAGTGTCTGCCCAGATTGTCTGCTCAAGTACCTGGAGTGGGCCTTGAACCCACGACCTTCTGATAGAGACCAGAGTGCAAACCACCGAGACAAGGCTGATGTCTTCGGCGCCAAACGAACCTTTCCCATTATTTTCCTTATTCGCTGCAGATTTTTAGCATCAATCACAGGAAGATTTCAAATAATCGCACAATGCAAAACATAATGGCCTAGAAATTCAGTAAGGCGCTGCAAGCTTTGCGCCCAGTTACCGCCTAAAGAGGGCTTCTGCGCCAGTAGAGGAGGTTGCGCTGATATTGAGCTCGGCGGTAATGGCGGCAGTAGCCGGTAGCGCTGCGCCGGCACCGATGACGTCATCGGTGTGCGCAGTGCCCCGTTTCCGCCCCGATGCCGGCCCGACCCCCATATTCAGTTGCCGCCGCCTCCTCCGTGGCGGCCGCTACTAACATCCGGAGACCAGGGCCTTACTGCAGCCTTAGTGGGGCGCATAAAGGTGGAGGTGCGGCCGGCCGGTTTTTCGGCAGCCGCCTGCCCGCACCTCCTTCCCCAGCCTCCTCCACCACCCCCCCCGCGGCATTGCCGGCTGCTTTCCGCGAGCCCGGCACTTCTCCGTGGTGCCGTGCTCATTTGCCGGCACAATCCAGCGGCAATCTCCCCGTTGCAGGCACCTCCACCTTAAGAGAAGGAGGAGGCCTGCAGTACCGCAGCCTGCCGCACCGCATCGGGTGGTGCAGCGGCACCTAGAGCGCTGAAATTCAGTTTCAGCGCCCCAAGCGGGGGCGGGCACACCCTGGAATAGCGCCCGGTTCCGACTTGGGGCGCAAAAAGTGAATATCTGACGGTCGCAAATGGCTCCGCGCCCAGCGCTAACTTTTGGGCGCTAGCCAGCTGGCGGGGCCATAGTGAATTTCTAGGCCAATATCCCAGAAGTATAATACTGCGGATGCTGGAAATCTGAAATAAAAACAGAAAATGCTGGAAATACTCAGCGGGTCAGGCAGCATCCGTGGAGAGAGGAACAGAGTTAACGTTACAGCTGCCCCTTTCCCTGCCCCTGCACTTGCTTAAAAACCTGTTCCATCACCAGCGTTTTTCCAGTTCTGACGAAGGGTCATCGACCTGAAACGTTAACTCTGTTTCTCTCTCCACAGATGCTGCCTGAACTGCTGAGTATTTCCAGCATTTTCTGTTTTTATTTCATAATATCCCAGAAAATTGATTCCCATCTAGCAGTGGAAACTAGAAGCTCTTCGGTGGCAATAGATTTATAAACTGAACATCTTTGATGTGTGTTTATAGATATATTAGATATGCATCTGTATCAGTATGTTACATATAACTGCATTAATATCCGACTTCTATCTATCTCCAGTATGTCCCATGGTGTGGTACCAAGTTCCACAGGACAGAGAGGGTCCGTTACCATCACAGCTGAATCCACTATATAGAGGCGGCGAAGGGCAGTGAGTGATGCTGGTAGAGGAGAACCCACACTTGTAAGGGAGAGGTGTCCTAGGGATGGTGATTGGAAATTCTCCAGTGATTCTGGCTTCGATTGCTAAACAGTACTCCCTGTGCAGTTCCTGCAAGACTGGGATCGGCTTTAGAGTTATAGGGGGAGAAATTCGGTTGTTAGCGCCACCGATTAGCGCCTAAAGAGGCTGAGAAGTAGGGCGCTAGCCAATTTCTGGCCGGGTGCAGGGAGCCTAGCGCCTCGCCCCATATTGAGCATGCATTTAGCGCCGGCGCTAAATCTTAGCGCCCGCTCACGGGCGCAGGCAGATTATGACGTCATTTGAGTGTGCAACGCCTTTTGGGCACCCCGGACCGGAAATTCAGTGGCGCCCCCCTCCGTAGCGCCTGGCGCTAATAAGGACAGCTCACCTGGAACCTTCCCCAGTCGCTCTCGGGCTGGAGGGGCGAGACTCTAACATTCAATGGCATTACCATCGCTGAATCCCCCACTATCAACATCCTGGTGAGAATACCAAGGTCAAGGAAATAGAAACCAGAAACTGCGAAGGCAGCAAGAAGTAAAATAAAAAGGCTAAACTGATCTTTGGCTGCTAATATGGCTGGCGCCCACAAATGTCACACCTTGCTGTTAGGAACAATATAAGTCAGTGTGCAGAAGTTATACAGACAATAGGCGATCAGAAAACGCATTACCATGATTGCAAACGCATTACCATAATGTTTAGGTGATCATGAGCACATTACCAGGATATTTACTTAACTGTAACCCATTCAGTTAAATGTGACTTCTTTATTTCAAACTGCCAGGCCAGGAAATCAAATTAAATGTATACATGCACAGCTCAGGATTGGCTCAGAATGTACGATGTGTTAATGTCTTCTCAAATGCAAGTATAATAATGTAGCACACTGTAGGACAAACTGCTTGCTCTGTTGGGTTCGTCAGACTCTTGCAGGAGTCGGTGCCGACATTTCAGAGTAAGACTCCGCGGATAATAAATCGTTTGAATTCTCCAGTTGTTCGACTCAGTGTTTACTGAACCAGACTGAGGGTAAAAGAATCCGTTCTATCATTTGGTGTCAGAAGTGGGATCTCAACGGACAGTCACCGAGAGTTCGCGAACTAAGAGTTGAATCGTCTCGGACATGGAGAGAGGAAATGGGCCCCCGATGTGAGTAATTTTTGTACTGCCTCGGTTTTCCTCCGATTCCGCCAGTCTGACGACGAGTCGGCCAATCGCTAACTCCCGTGTGGTGTCCCGCCGAGATCCAGGTCAGTCTGGCGAATACTGGAAGGGATAGGTGATTAGGTCAGTGATCGGATATCACTGAGGGTCAGTGATCGGATATCGCTGAGGGTCAGTGATCAGATATCACTGAGGGTCAGTATACGTACTGAGGGAATAACTAGGAACTGTGTAAACTTAGAAATAAGCACTTGTGTCAGGTAACGCGTCGACCTCGTATCTCACTTGGCCCGCCTAGGCTCTGAACAAGTTTAAAACACGACTGTGTAAAGTTCACAAGGGGACTAAGATGGGCAACTGTTTAGATACCACGACTGAATTGGGTAGCGCCTTACAGACCCTTTGTGAACAACATCCTGACAAAGCAAAGCAACTTAGACAGTTGTCGGGAGGATTAAATAAGACATTAGGAAGTGATCAATGGCCACTAGGAGGAACTAAGAATCTAGATGCCGCTAAAAAGGCTCAAGAACTAATTTGGAAAAGTAACAGGGGTACCACAGCCAAAGAACTAATTGCCCTATGGAGACAGTACTGCCAGGAACTGAAAGAAACTTCCTTGTTAGCAAGTTGGCAGGATAATGCCTTAAAATTAGGAATAGCACTTACAGGGGGAGGGGTAGTCAAATCAGTAGAGGTATTGAAAAAGGAATGCGCTCATGAGAAACGCTCAAAACAGGAGCCTGAAAAGACCATGAGCGAGCCTGGAAAGGCTGATAAGAGTGGATTATGTAATCCAATGGTTGGCCTTGCCTTGACAGAGGGAAATGGTGATGATGATTTGGACGAATGGAATCACAGGGCTCAGGTTGTTCCCCACGCTCCCCCCTGTACGTTAACATTTATCCCCCAGTGGCACCCGCACCAGCTGCACAAACCCCCGCGCCGACACCTCAAGTATCTGCCAGTGCCGTTTCCCCGCCGCCGTCAGTCACGGTTCAAGTAAATAATCCCCCGCCGGTCCAGATGGGGGACCAACAACCGGGTCCCCAGTATACCGACCCTGTTGCCTTTTACACCCGACTCAGGACTAAGAATAATCGGCCCCCGACGACACCCTCCCCACCCCAACCCAGTCCATCAAGGTCACGAAAACGGAGAAATCAAAGGCAGATGATTCAAAGTCAGAGACTAGAGAGTCAGAGCCAGAGTACCCTCAAGGCTTTAAGGTCCTTTTTAGAGTGCCGGGACCATAGTGACATTGACAGTGGAGATTCAGGAGACGACTGGTCATCCCTGGAATCAGAATCTGATGTCGAGAGACCCGCCAGACATAAACCGACACCCCGGCAGTTGCCGGTGAGACAAATGCCTAACCCTGCCTTTAACGCGAATATTCCAGTGGCCGCCGATAACCCCTGAACCATAGGTATCTTCTACCCCTGGAAACCTAACGAGATAATGGCTATCTTAGCCGGGATGCCAGATAGGAAGAAATCCCCCACCTTGTTTGTAGAATTCCTCCGGACTACTATACTCGTCTATAATGCTGAATCAAGAGACTTATGGGCGTTAGTACAGCAGATCTTGAATCCCGCCGAACATGCAAGGTTTTTGGTTAACCTAGGCTTTGAGGATCATGCCACATTAGAGGCTCAACACGCACAGAGTGCTGCTCGTGAACGTGCCATACTCACTGCTTTAACCACCACCCTGCAGAAGCCCATTGATATATCCAAGGTGTTGGATACTAAACCACGAAAGGGCGAGGGAGCAGAGGAATTCCTAGAGAGATTCTCTGAGGTATATCGGAGTCAGTCAGGAGATGCTAATTACCGGAACGGAGCAAACTCGCCGCAATACTGTGCTATCCTGATAAATTGTCTACCAACCTCGGTGTCTGAAGCAATTAAGACTAACAATATGGACTGGTCAGAGAATAGTCCCAGCCAGATGGCCAGGGCAGTGAAATATTATTGGAAAGAGAGTAAGAGTCAGGAGAGTCAGCCCCAGGTCAAGGTCAAGACTGAGTACGTGATAAAAAGGAAGAGCCAAAGCCCACCCAAGATGTGATAGAATATCAGACGGAGCCCCAGTACTGCGTCCCAGGGTGGGTTGATAGACAAGGGTACAGAGATACCAGCCATCCCAACGGACCAACCGTCCCTAATTATGGCCCACCCTACGCTCCCCCAAGACAAAATTTCGGCGATAGAGGAAGAGGAGGGAGGCAAGCAGGGTCAGATACCTGTTTTAATCGTGGCCAGCAAGGCCATTGGAGCAGGGAATGTCCCTCCCGAAGACAAGGAAGAGGGGGCCACATGCAAGGACAACAGGGAGGTTGGCAGGGAAATCGGGGACGAGGAAGATATACAGACTTCTCCCAGAATAATCCGTTTCCCCAGTACTGACTAGCCAACCTCGTGGCGAACGGGTTCCAGTCGGACAAGGAGCCCACAAAGCCTGTCCGGATTCCAAGGACAAGTGTGCCAGTACCCGATATCAGAACCAGTTGAAGTAACATTTCGAAATGAGTCTGTAAAACACCAATTCGTAATCACAGATGGGCTGGATTGCAATCTCATGGCCAGAGACCTGTTATGCGCATTTCAATTAAGAAGCATTGTACTACTATCAACCCAGCATGTTTTCTCACAGAACCACCCCTCGAACAAACAGACCCAGGACATGATTGTCTATTTTTAATCAAGGAAGATACCTCCGTCAGGGAGGATCTATCTGATGCCCCAATGCAGAGTCCTGACACAACCATGTATGTAGATGGAAGTGCGTCCGTCAGTCCCCTTGGGAAAAGACTTTCTGGATATGCAATCGTAGATCAGGACAGTAATACTTTGGAGTCTGCCGCCTTTGAACTTCCGTATTCCGCCCAACAAGCAGAACTGTTCGCATTAATACGAGCTTGTATCTTAGGGAAGGACTTAAAGGTTAATGTTTATACAGACTCGAGATATGCCTTCGGAGTGGTTCATGATTTCGGACAATTATGGAAAAACAGAGGGTTCCTAACCTCTGCAGGAACACAGATATCCCATCAGAAATTAGTATCTGATTTGCTACAAGCCCTCATGCTACCAAAACAGATCTCCGTGATAAAGTGCTCCGCACACACAGCAGGACAAACCCCAGTAGATATAGGGAATAGATGCGCTGACCAGGGAGCTAGGGAAGCGTCCCAGGAACAACGAGTGGTTGTGCCTAGAATGATGAGCCAGACTAAAAGCTCAAATAAAAGCAAGTCTCCCTCGGAAAAGCCAATGCCAACCATCCAAGACGTCATTAAGTTACAGGAGGACGCTCCTGACCGTGATAAGGGACTGTGGAAACAGCTCGGTTGTACATATGATTGTGTGTCTAAATTATGGGTCACCCCTGCCGAGCAAACTTGTATGTCAGATGAGCTAGCATTATGGGTTATTGAATGTATACACTTTGCAACTCATTGTGGTGCCAGAGCAACTAGTGAGACGTTATTAGCTACACGGTGGCATCCTAGATTACAAGCTCTGGCTCAAGGTATTAGCAGTCGCTGCCTCATTTGTCAGCAGCATAACCCGGGAAAAGGCATACCTTGTGAAATGGGTAAGACGCCGTTACCCACGGGTCCCTTTGAGACCCTCCAGATGGACTACATTGAGTTAGAAAGGTGTCAGTGTTATAAATATGTACTGGTTATTGTTGATGTATTTAGTAAGTGGATTGAGGCCTACCCGACTACGGATAACAAAGTCTCCACTGTTGTAAAAGTTTTAATGAGAGAAATTATTCCCAGGTACGGAATTCCAAACCGATTAAGTTCAGACAACGGCCCTCACTTCGTGGGTCAGGTAACCAAGGAATTCTGCGCTCAAATGGGCATCCAACAGCAGCTACATTGTGCTTACAGGCCACAGGCCGCCGGACTGGTCGAACGGGCTAATCAGACCTTGAAAAATAAACTTGCCAAATTACAGGCCGAGACGGGAACTACATGGCTCAAATTACTCCCCGTGGCCTTGTTCCAAATACGTACTACCCCGGCTGGTGCAGCAAGGTTAAGCCCTGCTGAAATTATATATGGCAGACCTCTCAAAACCCCGTGGAACCAGGAAGTCCCAAAGACTGTCCACTTTCACCACATGACGGCAGAAATGACTAACTATATTTTGTCGTTAACCAGGGCATTGAAAAGTTTGCACTCCCGGGTACGCGCTGCCTACATCGACCTCCCTCCTATAGTCAGTCCGTCCCAGGTCGAGCCCGGAGCGTATGTATTAATCAAGAATTGGACACGAAAAGGATTGGAACCTCGTTGGGAAGGACCCTATCAAGTCCTACTCACCACCCCAACTGCTGCCAAAGTAGAGGGAAAGAGTGCTTGGGTTCACCTCCACCACTGTAAAATTGTCAGTAATGCTATGCCTGAAACTTAAAGAATGCTAAACCTCTCTTGCTTCCAAGAAATCTCTCCCTAAACAGACGTGCCGCGCCGACCAGCCATGCAGACGTCGCTGTGGATCCTCTCCATCAGTGTCCTGATCACCCTTGGAATAACTCAACAGCCCAGAAGGAGGACATGCCGGCGGAACCAGCCCAAGCGGGTACACCACCTATGCCACGGAGACGTGCTTCGGTGCAATGACGATAACCCAGGCGGGTTCGGGAAATGGAACGTGAGCAACTGGGACACCTACATTGGGCTTATTAGACAGCCCCACCGCTCGCTAATGCTGAGAAACGAACACAGAGGAACATTGCCATGCTATTGGACCGAGTGCAAATTTGATTACGTCTGTCGACGCCAGGTGACCAAGTCTGTTACTGCAGGACCATGCAACAGAACTACCGATACCAAAGGACAAAGCTGTTATCCGAAGTCCAACCAGGAAAGGAAAAGAAATGGACTGCCCCCTATGAGCAGCTTCGACTATTCGAGGGTAGAAGGTACCCTCACAAAGAGACGTAAACGAGATCTCCAACACACTTTCCCTGAAGAAACCCCGACGGGCAACCTATTCCTCCAGACTCACGCAGCCCTATACTCACCAGAGTCAATTGTTTGTTATCCGCCCCTGATATCTGTTGAGGGGGTGTTTGCCCCAACCCCGGTTATTGTTCCCCCGGACTTTCTTTTAAATGCTCACCTTCTCCCTCCCACAACCAATATAACAATACCCTATACCTTAACCCCGCCCGCCAATTGCCTGAAACTAAGCAGGAACCCTGGTGGCTATGAGAATTGTTGGAATGGGATGGGCTATGGTTGTAGGTCAGTATGGGTTAAGCAGAACTACACCTGCTTGGTGACACGCTGCCTCCACCATCAGTGTACGATAGGACCAGACACCGGTAGCTGCACATGTGAGCAATCCGTATGTGTGTCAATAACCGAAGGAGTACAAGTTTTATGTGGAGAAGGGGATGGGACAACTCTGAAGGTAGGGGGAGAAACCTTTATGCTAGTAAAAATAGCTAATACCCAGCCTACTGAGACTCGTGAGATCCAAGGTTTTGACTATTTCCTTCCCCCGAGCCATTTAAGCACAAGGCAGAAACACGTATCCGTGATATATACCAAACCAGGCTACTTTTTCTTGAGCCAAGGAAGAGCTACTAATTACATGGTAATAGATACCGCTCCCCGGACGGTAGCCATCGCTACCTTAACCCCTACCACAGTACCCTGCCCCTCCCAATGGACATCCCACCGAAAAATAGTAGTCAGGGCAGCCTCGAAAGAGTTTTGCTCCAAGTGGAAAGATCTTGAATCCCTAGGAGAACACGGAACCTCTATAGGATATGGATTTGCTGGCCTGTTCTCTATAGGCTATATTGGAGCCTATCTGGCCGCCAATAACCGGAACTACCTTATCTGTGGCCTCACCATCCTGGGTAATGCTACCATGGGGGCCCTCGACGCAGTTACTAAAGAATTGTCGGAACTCAGGTTATTCACTATGCAAAACAGATATGCCCTAGACTACCTGCTGGCCCGAGAAGGTGGTGTCTGTGCAATAGTAAAAGGTAAATGCCTTATGGGAGTCCGAGACCAGACAGAGAACATCACCCGCTTTATCACTAAGATAAGGGAACAAATGGATAATATGAAGGAAGCAAGTAACTGGGGAGATTGGGGATTTGGAGGATGGTATGACTGGTTGATAAATATGGCTATGTACCTAGTAGTTGCAATCGCCTGTATTTTTATTGGACTAGCAATCATGAAATGTGTGCTAGGAAGAATGCAGCTAGCTTTGGAGAAAATAGGTAGCCCAAAGATGTTAATGGTAAGACTGACCAATGAATGTGAAATGAAGGAAGTAAAGTACGATGATAATAAAGAATTTGATCGACTGAATAAAATAGACGTAACCGAATAACGGTTGGTTATCATAGAATGATAAAAGGAGGGAATGAGAATACCAAGGTCAAGGAAATAGAAACCAGAAACTGCGAAGGCAGCAAGAAGTAAAATAAAAAGGCTAAACTGATCTTTGGCTGCTAATATGGCTGGCGCCCACAAATGTCACACCTTGCTGTTAGGAACAATATAAGTCAGTGTGCAGAAGTTATACAGACAATAGGCGATCAGAAAACGCATTACCATGATTGCAAACGCATTACCATAATGTTTAGGTGATCATGAGCACATTACCAGGATATTTACTTAACTGTAACCCATTCAGTTAAATGTGACTTCTTTATTTCAAACTGCCAGGCCAGGAAATCAAATTAAATGTATACGTGCACAGCTCAGGATTGGCTCAGAATGTACGATGTGTTAATGTCTTCTCAAATGCAAGTATAATAATGTAGCACACGGTATGGCAAATTGCTTGCTCTGTTGGGTTCGTCAGACTCTTGCAGGAGTCGGTGCCGACATTTCAGAGTAAGACTCCGCGGATAATAAATCGTTTGAATTCTCCAGTTGTTCGACTCAGTGTTTACTGAACCAGACTGAGGGTAAAAGAATCCGTTCTAACACTGGGGGTTACCATTGATCAGAAACTGAACTGGACCAGCCATATAAATACTGTGGCTACAAGAGCAGGCCAGAGGCTGGGAATTCTGCGGCGAGTGTCTCACCTCCTGACTCCCCAAAGCCTTTCCACCATCCACAAGGCACAAGTCAGGAGTGTGATGGAATACTCTCCACTTGCCTGGATGAGTGCAGCTCCAACAACACTCAAGAAGCTCGAAACCATTCAGGATAAAGCAGCCCGCTTGATTGGCACTCCATCCACCACCTTCAACATTCAGTCCCTCCACCACCGGCGCACTGTGGCTGCAGTGTGTACCATCCACAAGATGCACTGCAGCAACTCGCCAAAGCTCCTTCAACAGCACCTTCCAAACCCGTGACCTCTACCACTTAGAAGGACAAGGGCAGCAGACGCATGGGAACATCACCACCTACAAGTTCCCCTCCAAGCCACACACCATTCTGACTTGGACCTGTATCGCCGTTCCTTCACTGTCGCTGGGCCAAAATCCTGGAACTCCCTTCCTAACAGCATTGTGGGTGTACCTACACCATATGGACTGCAGCGGTTCAAGAAGGCGGCTCACCACCATCTTCTGAAGAGCAATTAGGGATGGGCACTAAATGCAGGTCTAGCCAGCGACGCCCACATCCCATAAATGAATAAAAAAAATTTTTTTTTAATTTAAAGGGGACTGGTGTGGTTTAAAAGCGGCAGCCATTTCTGGAGCACAACTTCTTCGAGAGTTACAAAGAGTTGCTGAGCTGCACACAGAGACATTTGACCACTGAGCCAGCGCAGGCAGAGGAACTTCAGCCTTCTGACCATCGCCTTGCTGTTGGTGAGTATTCACAATGGGAAAACTTCCTGTGGGCACTTATTATGGGGGCTACATTGGAGGGGAACGTCCTGCTGCTGAATCATCTGGAAAGGGCACTGAGACGCAGGGAGAAGGGGGCGGGCATGGCCAGACGGAGGAGGGCCAACAGACGTCGTCACACCAGACCTTACGCTGGCAGGGTTTTCCGACAGCAGTTTTCCTACATGAACATGTCGGAGGAGCCGTGTATCAGAAGGCTGTGCTTTAGAAAGGAGGTGGTGACTGAGCTGTGCCACCTGCTTCAGCCAGATCTGCAGCCTCAGATAAGGTGCAGGACATCTCTGTCGGTGGCTGTGAAGATGACTGTTGCCCTGAACTTCTGCGCGAGCGGCTCTTCTCAGGCTGCAACTGGGGAAAGAGCCAGCATCTCGCAGTTTGCGGTGCATTGTTGCATCCGTCAAGTGACTGATGCCCTGTTTAAAAGGAGGCAGCAGTACATCTCCTTCACAATGACCCCGGACAAGCAGGGGGAGTGTGCAGAGGGCTTCGCAGCAATAGCGGACTTCCCCATGGTGCAGGGTGCCATTGACTGCACGCACGTGGCTTTGCGGGCGCCTGTATTCAATCCGGAGGAGTTCCGCAACCGCAAGGGGTTCCATTCCTTGAATGTCCAGCTGGTCTGTGACCACCGACAGCTGATCCTCGCAGTGAATGCGCAGTTCCCAGGCAGCAGCCACGACACCTTCATCCTGCGCCAGACATCTGTTGCAGACCTTTTCGAGGCCCCGACTCACCCAGGAGGCTGGCTTCTCGGGGACAAGGGCTCTCCTCTGTGCCCGTAGCTGATGAGCCGCCCCTTTAAGAGCTGGCCGGCGCCAGTGTGTCTCGGGGAAATTGATTATTGACAGCACGTGCTCTGCGCCCCGCCGCCGTGAAATTGGGTTGCGCTGCCAGGTTAGCGCCTTAAGAGTATCGTGCAGCGCCTGATTTAGCACCGCAATCACCTTCAGGGGCGCTGCGACCCAATATCGCGCTAGGTGGCGCTAAATTGCGCCTGGCGCTAAACTTTGCGCATCGCCAGGACTAGCGCCCCAAACGGGGCTATACCGAATTTCTCCCCCTAGTTATACAGCACAGAAAGAGACCCTTTGGCCCATCATGTCCATGCCGGCCATCAAGCCCTGTCTATTCTAATCCCATTTTCCAGCACTTGGTCCGTAGCCTTGTATGCTATGGCGTTTCAAGTACTCATCTAAATGCTTCTTGAATGTTGTGAGGGTTCCTGCCTCTACCACCCTTTCAGGCAGTGAGTTCCAGATTCCAACCACCCTCTGGGTGAAAAAGTTTTCCCTCAAATCCACTCTAAACCTCCTGCCCCTTACCTTGAAACTATGCCCCCTGGTTATTGACCCCTCTACTAAGGGGAAAAGTTCCTTTCTATCAACCATATCTATGCCCCTCATAATTTTGTACACCTCAATCAGGTCCCCCCTCAGCCTTCTCTGCTCTAAGGAAAACAACCCCGGCCTGTCCAGTCGCTCTTCATAGCTGAAGCGCTGCAGCCCAGGTACCATCCTGGTGAATCTCCTCTGCACCCTCTCCAATGCAATCACATTCCTCTTATAGTGTGGCACCCAAAACTGCACACAGTATACCAGCTGTGGCATAATTAGCGTTTTGTACAGCTCCATCATAACCTCCCTGCTCTTATATTCGCTGAAGGCAAGTATCCCATATGCCTTTTTAACCACCTTATCTACCTGTTCTGCTGCCTTCAGGGATCTATGTACATGCACACCAAGGTCCCTCTGATCCTCTGTCCTTCCTAGGGTCCTACCATTCATTGTGTATTCCCTTGCCTTGTTAGTCCTCCCAAAATACATCACCTCACACTTTTCAGGGTTAAATTCCATTTGCCACTGTTCTGCCCATCTAGCCATCCCGTCTATATCGTCCTGTACCCGGAGGCTTCCCTCCTCGCTATTTACCACTCCACCAATTTTCGTGTCACCTGCGAACTTACTGATCACACCTCCTACATTCACATCGAAATCATGAATGTGCACTACAAACAGGAAAGGACCCAGCACTGATCCCTGCGGTACACCACTGGACACAGGCTTCCAGTCACAAAAACAACCTTCGACCATCACCCCCTGTCTCCTGCCACTAAGCCAATTTTGGATCCAATGTGCCAAATTGCCCTGGATCCCATGGGCTCTTACCTTCTTGACCAGTCTCCCATGTGGGACTTTGTCAAAAGCCTTACTGAAGTCCATGTAGACTACATCAACTGCACTACCCTCATCCACACACCTATTCACCCCCTCGCAAAATTCAATCAAATTGGTTAGACATGATCTCTCCCTGACAAAGCCATGCTGATTATCCCTGATTAATCCCAGCCTCTCCAAGTGGAGACTAATTCTGCCCCCTCAGAATTTTTTTCCAATCATTTCCGTACCACTGATGTTAGGCTCACTGGCCTGTAATTCCCTGGTTTATCCCTAATACCCTTCTTGAACAATGGTACTCGTTAGCTGTTCTCCAGTCCTCTGGCACCTCCTCTGCCTATCTAACCATCCCGTCTATATCATCCTGTACCCTGAGGCTTCCCTCCTCGCTATTTACCACTCCACCAATTTTCGTGTCACCTGCGAACTTACTGATCACACCTCCTACATTCATATCGAAATCATGAATGTACACTACAAACAGGAAAGGACCCAGCACCGATCCCTGCGGTACAGCATTGGACACAGGCTTCCATTCACAAAAACAACCTCCCCTGTGGCCAAAGAATTTCTGAACATTTGTCAGAGCCCCTGCAATCTCCTCCCTTGCTTCACACAGCAGCCTGGGATACATCCCGTCCGGGCCTGGGGATTTATCCAATTTTAAGCCCGCTAAAACCGCTAGTACTTCCTCCCTCTCAATACTAATTTGTTCAAGTATATCACAATCGCCCTACCTGATTTCTATGCCTACATCGTCCTTCTCCATAGTGAACACAGATGCAAAATATTCATTTAAAACCTCACCTACATCTTCCGGCTCTACACACAGATTGCCACTTTGGTCCCTAATGGGTCCTACTCTTTCCCTGGTTATCCTCTTGCCCTTGATATACTTATAAAACACCTTGGGATTTTCCTTTATTTTGCCCGCCAGTGTTTTTTCATGCCCCCTCTTCGCTCTCCTAATTTCCTTTTTAAGTACCCCCCTGCACTTTCTATACTCCTCTAGGGCTTCCACTGTTTTTAGTCCTTTGTATCTGCCAAATGCCTCCCATTTTTCCCTAATCCATTCTTGTATATCCCTTGATATCCAGGGTTCACTGGGCTTGTTGGTCCCACCCTTGACCGTTACAGGATCATGTTGGCGTTGTACTCTCTCTATTTCCTTTCTGAAAGACTCCCACTGCTCTGATGTGGATTTTCCTACAAGTCGCTGATCCCAGTCCGCTTTGGCCAGATCCTGCCTTATCATATTAAAATCGGCCTTCCCCCAATTTAGAACCTTTATTTCCAGTCCATCTTTGTCCTTTACCATGACTACCTTAAATCTCACCGAATTATGATCACTGTCACCAAAATGCTCTCCTACTGACACATCTACCACTTGCCCGGCTACATTCCCTAGAATTAGGTCCAGTACTGCCCCCTCTCTTGTAGGACTTTCTACATGCTGGCTCAAAAAGCTCTCCTGGATGCACTTTAAGAATTCCGCACCCTCTAAGCCTTTTACACTCTGACTATCCCAGTTAATATTGGGGAAGTTGAAATCCCCTACTATTATTACTGTATTTTTTCTACACTTCTCTGAGATTTGCCTACATGGCTGTTCCTCTATCTCCCCCTGACTGTTTGGGGGCCTATAGTACACTCCCAGCAAAGTGCCTGCTCCCTTTTTGTTTTTATGTTCTACCCATATGGCCTCATTAGAGGAAACTGCTGAGATATGATCCCTCCTTATAGCAGTAATTGACTCCTTTATTAATATTGCAACACCCCCTCCTCTTTTACACCCCCCTCTGTCTCGCCTGAAGATTCTATACCCCGGAATATTGAGCTGCCAGTCCTGCCCCTCCCTCAACCATGTCTCTGTGATAGCAACAATATCATACTCCAATGTGTTCTTCAACACCTTCAATTCATCTGCTTTACTCGCAAGACTCCTTGCATTAAAATAAATGCTATCCAGCCTTGCCCTACTCCCTTGTGCCATTACATATTTGCTCTGCCTTCCAAGCTGACTTGTTTTTTCCTCTATATTTGGCTGTACATCACCCCCTACTATAGCTCCACTCCGTATCCCATCCCCCTGCCAAGTTAGTTTAAACCCCCCCCAACAGTACTAGCAAACCTCCCCGCAAGGATATTGGTCCCGTTCCGGTTCAGGTGCAACCCGTCCGACTTGTACAGGTCCCACCTGCCCCAGAAGCAAACCCAGTGATCCAGGAAACTAAAGCCCTTCCTCCTGCACCAACTCTTTAGTCACGCATTCATCTGCTCTATCCTGCTATTCCTATACTCACTAGCACGTGGCACCGGGAGTAATTCAGAGATTACAACCTTTGAGGTCCTGCTTTTTAATCTGCTACCTAGCTCCCTAAATTCTTGTTGCAGGACCTCATCCCTCTTCCTACCCATGTTGTTGGTCCCAATGTGAACCATGACCTCTGACTGTTCACCCTCCCCCTTTAGCTCCAGAAGTTATAACCAGTTTGTTGGATTTGTGTGATGTCAACTGGTCATGTTATTAACTGGACACTGGGATATCGGGAAAAATAGGGACATTGGCAAAGGAGGAACTGGCGCAAATCAATATCTCTAAGGATATGGTGTTAAGGAAGCTAAAGGGATTGAAGGTGGACAAATCCCCAGGGCCCGATAACATGCATCCTAGGGTACTGAAGGAGGTGGCCCTAGAGATAGCGGATGCACTAAGGATGATTTTTCAGAATTCATTAGACTCGGGAACAGTGCCGATGGATTGGAGGGTAGCTAACGTTACCCCACTATTCAAAAAGGGGGGTAGGGAAAAAGCAGGTAATTACAGACCTGTAAGCCTTACATCAGTTGTGGGCAAAATGCTGGAGTCCATCATTAAGGATGAAATAGCGGAGCACTTAGCAAATGGGGACAGGATAGGACAGAGTCAACATGGATTTACAAAGGGTAAATCGTGCTTGACTAATCTATTGGAATTTTTTGAGGGAGTAACTGGTAGAATAGATGGGGGAGAGCCAGTAGATGTGGTGTACCTGGACTTCCAAAAGGCCTTCGATAAGGTCCCACATAAAAGATTAGCATGGAAAATTGAGGCTCATGGGATAAAGGGGAAAGTTTTGGCGTGGATAGGGAACTGGCTGTCAGATAGAAAACAGAGAGTTGGAATAAACGGCTCATTTTCTGAATGGCAGGCAGTAACAAGTGGGGTACCACAGGGATCTGTCCTGGGCCCCCAGCTGTTCACAATTTACATTAATGACCTGGATCAGGGAGTCGGATGCAGCATTTCCAAATTTGCAGACGACACTAAACTAGGAGGGGGGGTGGGCTCAGAGGAAGAGACCAGGAAGCTCCAGAGCGATTTGGACAGACTGGGCGATTGGGCGGATAAATGGCAGATGCACTATAATGTGGACAAGTGCGAAGTTATCCACCTTGGGTGCAGGAACGGGAGGGCAAATTATTATTTAAATGGCAATAGATTGGGAGAGGGGGAAGTACAGAGAGACCTGGGTGTTCTTGTACACCAGTCACTGAAGGCGAGCATGCAGGTGCAACAGGCGGTCAAGAAGGCAAACGGTATGCTGGCCTTCATAGCAAAAGGGTTAGAATACAGGAACAGGGATACCTTGCTGCAGCTGTACAGGGCACTGGTGAGACCACACCTCGAGTACTGTGTACAGTTTTGGTCGCCTCATCTGAGGAAGGATGTTCTTGCCATGGAGGGGGTGCAGCGGCGATTCACCAGGCTGATACCAGGAATGGCGGGAATGACCTATGAGGAGAGACTATGTAGTTTAGGGATGTACACACTGGAGTTTAGAAGATTGAGAGGGGACCTCATAGAAGTGTATAAAATTCTGACAGGTCTAGACAGACTGGATGCAGAAGGAATGTTTCCCTTGGCGGGTGAGAACAGAACTAGAGGACATAATTTAAGGATAAGGGCTAAACCATTTAGGACAGAGATGAGGGGGAATTTCTTCACTCAGAGAGTGGTGAACCTGTGGAACTCATTGCCACAGAGGGCAGTGTACGCCAGCTCATTAAATATATTTAAGAGGGAATTAGATATATTTCTACGGGCAAAAGGGGTTAAGGGTTACGGAGAGAAGGCGGGGACGGGATACTGAATTAAAGGATCAGCCATGATCTCATCGAATGGCGGAGCAGGCACGAAGGGCCGAATGGCCTACTCCTGCTCCTATCTTCTATGTATCTATGTATCTATGTATCTATAACTGTGTTACTTATTTCAAATTTGCCGAATTAAGGTAGTTGTTTAAGAGAGGAATAATTCTTAGAGAATTGTAAAATATGCAAATTCCTCAAGAATCCTTAATTAAACATTTGTATCCTGTATGTTTATTGTGATCTGGCTATTCTCTTGGTGCTTTATCATAATCCCTTAGTCTGGAGGGTTACAACATTGTTCCATGGCAGTAGCAACAAATAAAGTACATCCCTTCATTACAGCACAGTCATCACTGGGAGTGGCGATAGAACAGAGGCACTTACACTGATCTCACAAAGCAGTTTCAAATCCTTTGTGGAGAATATTTTGTGTTTTCTTTTTCTTCCCATTTGTCCAAATACTGTAACTGCATTTCGTTATTTAGATGCATTCACACAATGAACTGAAATAGGGGACACGGAAACTCTTTACCTGGGATGATGCTGCCCCTCATTTCTTTCCAGATTGTGTACTGTAAAGGACCTTTAAATATTCCCAGTGACAGCTCCCCGCTGACCAGTGAACGGAGAACATCATTACTGCTTACATGGGAAACTTCCTCCTAATATAAAACAGAAACACGGATCTGAGTTAACAGTCAGGGCCTGGGAGCAGAAATTCAGAATTCAGCATCACACACTGCAACATGACACCAAGTGTGAAATACTTCAGCTGTGTCAGTGGGAGGAACAGCCCCAAACAAACAGCGGCAGGACCGCGTGACGCGTATGGATTAACACTGGGAAATGAAGTTGGAAAAGTAGTGGTTGGCACTGTTGCCTCACAGCGCCAGGGACCCGGGTTCGAATCCGGCCTCGGGTGACTGTCTGTGTGGAGTTTGCACATTCTCCCCGTGTTTGCGTGGGTTTTCTCCGGGTGCTCCGGTTTCCTCCCACAGTCCAAAGATGTGCGGGTTAGGATGATTGGCTATGATAAATTGACCCTTAGTGTTAGGGGGATTAAATACGTGGGGTTACAGGGATAGGGTGGGATATGTGTTGGTGTAGGGGTTATGGGGATCGGGTGGGATATGTGTCGGTGCAGGCTCGATGGGCCGAAATGGCCTCTATCTGTACTGTGGGGTTTCTGTGATTCTGTGAATTGCACTGTTTTCTTCCTGCTGAAAACGTGGCTTCCATTGAAAATGTATTCATTTATTCCATCGGTTGTAGCATTGCCACAATGGATATTTCCATGGTAAATGTCTTGACTGCATCAATCTGTGGAACAAAGAGTTGGCAGACACGTGGCGAACTGTGGGCGAGAACAATACAGCTAAAAATATAAAATCTGGGTGTGTATTTGCATATTATTGCACGGCCAGTTACTGTTCCCAGGTATGAAGATAACAATTACCAGACACCTAACAGTGATGTTTCACCTTGTAGCAAAGTTAACAGATATGAGGCTGCCTCCAGTAGGTACTCTCATACTCTGGGTTTAGCATAACTGCAAACCTGTGCGAAGTCACATTTAATCATCTTTTATTTATCTTTGCACACCTGGAGAGAAGACTAGGGATAACTGGAGCAGCGTGACTGTTCGACCATTTCGTTCCACAGAAAGTACGTAGGGAAAGAAGAGTTACTTTTAATGTTGTACACAGCAATATGTATTCTCACGAGTTTCACAGAAGACATTTAGGCAAAATGATGGTTTCTGTGCTAAACGGAAGTTGTCATCCCTGAGACTAAACAATAGAAAATACACAAGCTTGTGGTTTTCTGAAATAGGAAGGACGTCAAGGAGTCAAGTGTGTTAAAGGAAACCATTGCTACGGTTGTTGTCGCATCTTCCCTTAGAGAACAGTGTGAAGTAGTGGGAGGATTCGTGACTGATTAACAGTCTGACAGGCCGCAACATGGACGCTCCTTCCATGGCCGTAACTAACTTTATACCAGGGTGGTTAGGGCTGTATGACAGGAGGGTTTCACGGGCTCGCACAACCCGTATGATGAGGGGCCACCCACTCCTACCAGACCCGAATTACCAAAATAATTCAGAGCCACAGCTCCGGCCTCCACTTGCCTGGACTGTCTACAGCTCGATTTAAACCCTGCACCTTCTGACTGAGAGGCAGGAATACTATCAACAAGCCAAAGGCTTGCGCCTTCACTAAGGTGAAGAAGTTAGACATCCTGGACGGAAGTTTGATAACCCACCTCTGTAGGGTACCGAGACATGTTTTCTATTTTGTAGCATTCTGTGAAGACAGGTTGTACTGCTTCGGCTAAGTGCATCTGAGCATAGCCGTTGCTTTATATGTTCACATTATTGTAGAGCAGCTTCAAAGTACAGAGGAGGCCACGTGCAAAGCACGTGGTATCCAGTTAGTATGTCAAGGAAGATGTATTGTTACATCCTCTCTGTTACACTATTTCAGTAATAGATATTGGACAGTGTGTCAAATCCCACAGGGCCATGACCGATCCGAACCTAGACTCATGTCCAAATTCCTGCCCGCTCCCCGTAACCCTTAATTCCCTTTACTTCTAGGAAACTGTCTATTTCTGTTTTAAATTTATGTAATGATGTAGCTTCTACAGCTTTTTGGGGCAGCATATTCCATGGACCTACCACCCTCTGAGTGAAGTAGTTCCTCCTCATCTCAGTTTTGAAAGAGCAGCCCCTTATTCTAAGACTATGCCCCCTAGTTCTAGTTTCACCCATCATCGGGAACATCCTCCCCGCATCCACCCGATCCAACCCCTTCACAATGTTTCAATAAGATCGCCTCTCATTCTTCTGAACTCCAATGAGTAGAGTCCCAATCTACTCAACCTCTCCTCATATGTCCATCCCCTCATCCCCGGGATTAACCGAGTGATCCTTCTTTGTACTGACTCGAGAGCAAGTATGTCCTTTCTTAAGTATGGACACCAAAACTGTACGCAGTATTCCAGGTGCGGTCTCACCAAAGAAGGGAGAGGGCGGGAGACGCCATTTTGAGCCAGTGGAGAAGAAGGGAGAGCGCGGGAGACGCCATTTTTAGCCAGTCTAACCACACCCAGGGATGCAGAAGAGTGGCAGGGTCACAGCGTTCGACAATGAAGTTGAAGATTGGGCGACATATGTAGAATGCATAGAGGTGTACTGCAAAGCGAATGAAATGCCAGATGCCAGGAAAGCACTGGTATTGTTGAATTCCATGGGTGCAAAAACGTACGGCTTACTGCAAAACCTAGTCACTCCAGAGAAGCCAGTGGAAAAGGATTTTGAAAGCATAGTGGCAATCCTACAGGACCACTTAAACCCCACACCGCTGCTGATAGCAGAAAGATTTAAGTTTCACAAAAGGAACCAGCATAAAGACGAAAGTAATGCTGAGTATTTCACGGATCTGCGCAAGCTATCGAAACACTGCCAGTTTGGAACGAGACTAGCAGATACTTTAAGGGACAAGTTGGTGTGTGGGCTTCAAAGTGAAGGAACCCAGAAACGGCTTCTATCAGAAAAGGATCTTACGCTGGACAAGGCTTTCAACATGGCAGTATCACACGAAGCAGCCGCACGGGGCGCTGCAGAGATACAACGGAGACCGCAAGAATATGGCACAAATGAAATGTCATATGGAGCGGTGAAGTGTTATCGCTGCGGCAGAACAACACACGACCATAAGGATTGTTGGTTCAAGGACCAAGTGTGCAGACAGTGTGGAAAAGTAGGACACATAATAAGAGTCTGCAGGTCGGGAAAGAAAACTAGCAGCAAGAAACCTCCACAGGAGAAGTACAAAAAGGTACCTAAGGTGACGGAGAGTAGTTCAGACGAACAGAAAAGTGATACAGACTCCAGAAGCAAGGTTGTCTGAAACTACATAATGTAACCAAAATGGAGGATCACCAAACTATCTGGGTCACACTCAAGATAGACGGAGTCCAAGTGAAAATGGAATTGGACACAGGATCAGCCCTAACAGTCATAAACCAAAGGGACTACAAGCGGCTATTCTCACATATACCCTTGAGAGATACAGAGATTATCTTGAAGACGTACACGGGGCAAAAAGTCTACCCCAAAGGAAAAATAAGGGTGAACATGATATACAATGACAAGGAAACACCAAAAATGGACTTATATGTATTGCCAGATGGAGGACCACCACTACTAGGACGTGAATGGATCCAGAAGATACAGTTAGATTGGCATGCCATACAAGCACTGACGGTAGATGCCAAAAAGGATGACGACGTCACACCTGAACGACTGTCAAGAATGCTAACTGACGCACAAGAAGTGTTCCAGGAGGGACTCGGAACACTAAAAGGCATAACAGCGACGATCAAAATAGAGGAAAATGCAAGCCCAAAGTTTTTTAAGGCCAGACCGGTGCCTTATGCGATCCGCCCAGCCGTCGAAGCAGAGCTGGAAGGTTTGGAACGTTCTGGAGTACTGTCCAAAGTGGACTGGAGCGAGTGGGCTACACCCATCGTTCCTGTAATGAAGAGGTCGTTGAGTAATACGCCTGGGGAACCAAAGAAGATTCGCATCTGTGGGGACTTTAAGGTGACAGTGAACCCAGTCCTTCACACGGTACAATATCCGCTTCCGAGGATTGAAGATATTTTCGCCTCACTATCTGGAGGAAAACGCTTCACTAAGATTGATCTGGCCCAGGCGTACCTGCAAATGGAGGTAGAAGAAGCCTCGAAACAGTACCTCACAATCAACACTCACAAAGGTCTCTACCAATACAACCAGCTGGTGTTCGGGGTAGCATCAACTCCGGCTATTTGGCAAAGGGCAATGGATCAAGTCCTGCAAGGGATTCCAGGGACCCAGTGTTATTTGGACGACATCCTGGTCACAGACGAAAATGACAGTGATCACCTCGCCAGCCTGGAGCAGGTGCTCACTAGATTGAAGGAATATGGGCTCCGAGCTAATCGCCACAAATGCGGGTTTTTCCAGAAGCAAATCTCGTATTGTGGCCACGTTATTGATGAAGAGGGGTTACATAAGTCCCCTGAAAAGATTGAGGCAGTAGTCAAGGCTCCAGCACCGGAAAATGCGTCACAACTGAGGTCGTTCCTCGGGTTGGTGAACTACTACCATAAGTTCTTGCCGAATTTGTCTACGGTACTACACCCACTGAACACCCTACTGCAAACGGGGGTACCTTGGAAGTGGAATGACGAATGTAAACGAGCTTTCCAGAAGTGCAAAGAATTGATCACATCAAAAGAGGTGTTGGCTCATTTCAACCCAGCACTACCAATTCGGTTGGCGTGTGATGCATCACCGTATGGTATTGGAGCGGTGCTTTCGCACAAAGTCCCGGACGGCTTGGGGAGGCCAGTAGCCTTTGCGTCTCGGTCCCTAACCTCAGCCGAGCGTAACTACGCCCAGATTGACAGGGAGGCCCTCAGCCTGGTGTGGGGAGTGAAAAAGTTCAATCACTATCTGCACGGGCAGAAGTTCACCTTGCTGGCTGACCACCAACCACTTGTCTCCATCTTTAATCCAAAGAAGGGCGTTCCGGTGATGACTGCGCAACGGCTACAAAGATGGTCCCTTTTTCTCGGGGCGAACCAATATGAAATAGAGTATAAGGGCACAAAACAGCATGGAAACGCTGATGGGCTATCACGCCTGCCACTGCCTACTGCGGAGGAAGCACCAGCGGTGGACCCTGTCGAAATATTTTATTCGACTATAATTGAACGCTTGCCAGTAACTAACGCGGATATAGAGAAGGAGACCCGAAATGACCTGACACTGTCTCGGGTATATGATTTGACGGTGAAGGGATGGCCAACACATGGCGACTCACTGTTGCCAGCATTCTCATCCAGAAGAGAACAGCTGTCAGTATGCCAGGGGACCTTGATGTGTGGATCCCGAGTGGTAATTCCACCCAAGTTAAGGGAGAGAGTGCTCAATGAGCTTCACAAAGGCCATCTGGGAGGGGTGAAAATGAAAAGCCTTACTAGGGCTTATGTGTGGTGGCCGGGGATCGATCAGCAAATCGAGGACCTGACAAAGAGCTGCTCAGGATGCCAGAAGGTCCAAAATGCACCACCACATGCCCCTCTACACCCATGGGAGTGGCCCTCCTCTCCATGGCAACGGGTGCATATTGATTTTGCTGGTCCATTCATGGACTCAATGTTCTTAATAGCCGTGGATGCGCACTCGAAATGGCCTGAGGTGATCAAATGTCCTCCACCACCACGGAGAAAACGATTGCAGTCCTACGGACCATATTTGCCAGGAACGGCTTGCCAGAGCAGATTTGCTCTGATAACGGACCGCAGTTTGTGTCCGAAGAGTTTCGGAAATTTATGAAAAGGAATGGGGTAAGGCATTACAAATCCGCCCCGTATCATCCAGCCACAAATGGATTGGCTGAGAGGTTCGTACAAACCTTTAAAAAAGCCGTAAGGGCCATGTGCGATGACGACATTCCACTGCAGCATAAGGTGGACAATTTCCTGTTAGCCTACAGAAATGCGACACATGCAGTTACCAACCAGACCCTGGCCATGATGTTCTTTACCCGAGGGTTGAGGTCTCGTCTGGATTTGCTCAGACCAAATGTACGAAGAAATGTGGAGAATATGCAATTCCAGCACATCAATGAGAAGCCGACAAGGAGCTTCAATGTAGGGCAACCAGTCTTGGCCCGCGACAACCGAACAGAGAAATGGCAACCAGGAACGATATGTACATGGCAGGGGCCACTAATGTACACAGTGGATGTTGGGGAGAACATTGTGAGACGCCATGTCGACCAGATCCTAGCGTCACAGGAACGAGTCAACCCCATGTCTCGCGTACCTGGTAATGAACCCGACATACAGGTAGCATCTACCCCAGAAACAGTAGCATCGGGAGCTGATGAACCAACCGACGACAGGGGGCCAGAATCGCCTCCGCACCAAGAGCAAGACACTCAGGAAAGGCGCTATCCAGAAAGGATCAGGAAGCCGCCCCAAAGACTGAATTTATAAATGGACTATTTTCAGTTAATGTTGCATGTTAAAAGTGTTAATTGTTAAATGAATGTTATGGTACTGTTAATCTAAAAGGGGAGGAATTGTAGTGTATGTGCCTTTAAGGGGAGAACTACTTTTTACAGCTCCTGTATACTGTAGTACCGGCAGTGACCACACCTGTATATAAACCTGAGTAGGGATCTGTACTGTTTAGTTTTAGAGCAACCCTCATCCAGTAAACACCTGTTGGTTGTTCCTCTGCAGTCTCTGTCGATTATTTGAAGGACATACTACCTAAAGATTCACGGATTCAACAACTGTCACTTAAACAGAGTGTTTTTATTTGGGAATATCGAGAGAGAGGAAATTCGGAGAAGAGGAGCAAGGAGTTGTTGCTTTTTGCCTACACTACTTGTAGTGCTTTGTGTTCACAGAATCACAGAATCACAGAAACCCCACAGTGCAGATAGAGGCCATTTCGGCCCATCGAGCCTGCACCGACACATATTCCACCCGATCCCCGTAACCCCTACACCAACACATATCCCACCCTATCCTTGTAACCCCACATATTTAATCCCCCTAACACTAAGGGTCAATTTATCATAGCCAATCAACCTAACCCGCACATCTTTGGACTGTGGGAGGAAACCGGAGCACCCGGAGAAAACCCACGCAAACACGGGGAGAATGTGCAAACTCCACACAGACAGTCGCCCGAGGCCGGATTCGAACCCGGGTCTCTGGCACTGTGAGGCAACAGTGCTAACCACTATGCCACCGTGCTGCCCCGTGTTACAGGGGGATATTTAATTTAATTTACTCATAACGTAATCTAGATCAAATAAGTAGCCCAGAAACTAAACAGTAAACGAAGTTACTTAAATACAAATTTAATTAAATGAAACATGGCGATATAGGGATGGCAGTGCAGGTGGTGTGCTACAACTGCAGAATGTGGGAGTTTGTGCCGATCATTGTGGTCCCAGACAACCACGTTTGCAGTAAGTGCCTGCATCTTGAGGAACTTCAGCTCAGAGTTGGTGAGCTGGAGTCTGAGGTGCAGACATCAGGGTGGGGGAAGAGTCACCTGGGCACATTGATCCAGGAGGCAGTCACACCCCTTAGGTTAGGTAGTGGTACAGGTCTGGTTAGTGGTCAGAGACAGGAGGGTGTGACTGCAACTCAGGCAGGTAAGAGGACCCCAGGAGCAGTGCTGGAGGAACCTCAGCTATTGTCCTTGTCCAACAGGTATGAGGTTCTTGCTGCCTGTGTGGATGAGGGAAAAGCCTGCAGGAAGGATGAGCAAGCTGACCATGGCACCATGGTGCCGGAGGCCATTCAAGTGGGGGGAGTGAAAGGGTAGGGAGTTGTGGCAGGGAACAGTATAGTCAGGGGGATAGATACTGTTCTCTGCAGCCGCGACCGGGAGTTCCGAAGATTGTGCTGCCTGCCCGGTGCCAGTGTTAAAGACATCTCCTCGCAGCTGGGGAAGAACTTGGAGTGGGAAGGGGAGGATCCACTTGTCATGGTTCACGTAGGAACCAACGATATAGGTAGAACAAGGATTGAGGTTCTGTTGAGAGAGTTTGAGGAGTTGGGGTCCAATTTAAAAAGCAGAACCTCAAAAGGTAATAATGGATTGTTACCTGAGCCATGTGTCAATTGGCATAGGGATAAGCAGATTAGAAGGTTAAATGTGTGGCACAAAGTGTGGTGTGGGAGGAAGGTTATTCAGTTCATGGGGCACTGGCACCATTACTGGGGAAAGAGGGAGCTGTTCCATTGGGATGGTCTCCACTTAAATTGGGCTGGGACCAGTGTCCTGGCGAACCGAATAACTAGGGCAGTAGTGGGCTTTAATGGGGGGGGGGGGAGAAGAATTCAGGAAAGAGTAAATTTAAAAGCAGCAAGAGAAATGTCAAGACACGAGAACAGAGTAGAGTTTGGGGTAAAATTAAGCAGCGTTTGTCAGGAAGGGACAGAGAGCGAACAAAGGTGACATCAGGGAAACATACAAAAAAGTCAAAGCTAAAGGCATTATATCTGAATGCACGAAGCATTCACAACAAAATAGATGAATTAATAGCGCAGATAGAAATGAACAGGTTTGACCTAATAGCTATAACGGAGACGTGGTTGCAAAGTGAGCAAGGCTGGAAACTAAATATTCTAGGGTACTTAACTTTTAGAAGAGATAGTGAAACTGGAAAAGGAGGAAGGGTAGCCCTGATAATAAAGGATGGGATAAAGACAGGAGAGAGAGACAGGATCTTAGCTCGGAAAATCAAGAAGTAGAATCAGTTTGGTTGGAGCGAAGAAACAGCAAGGGGCAGTAAACATTGGTGGAGATGTTTATTGGCCCCCAACAGTAGTTGTAATGTAGGGCAGAGTATAAATCAGGAAATTAGAGGCGCATATAACAAGGGTAATACAGTAATCATGGGGGACTTTAATCGACAGATAGACTGGGCAAACCAAGTGTGGGGGACGAGTTCATGGAATGTATGCAAGATAGTTTTCTGGATAGAGAAATGGTGTTCGAGAAATTGACGGGATTGAAGGCCGATAAATCCCCAGGGCCTGATAATCTACATCCTAGAGTACTTAAGGAAGTTGCCCTAGATATAGTAGATGCATTGCTGGTCATCTTCCAAAATTCTATAGACTCTGGATTGGAGGGTAGCTAATGTAACCCCACTATTCAAGAAAGGTGGTAGAGAGAAAACGGGGAATTATAGACCGGTAAGCCTGACATCGGTAGTGGGAAAAATGCTAGAGTCCGTTATAAAAGATGTAATAGCAGAGCATTTGGAAAACAGTGACAGGATCGGACAAAGTCAACATGGATTCACAAAAGGTAAATCATGCCTGACTAATCTACTGGAATTTTTTGAGGATGTAACTGGTAGAATAGATAAGGGCGAACCAGTGGATATGGTGTATTTGGACTTTCAGAAGGCTTTCGATAAGGTCCCGCATAAGAGATTAAAGCACATGGGATTGGGGGTAAGATACTGACTTGGATAGAGAACTGGTTGGCAGACAGGAAGCAAAGAGTTGGATTAAACGTGTCTTTTTCCGAGTGGCAGGCAGTGACTAATGGGGTACCGCAAGGATCGGTGCTAGGACCCCAGCTATTCACAATTTATATTAATGGTCTAGACGAGGGAACTAGATGAAATATCTCCAAGTTTGCAGAAGACACAAAGCTGGGTGGGCGTGTGTGCTGTGAGGAGGATGCAGAGAAACTCCAGTATGATTTGGACAGGTTGCATCATTGGGCAGATGCATGGCAGATGCAGTGTAATGTGGGTAACTGCGAGGTTATCCACTTTGGTGGCAAAAACAGGAAGACAGATTATTATCTGAACGGCAATAGATTGGGAAAAGGGGAAGTGCAACGAGATCTGGGTGTCCTTGTGCACTAGTCGCTGAAGGTAAGCATGCAGGTGCAGCGGGCGATTAAGAAGGCAAATGGTATGTTGTCCTTCATAGCGAGAGGATTCGAGTACAAGAGTAAGGATGTCTTGCTGCAGTTGTACAGGGCCTTGGTGAGACCACACCTTGAGTAGTGTGTGCAGTTTTGGTCGCCTTATCTAGGGAAGGATGTTCTTGCCATGAAGGGAGTGCAGCGAAGATTCACCAGGCTGATACCTGGGATGGCAGGAATGACGTATGAGGAGAGATTGGGTCGATTGGGCTTGTACTCTCTAGAGTTTAGAAGAATGAGAGGGGATCTCATTGAAACTTATAAAATTCTAACAGGACTAGACAGACGAGATGCAGGAAGGATGTTCCCGATGGCAGGGAATCCAGAACCAGGGGTCACAGTCTAAGGATAAGGGGTAAGCCATTTAGGACAAAGATGAGGAATTTCTTCACCCAGAGAGTGGTGAACCTGTGGAATTCTCTACCACAGAAGACAGTGGAGGCCAATTCATTAAATATATTCAACAAGGAGTTAGATATATAAGAACATAAGAAATAGGAGCAGGAGTAGGCCAATCGGCCCCTCGAGCCTGCTCCGCCATTCAATAAGATCATGGCTGATCTGATCCTAACCGCCAATCCACAATCACAGAACCATCTCCTGAATCTAACAGAATTAGACACCCGAAATAGGAGCAGGATCAGGCTACACGGCCCCTGGGCCCACTCCGCTACCCACAGGGCCATGACCGATCCGAACCTAGACTCATGTCCAAATTCCTGCCCGCTCCCCTTAATTCCCTTTACTTCTAGGAAACTGTCTATTTCTGTTTTAAATTTATGTCATGATGTAGCTTCTACAGCTTTTTGGGGCAGCATATTCCATGGACCTACCACCCTCTGAGTGAAGTAGTTCCTCCTCATCTCAGTTTTGAAAGAGCAGCCCCTTATTCTAAGACTATGCCCCCTAGTTCTAGTTTCACCCATCATCGGGAACATCCTCCCCGCATCCACCCGATCCAACCCCTTCACAATCTTATATGTTTCAATAAGATCGCCTCTCATTCTTCTGAACTCCAATGAGTAGAGTCCCAACCTACTCAACCTCTCCTCATATGTCCATCCCCTCATCCCCGGGATTAACCGAGTGAACCTTCTTTGTACTGACTCGAGAGCAAGTATGTCCTTTCTTAAGTATGGACACCAAAACTGTATGCAGTATTCCAGGTGCGGTCTCACCAATACCTTGTACAACTGAAGCAATACCTCCCTATTTTTATATTCTATCCCCCTAACAATGAACGCCAACATTCCATTGGCCTTCTTAATCACTTGCTGCACCTGCATACTAACCTTTAGAGTTTCGTGCACCAGGACCCCCAGATCCCTTTGTACTTCAGTACTTTCCAGTTTCTTGCCATTAAGATAATAACTTGCTCTACGATTTTTCCTGCCAAAGTGCAGAACCTCACACTTTCCAGTATTGTATTCCATCTGCCAAATCTCTGCCCACTTACTTAGCCTGTCTATGTCCCCTTGCAGGTTTTTTATGTCCTCCTCACTCACTACTTTCCCTCCCATCTTAGTATCATCTGCAAACTTTGATATGTTACACTCGGTCCCCTCCTCCAAATCGTTAATATAGATTGTAAAGAGTTGGGGACCCAGCACTGACCCCTGCGGAACACCACTAGTTACTGATTGCCAGTCTGAGAATGAACCATTTATCCCAACTCTCTGCCTTCTGTTAGATAGCCAATCCTCTATCCATGCCAGAATATTACCCCCAATCCCGTGATTTTTTATCTTAAGCAATAATCTTTTGTGTGGCACCTTGTCAAATGCCTTTTGGAAGTCTAAATACACTACGTCCACTGGTTCCCCTTTATCCACCCTATATGTTACTTCCTCAAAGAACTTCAGCAAATTTGTCAAACATGACTTCCCCTTCATAAAACCATGCTGACTTTGTCCTATTAAATTATGATTATCCAAATGTCCTGTTACTGTCTCCTTAATAATGGACTCCAAAATTTTACCTACCACAGATGTTAGGCTAACCGGTCTATAGTTTCCAGCCTTCTGTCTACTGCCCTTTTTAAATAAGGGTGTTACATTAGCAGTTTTCCAGTCTGCCGGGACCTTTGCCGAGTCCAGGGAGTTTTGGAAAATTATTACCAATGCATCCACAATCCCTACCGCCACTTCCCTCAAGACCCTAGGATGTAAGCCATCGGATCCAGGTGATTTATCCGCCTTGAGTCCCATTATTTTACCGAGTACCACTTCCTTAGTGATTTTGATCGTGTTTAGCTCCTCCCCCCCTTTTGCCCCCTGTTTGTCCAGTGTTGGGATATTCTTCGTGTCTTCTACTGTAAAGACTGATATAAAATATTCATTCAGTGTTTTTGCCATCTCCATATTTCCCACCATTAATTTCCCGGTCTCATCCTCTAAGGGACCAACATTTACTTTAGCCACCCTTTTTCTTTTTATATAACTATAAAAACTCTTACTATCTGTTTTTATATTTTTTGCTAATTTACTTTCATAATCTATCTTCCCTTTCTTAATCAATCTTTTTGTTATTTTTTGCTGTCTTTTAAAGTTTTCCCAATCCTCTATCCTCCCACTAGATTTGGCTACTTTATATGCCCTTGTTTTTAGTCGAATACTATCCTTAATTTCTTTACTTAGCCACGGATGGCTGTCTTTTCTTTTACACCCTTTTCTTCTCAGTGGAATATATTTTTTTTGGAAGTTGTAAAATAACTCCTTAAATGTACACCACTGATCATGTATCGTCTTACCCTTTAATCTATTTTCCCAATCCACTCTACTCAATTCCGCTCTCATACCTTCATAGTCTCCTTTATTCAAGCTTAGCACGCTTGTTTGAGATCCAACCTTCTCACCCTCTAATTGAATATGGAATTCAACCATGTTATGGTCACTCATTCCAAGGGGGTCCTTTACTAGGACATTTTTAATTAATCCTGTCTCGTTACACAGGACCAGATCTAAGGTTGCTTGCCCCCTGGTCGGTTCAGTTACATACTGCTCAAGAAGCCCATCCCTAATACACTCAATGAACTCATCCTCAAGGCAGCCCTGCCCAATTTGATTTGTCCAATTAATATGATAGTTAAAATCCCCCATAATTATAGCTGTTCCCTTATTACAAGCCTCAACTATTTCCTGATTGATACTCCATCCAACAGAGTTGCCACTGTTCGGAGGCCTATAGACTAGTCCACTAGTGTTTTTTCCCCCTTATTATTCCTTACCTCCACCCAAACTGTTTCATTATCCTGATCTTTTGACCCAATATCATTTCTCTGTATTACAGTGATTTCTTCCTTTATTAACATAGCCACCCCACCTCCCCTTCCTTCCTGCCTGTCCTTCCTGATTGTTAAATAACCTGGTATGTTTAATTCCCAGGCATTGTCACCCTGCAGCCATGTTTCTGTAATGGCCACAAGATCATACCCATATGTCGTTATTTGTGCCATTAACTCGTCTATTTTGTTACGAATGCTACGTGCATTCAGATAGAGAACTTTCAAATATGTTTTGTGACATTTATTGAGGCTAAAGGGATCAAGGGATCTGGAGAGAAGACAGGGACAGGGTACTGAATTTGGATGATCAGCCATGATCTCATTAAATGGCGAAACAGGCTCGAGAGTCCAAATGGCCGACTCCTGCTCCTATCTCCTATGTTTCTATCAGTATGTTGAGGAGCCAAGCAGGGAACAGACTCTTTTAGATCTAGTATTGTGCAATGAAAAAGGGTTAATTAATAACCTTGTAGTAAAGGGGCCTTTAGGGAAGAGTGACCATAATATGATAGAATTTTATATTGAGTTTGAAAGTGATTTAGTTAAATCCAAAACTAGGATCTTAATCTAAACAAAGCAAACTACGTAGGTCTGATGGGCGAGTTGGCTAAGGTAAATTGGGAAACTACATTGAAAGGTGTGACAGTGGACGAGCAATAGCTAACCTTTAAAGAATTAATACATAATTTACAACAAATACACATTCCTTTAAGCCACAAAAACTCCCACTGGAAAGGTGGTCCAACCGTGGCTAGCAAGAGAAGTTACAGATAGTATTAGATCAAAGGAAGAGGCTTAGAATGTTCCAAAAACAGTAGTAAGCCTGAGGATTGGGAGGATTTTAGAATTCAGCAAAGGAGGACCAAGAATTTGATACGGTAAGAGAAAAAAGAATACGAGAGTCAATTAGCCAGAGACATAAAACCAGATTGTAAACGTTTCTATAGGTATGTAAATAGGAAGAGATTAGTGAAATTAAACATGGGCCCATTAGAGACAGGCAAATTATATCAGGCAATAAGGAAATGGCAGAGACATTAAACAAAGACTTTGTAACTGTTTTCACAGTGGAAGACACAAAAAACATTCCGGCAATAATGGGGAACCAAGGTCTTGCAAACATTGTGGGTCAGTAATTCCTCCCCAAACGCGCGAGTACGGAAGGGGTACTCACGCGTCTGGCCGGAGGTAATGCCGGTTTTCAGCATGCACAGCGCATGCGCTGAAAACCGGCATTTCCTCTCCTCTAACCCAAGAGGTGAAGAGGCTAGCGCGTGCGCTGTAGGGGGCAGCGCGTGCCTCTTGGATTTCCTCTGTTTTGGGGGATTTGCGCATGTCTAAAGGCCTCCGGTCTTTACGCTTGTAAAAAGCACACGTAAGTATTTATTTTTACAGGTAAGTGGTGTTTTATTGCAGTTTAGAATTTTTTTTCCACAGGTTTATTATTTTAAAGAATCTACAATAAGGTAAGTTTAGTTTTAGACCCTTTTTATTAAAAATTTATTTTTTTCAAAAAAAAATATTATTGTTTAAATTATTTTTTTTAACTTATTTATACTTAATTTAATGATTGGGATGCTTTTTAAATTTTTATTTAAAGTTTAAATAGTGTTTTGGGCCCCCGTAGTTTTCATGAGTTTGACAGTTCTTACTCTCAAACTCATGAATGAACCTTCCCCTCCCCTGATTGGCTGCACAGTGCTCACCTGATCCCAGCCGGCACATCGCACTAACTACGCCGCTGGGTCAGGTAAGCACTGCGCGCCGACATCGGAACCGGGCCTGTGACAGGAAATGCAAGCAGGCCCGGGCTTCAGATGTCAGCGCGCAGGGTGAGTGCAGATCGGGGGCTTGCACCCGCGGCAAGCCCCCGACACCAAGTTCTGGGTGAATCACGTTTAAAGATAAACAATCTGCCCTTATTTGGTATTTCACTTTAATTGCATATTATTTAGAGTTGAAAAGCACAACTTGAAGCAATTTGAGAAACAGAGAGATAGATAGCTGCAGCACAGGAGTGTCTCTGCGACACAAGCGAGGAGCTGGGGAATGTAAAATGCAGGTGCTACAGCGCCTCCACTTCCAGGAGGGTGCAATTACAGAGTAACAGGTTTAGATAGGCAGTTTCCATCATAAATATTGGCATAGGAATATATATTGTAAAAAATTGACAATGGGATGTGCATACAGGAGCAGCAAATAACTGGGCCAGGTTCACAGAGTCAATTTAGTCCCATTTAAAAGTTATACATTTTGCCCTCATTTTAATATTTCCATTATTAATGCCCATATCCACGCTTACAATAAAAGTTGCCGTAGCAATCTTGGCGTGCTGCAATACACTCTGCCAATAATGTTGGTGCTGCAGTGCCACCACTGGCGGGAGGATCGAATTACAGGCTGAAAAATTAACATAGGCTATTTCCAGCACACGTGGTAACAGGGGAATTTACAATGAGAAACATTTACAAAAAGTGAGACCAAGTGTAACATTTGTAATGCATTAAACGGTAAAAGATAGATAGGTGAAGACGAAGCTGCTGCTTCCGCTGTCTTTCCTGGTATTAAAAGTGCAAACTATCACTTAGCACAGCTTTGCCCATGGGTGCTTTGTCCCCATACAAGGTGGGGGCAGCAACAGGACAGCTGTGGTTTGCCAGCTGTAGACTGCAATATCCCATTAACTACAATCTACCGACACCTCTCAAATCTAGAAGGCTGTTTTGGACCACCGCTGAAGCCCCTCAGCGATCCCCCCTCAGCCTTGAAGACCGATGGCGAAATGTTTGGAAGAACTGCAACATATGGAATGGATTTATGGTGAACAAAATTGAGGCTCATGGAATAGGTGGGTCAGTGGCAGCTTGGATAAGGAGTAGGCTTAAGGACAGAAAACAGCGAGTTGTGGTGAATGGCTCTTTTTCAGACTGGAGGATGGTAGACAGTGGTGTTCCCCAAGGGTCAGTGCTGGGGCCACTGCTTTTTTTAATATATATAAAATCCTGGATATTGGAATACAGAGTAGAATTTCTAAATTTGTCGATGACACCAAACTTAGGGTTGTGGCAAACAGTGAGGATGATACCAATCAACTGCAACAGGACATAGACAGGCTAGCAGAATGGGCAGACAAGTGGCAGATGGAATTTAATACAGAGAAGTGTGAGGTGATGCATTTTGGCAGAAGGAACAGGGAGAGGCAATATACACTTAATGGCACAGTTTTAAAGAGTGTGCAGGGACAGAGGGACCTGGGAGTTAATGGGCATAGGTCCCTGAAGGTGGCAGGACATATTGAGAGAGTGGTTAATAAAGCATATGGGATCTTGGGCTTCATAAATAGAGGTATTGAGTGCAAAAGCAGAGAAGTTATGCTGAACCTTTATAAAGCGCTGGTTAGGCCACAACTGGAGTATTGCGTCCAGTTCTGGCCACCACACTTTAGGAAGGATGTGAAGGCCCTTGAGAGGGTGCAGAGGAGATTTACCAGAATGGTTCCGGGGATGGGTGATCTTAGCTACAAGGACAGGTTGGAGAAGCTGGATTTGTTTCCATTAGGGCAAAGGAGGTTGAGGGGTGATTTGCTAGACGGGGAAAGGCTGTTCCCACTAGTTGATGGTACAAGGACTAAGGGACACAGATTTAATGTTTTGGGCAAGAGATACAGGGGGGATGTGAGGAAAAGCTTTTTTACGCAGCGAGTGGTGAGGACCTGGAATTCGCTGCTGATGGAAGTGGTGGAAGCGGAGACACTCAATGTTTTCAAGGGGAGACTGGATAGGCACTTGAGGGAAATAAACTTGCAGGGCTACGGGGATAGAGCGGAGGAATGGGACTAACTGGATTGCTCTACAGAGAGCCGGCACGGACTCAATGGGCCAAATGGCCTCCATCTGTGCCGTTATGACTCTATGTTGCCTTATAGAGGACCCCACAGTACAACCTGAAGGATCAAACCTTCCTCGCAAACAGTGGACAACCATCAACCGCCTCAGAATCGGTCATGGTAGATGCTGCCACCTTCTCCATAGATGAGAGATTAAAGCATCCCCATCATGCGACTGTGGAGCTCCTAATCAGAGCCTGGCGCACATCATTGAGCACTGCCCACAGAGGAAATTCGCAGGCAGCCTACAAGATATTGACACTGTTACACCGGAAGCTTTGGCCTGGATATCTGACTTAGATATTGACATTTGATTTGATTTGTCAATACCATATGAAAGAAGAAGACTGCATTGGAAATAGCACTACAATCGATACAAGGGCGGAGCTCTGTGGCACCCTGCAGCGCTGGTCTCGAACTGTTCTGACGCTCAGGTGGGAACATCCACTTTCTATACCTTGAAGACTCTGCAATAAGTTTATGAGCTGCCCGAGAGATGGGAGAGGCTCCTGAACCGGGAATCACACCGGCCGGAGTTACAATCTGCAGGCAACACCGTGAGAGGCGCTTCTCCCCCTGGGCAATCACACTCCGCTTGGATTCGGCGCATCCAGAGACAGAGTGGGATCCTAAACCGCTCTGCATCCGGGGAAAAGCTAGCGCTGTACTTGTATAGTGAAGGTCGGAAACCAACTACAGATTGTTAGATTCCATGGTGATAATAATATGGAATTTAGCGCCCCCACAATAATGATATCCCACAATAAATATAAAATGTTACCTCAAAATGTGCGAAAAGGCAGTAAGAGAACGGTTTAATGAGGTTTAAAAAATGAATTACACGATACGATTATCTATACGGGACAAAAGCTATTTTGAATTTTGTCTAACTTTGTATCATTTTATTTCAATAAAACAAGGTCTTACCTTCAGAAATGTGACTGTGTCTTGTTCCTCCATCTGTCTCTGTAACTTGGATATTTCTCGTTCCACACAATCTAACTCCTGTTGGATTCCACTGAGGTTTGTCTCCATTGATTTTAGAATCTCCCCCTCTTGTTCCCTGAGATCTCGGATTAAACGCTGCTCTTTCTCAGTGAGAATCTGGTGCATTTGAGCGAACTCGGATGTGATGTGGGTCTGCAGACTGCTCGACTGTTCCTACCAAATGAAATGTGAAACATAATTAATGTACCGCGATAAAGGGAACAAAACTAACCGAGATCCCAGATAATCAGCACAGGGAGACCTTACCCTAACTGCGGAAATCTGCTGTTCCTGCCGCCGTGCGGTGTCCAGAGCCGAATCCTTTCTCTTTGTAGCCGATTCTAGGGATGATGTCAGTTTATCCTGGAATTAGAAGTTAACTGAATGTAAAGTTTAAACACGAAAAACAGAGAGAAATGTTGCCAGAGATTCTACCCTCCATCTTACCCGGTACATATGCACAGCCTCGTGTATCGGCATGAAGTTGTGGGAATTGTGACCCCGCCGGTCTTTAGCAACAAGACAAATCACACAGATCAGTTTCTTGTCAGTTTCACAAAACAGCTTCAGTTCTTCCTGATGTTCCTCACACTGATGTTTAATTTCCTTCTCTTTCGGATTCAGCTTCAGATTCCGAACTTTCTCGGCCAGATTCGCTTAGGCCCGATTAACCCTGGGGTTTCTTTCCGGAAACTGGGCTCTACATTCCGGGCAGGAGTTTGTCTCCTTATTTTCCCAATACCGTGTGATACAGGAGCGGCAGAAGTTGTGGCCACACTCCAGTGAAACCGGACCGGTGAAGAAATCCAGACAAATGGGACACATTAATTCATCTGTTAGACTCTCGACCTGCTGTCTGTTCGCCATGTTCACTCTCAGCACTTCCTGATTCAAACCGCTTTCAGTTTATGTCTGCGACAGGGTGGATCCAGCCTGAGTTACCGCACACACCAGCCCGTTCCGTCAGTGCTGGATTGTTTACCAGCGCACAGAGAAATGTTTCAAATCGCTCTCGGAATATATAGAGAGGTGGATCGATCGACCGATCGAGAGATAGACAGACCGACCGTCCAACCCACCCATCCACCGACTCACCGACTGACTCACAGACAGACTGATTGACTCACTGACTCACCAGGCTCACTCATTCACGGACTGACTGATTCACTGACTGACTCACTGATACACTGACTCACTCACTGTGATTGACTCACTCACTACCTCGCTCACTGACTGACTCACTGATACACTGACTCACTCACTCATTCACGGACTCACTCACTGACTGACCCACTGATACACTGACTCACTCACTGTGATTGACTCACTCACTGCCTCGCTCACTGACTGACTCACTGATACACTGACTCACTCACTCATTCACGGACTCGCTCACTGACTGACTCACTGATACACTGACTCACTCACTCATTCACGGACTCACTCACTGACTGACCCACTGATACACTGACTCACTCACTGTGATTGACTCACTCACTGCCTCGCTGACTGACTGACTGATTCACTGACTGACTCACCGACTCACTCATTCACGGACTCACTCACTGACTGACTCACTGATACACTGACTCACTCACTGTGATTGACTCACTCACTGCCTCGCTCACTGACTGACTGATTCACTGACTGACTCACCGACTCACTCATTCACGGACTCACTCACTGACTGACTCACTGATACACTGACTCACTCACTGTGATTGACTCACTCACTGACCCACTCACTGACTGACTGATTCATTGACTGACTCACCGACTCACTCATTCACCGACTCACTCATTCACGGACTCACTGATACACTGACTCACTCACTGTGATTGACTCACTCACTGCCTCGCTCACTGACTGACTGACTCACCGACTCACTCATTCATGGACTCACTCATTCACGGACTCACTGATACACTGACTCACTCACTGTGATTGACTCACTCACTGCCTCGCTCACTGACTGACTGACTCACCGACTCACTCATTCATGGACTCACTCATTCACGGACTCACTGATACACTGACTCACTCACTGTGATTGACTCACTCACTGACCCGCTCACTGACTGACTCACTCATTCACGGACTCACTGATACACAGACTCACTCACTGTGATTGACTCAATTCAATTCGATTCAATTCAAATCGCTTTATTGGCATGACAAGGTACATCTTATGTTGCCAAAGGATCGAAAAACATTCATGGTTGAACACATAAACGCAGATCTATCCATACAGTGTATAAACAGATATATCCCTGAGTGTATAAATATACATTCATATAATTTGTATATACTCTTTTCTTAGACTTAATGGTTGTCCCTCTGTTTATGGCAAGCTGTAACATAGTGTGCCGCTAAGGTTACACAATTTCTCTGTTCCCCTAGTAGGTAAGGGAGTTTTTGGTTGTCATTCAAATTTCTGAATTCAGGGCATATTTTTGTGAATTTTGGGTAGAAATTCTCCCTGATGCCCTGATATTTTCCACAAACTGTGAGGAAGTGCATCTCTGTCTCCACCACTCCCTGACTGCAGTGAGAGCATATCCTGTCCTCTCTTGGTAGCCGGGCCTGCCTGTGTCTGCCTTTTTCGATGGCCAGGCTATGTTCACTAAGTCTGTACATTGTCACTCACTGACTCGCTCACTGACTGACTGATTAACTGACTCTGACTGACTCACTCATTCACGGACTCGCTGATACACTGACTCACTGATACACTGACTCACTCACTGTGATTGACTCACTCACTGACTCGCTCACTGACTGACTGATTCATTGACTCTGACTGGCTCACTCATTCGCTGACTCACTGATACACTGACTCAGTCACTGTGATTGACTCACTCACTACCTCGCTCACTGACTGACTGATTAACTGACTCTGACTGACTCACTCATTCACGGACTCACTGATACACGGACTCACTGATACACTGACTCACTCACTGTGATTGACTCACTCACTGACTCGCTCACTGACTGACTGATTCACTGACTCACTGACTGACTCACTCATTCAGAACTCACTCACTGACTCAATTACAGAATGACTCAATCACTGACTAACTGACTCACTCACTGACTGACTCACTGACTGACAGACACATTGATTCACTGACTGACTCACTGACTGACTCACTCACTCAGAACTCACTCACTGACTCAATTACAGAATGACTCAATCACTGACTCACTGACTCGCTCACTGACTGACTCACTGACTGACAGACACATTGATTCACTGACTGGCTCACTGACTGACTCACTCACTCAGAACTCACTCACTGACTCAATTACAGAATGACTCAATCACTGACTCACTGACTCGCTCACTGACTGACTCACTGACTGACAGACACATTGATTCACTGACTGACTCACTGACTGACTCACTCACTCAGAACTCACCCACTGACTCAATTACAGAATGACTCAATCACTGACTCACTGACTTGCTCACTGACTGACTCACTGACTGACAGACACACTGATTCACTGACTGGGGCAAAAAGTCTACCCCAAAGGAAAAATAAGGGTGACTGTTATATATAACGGTAAGGAAACACCAAAACTAGACCTGTATGTATTGCAAGATGGAGGACCACCATTACTGGGACGTGAATGGATCCGGAAAATACAACTGGATTGGCATTCCATACAGGCACTGACTGTGGCTGACAAAAAGGATGACGACGTCACACCTGGGCGACTGTCAAGGATCCTAACTGACATGAAGGAAGTGTTCCAGCAAGGACTCAGAACACTAAAAGGCATGACAGTGACGATTAAAATTGAAGAAAACGCAAGCCCCAAATTTTTAAGGCCAGACCGGTACCTTATGCGATCCGTCCAGCCGTCGAAGAAGAGCTGGAGAGTCTGGAATGTTCAGGCGTACTGTCCAAGGTAGACTGGAGCGAGTGGGCTACACCCATCGTCCCTGTGATGAAAAAGTCGTTGAGCAGCACGCCTGGGGAACCAAGGAAGGTTCGCATCTGTGGGGACTTTAAGGTAACAGTGAACCCGATCCTTCACACTGTACAATATCCACTTCCGCGGATTGAAGATATTTTCACCTCGCTATCTGGAGGGAAACGCTTCACTAAGATTGATCTGGCCCAGGCGTATCTGCAAATGGAGGTAGAAGAAGCCTCAAAAAAATACCTCACAATCAACACCCATAAAGGCCTCTACCAATACAACCGGCTGGTATTCGGGGTAGCATCAGCTCTGGCTATTTGGCAGAGGGCAATGGAACAAGTCCTGCAAGGGATCCCAGGGACCCAGTGTTATTTGGACGACATCCTGGTCATGGGCGAAAATGACAGTGATCACCTTGCCAACCTGGAGCAGGTGCTCACTAGATTGCAGGAATATGGGCTCCGAGCTAACCGCCCCAAATGCGAGTTTTTTAGAAAACAGATCTCGTATTGTGGCCACGTTATCGATAAAGAGGGGTTACATAAGTCCCCAGAGAAGATTGAGGCAGTGTTGTGCATTGAGTGCTGCTAGAGTTTGGTAAGAGGGAGAAAAGTCATTTAAGTGTATTTTGTGAATTTTAGTGTGTTAAAAAGTTAATTATTTGAAGTGTGTTTAATTTTTAAGTGTATATTAAACTGTTGGGGAGTTTAAACCGGAAGTAGAATCCGGGTATAAAAGGGGCGGGACTAGTGCTTGTGCACGGAGTGCTGTGCATTGAGTGCGGCTAGAGTGTGGTAAGAGGGAGAGTTCGGGCAAGTGGGAGGTGAGGGTGTGTTTTTTGTTCTGTTTGGTCCCCACTCCCAGGCTTAGACAGCACTGCGGAAGTGGAGAAGCAAGACGAGTCAACCAAACATGCCCCACAGACAGTATTCAAAGAGGAGGTTGGTGATCAGCTGGTTGGTTGGTTTTCTTCCTTCTCTTTTATTCCTTTAAGTTGGTAAGTCCTATTGAATAGTGGTGTAATAGTATCATCTACATCGGGGCAGATGGTCTTCATAACTAATAATAATAAATTTAATTAATTACACAGATATGGGTGAACAGGTGATGTGTCACTGTTGTGAAATGTGGGAGCTGGTGGACCCCATTGAGGCTCACGGTGATTACATTTGCGATAAGTGTTTGCTGCTAGAGGAACTCAAGCTCCATGTTAAAGAGCTTCAGACTGAGCTTCAGACACTGCGACACATCAGGGAGGGGGAGAAGTTCCTGGACTCTATGTTTCAGGAGGTGGTCACACCTATGAAATTAATTACTGCAGATGTAGTCCATGGTCAGGGACAGGACAGTGTGACTACAAGTGAGGAAGGTACAGGGATCCAGGATGTAGTGTTGAAGGAGACGCAGCCCTTGCTCTTGTCAAGCAGTATCGAGGTTCTTACTCCCTGTGAGGGCAGGAGTGGGGACTGCAGGGAGGATGAGCAACCTGGCCACAGCACCATGGTACAGGGGGCCATTCAAGTGGAGGGAGTAAAAAGAAATGTTGTAGTGGTAGGGGATAGTATTATTAGGGGGATAGATAGGGTTCTCTGCAGTCAAGAGCGGGAGTCCCGAAGGCTGTGTTGCCTGCCCGGTGCCAGGGTTAAGGACATCTCTTCTGGGCTGGAAAGAAACTTGGAGTGGGAGGGGGAGGATCTAGTTGTCGTGGTCCATGTTGGTACAAACGACGTAGATAGGACAAGGAAGACGGTTCTGTTAAAGGAGTATGAGCAGCTAGAAATGACAACGGAGAAGGTCATAGACTTAGGTAGCAGTGGGGGAATTAAAAAACAGAACATGTCAGGAAGGGACAGAAGGTATGGAGTAAAAAGTAAAGTACTAAAAGGGGAAAAAACAGGAACTAACTGTTACAAAACATATTTGAAAGTTCTTTATCTGAATGCACGTAGCATTCGTAACAAAATGAATGAGTTAACGGCACAAATAACGACATATGGGTATGATCTTGTGGCCATTACAGAAACATGGCTGCAGGGTGACAATGCCTGGGAATTAAACATACCAGGTTATTTAACAATCAGGAAGGACAGGCAGGAAGGGAGGGGAGGTGGGGTGGCTATGTTAATAAAGGAAGGAATCACTATAATACAAAGAAATGATATTGGGTCAAAGGAGCAGGATAGTGAAACAGTTTGGGTGGAGATAAGGAATAATAAGGGGAAAAAAACACTAGTGGGTGTAGTCTATAGGCCTCCGAACAGTTGCAACTCGGTTGGACAGAGTATTAATCAGGAAATAGTTGAGGCTTGTAATAAGGGAACAGCTATAATTATGGGGGATTTTAATTATCATATTAACTGGACAAATCAAATTGGGCAGAGCAGCCTTGAGGATGAGTTCATTGAGTGTATTAGGGATGGGTTTCTTGAGCAGTATGTAACTGAACCGACCAGGGGGCAAGCAACCTTAGATTTGGTCCTGTGTAATGAGACAGGATTAATTAAAAATGTCCTAGTAAAGGATCCCCTTGGAATGAGTGACCATAACATGGTTGAATTCCATATTCAATTAGAGGGTGAGAAGGTTGGATCTCAAACAAGCGTGCTAAGCTTGAATAAAGGAGACTATGAAGGTATGAGAGTGGAATTGATTAGAGTGGACTGGGAAAATAGATTAAAGGGTAAGACGGTACATGATCAGTGGTGTACATTTAAGGAGTTATTTTACAACTTCCAAAAAATATATATTCCAATGAGGAAAAAAGGGTGTAAAAGAAAAGATAGCCATCCGTGGCTAAGTAAAGTAATTAAGGATAGCATCCGACTAAAAACAAGGGCATATAAGGTAGCCAAATCTAGTGGGAGGATAGAAGATTGGGAAGTCTTTAAAAGACAGCAAAAAATAACTAAAAGATTGATTAGGAAAGGGAAGATAGATTATGAAAGTAAATTAGCAAAAAATATAAAAACAGACAGCAAAAGTTTCTATAGTTATATAAGAAGAAAAAGGGTGGCTAAAGTAAATGTTGGTCCCGTGGAGGATGAGACCGGGAAATTAATGATGGGAAACATGGAGATGGCAAAAACGCTGAACAATTATTTTGTATCAGTCTTTACGGTAGAAGACACTAAGAATATCCCAACACGGGACAAACAGGGGGCTCTAGGGGAGGGGGGGGGAGCTAAATACGATTAAAATCACTAAGGAAGTGGTACTTGGTAAAATAATGGGATTCAAGGCGGATAAATCCCCTGGACCTGATGGCTTGCATCCTAGGGTCTTGAGGGAAGTGGCGGTAGGGATTGTGGATGCATTGGTAATAATTTTCCAAAACTCCCTGGACTCAGCAAAGGTCCCGGCAGATTGGAAAACTGCTAATGTAACACCCTTATTTAAAAAGGGTAGTAGGCAGGAGGCTGGAAACTATAGACCTGTTAGCCTAACATCTGTGGTTGGTAAAATGTTAGAGTCCATTATTAAGGAGACAGTAACGGGACATTTGGATAAACATAATTTAATAGGACAAACTCAGCATGGTTTCATGAAGGGGAAGTCATGTTTGACAAATTTGCTTGAGTTTTTTGAGGAAGTAACATAAAGGGTGGATAAAGGGGAACCAGTGGACGTAGTGTATTTAGACTTCCAAAAGGCATTTGACAAGGTGCCACACAAAAGATTATTGCTCAAGATAAAAAATCACGGGATTGGGGGTAATATTCTGGCGTGGTTGGAGGATTGGCTCTCTAACAGAAAGCAGAGAGTTGGGATAAATGGTTCGTTCTCAGACTGGCAACCAGTAACTAGTGGTGTTCCGCAGGTGCTGGGTCCCCAACTCTTTACAATCTATATTAACGATATGGAGGAGGGGACAGAGTGTAACATATCAAAGCTTGCAGATGATACAAAGATGGGACGGAAAGTAGTGAGTGAGGAGGACATAAAAAACCTGCAAAGGGACAGAGACAGGCTAAGTAAGTAGGCAGAGATTTGGCAGATGGGATACAATACTGGAAAGTGTGAGGTTATGCACTTTGGCAGGAAAAATCATAGAGCAAGTTATTATCTTAATGGCAAGAAACTGGAAAGTACTGTAGTACAAAGGGATCTGGGGGTCCTGGTGCATGAAACTCAAAAAGTTAGTATGGAGGTGCAGCAAGTGATCAAGAAGGACAATGGAATGTTGGCTTTTATTGCTAGGGGGATAGAATATAAAAACAGGGAGGTATTGCTGCAGTTGTACAAGGTATTGGTGAGACCGCACCTGGAATACTGCATACAGTTTTGGTGTCCATACTTAAGCCCTGCAGCGGGTTGTCAAAACTGCCCAACGCATTACCGGCACCCGGCTACCAACCATAGAGCACATATACCAGAAACGCTGTTTACGGAGGTCACGGACCATCATCAAAGACCCTACCCACCCCAGCCACAGTCTGTTCGCCCTCCTGCCATCTGGGAGACGCTACAGATGCATTCGCACCCGAACGACAAGATTTAGGAACAGCTTCTTTCCCAGGGCTGTCATCCTACTGAACCCCACAAATAAACTCCAAAGCCTGCACATCTGCCAATGCACTTTATTATGGTTATGTTTATGTTAATGTATTACAAGCCAAATGAATGTCGAATGTTTCATGTCTTAATCTAAATGTACACTTTCGGGAGCCGCAAGCCTACATTTCGTTGTACTGCACTTGTGCACTAACAATGACAGTAAAGTTGATTATGATTATGGAAAAGACATACTTGCTCTCGAGTCAGTGCAAAGCAGGTTCACTCGGTTAATCCCGGGGATGAGGGGGTGGTCATATGAGGAGAGGCTGAGTAGATTGGGACTCTACTCATTGGAGTTCAGAAGAATTAGAGGCGATCTTATTGAAACATATAAGATTGTGAAGGGGCTTGATCGGGTGGATGCGGTGAGGATGTTCCCAATGATGGTTGAAACTAGAACTAGGGGGCATAATCTTAGAATAAGGGGCTGCTCTTTCAAAACTGAGATGAGGAGAAACTTCTTCACTCAGAGGGTGGTAGGTTTGTGGAATTTGCTGCCCCAGAAAGCTGTGGAAGCTACATCATTAAATAAATTTAAAACAGAAATAGATAGTTTCCTAGAAGTAAAGGGAATTAAGGGTTACGGGGAGCGGGCAGGAAATTGGACATGAGTCTAGATTTAGAATGGTCATGGCCCTGTGGGTAGTGGAGTGGGCCCAGGGGCCGTGTAGCCTGGTTCTGCTCCTACTGTGTTCTAATTCTGTGTTAGATTTGAGGAGATGGTTTTATTCCTGTTCCTGGCTGGGGTGGAGATCGCCTTTACAGAAGGTAAGTACTGTAGAAAATACAAGGACAGAGTGATCTCCTGGACGAGTTTCGATCGCCTAGATGGGTCGGAGAGGAATTTCCCAGATTTTTTTCTCCCAAATTGGCCATTGGGTCTTTTATCTGGTTTTTCGCCTCTCCCGGGAGATCACATGGGTTCGGGTGGATGGAGAGTGATAGAAGATTTGAGGTTAGGATCAGATCAGCCATGATCTTATTGAGTGGTGGAGCAGGCTCGAGGGGCCGATTGGCCTACTCCTGCTCCTATTTCTTATGTTCTTATGTTCTTAGTAGTCAAGGCTCCAGCACCGGAAAATGTGTCACAACTGAGGTCGTTCCTCGGGCTGGTAAACTACTACCATAAGTTCTTGCCAAATTTGTCTACAATACTACACCCACTGAACACCCTACTGCAAACTGGGGTGCCATGGAAGTGGAGTGACGAATGTAGATGAGCTTTCCAGAAGAGCAAAACACTAATCACATCGAAAGAGGTATTGGCCCATTACAACCCAGCATTACCAATTCGGTTGGCATGTGATGCGTCACCCTACGGCATTGGAGCGGTGCTGTCGCACAAATTCTCGGACGGCTCAGAGAGGCCAATAGCCTTTGCGTCACGATCACTAACCTCAGCCGAGCATAACTACGCCCAGATTGACATGGAGGCCCTCAGCCTAGTGTGGGGAGTGAAAAAGGTCAATCACTATTTGCACGGGCAGAAATTCACCTTGCTGACTGATCACCAGCCTCTTGTCTCCATTTTTAATCCGAAGAAGGGCGCTCCGGTGATGACTGCGCAATGACTACAAAGATGGTCACTTTTTCTAGGGGCGCACCACTATGAGATTGAATATAAGGGCACGAAACAGCATGGAAATGCTGATGGGCTATCACGCCTGCCACTGCCTACTGCGGAGGAAGCACCAGCAGTGGATCCTGTCGAAATATTCCATTCGACTATAGTTGAATACCTACCGGTAACTAACGCTTGTATCGAAAACGAAACCCGAAATGACCCGACACTGTCTCGGGTATATGATTTTGACGGTGAAGGGATGGCCAGCACATGGCGACTCACTGTTGCCAGCATTCTCGACAAGGAGAGAACAGTTGTCAGTGTGCTGGGGGACCTTGATGTGTGGATCCCGAGTGGTAATTCCACCCAAGTTAAGGGATAGAGTGCTCAATGAGCTTCATGAGGGTCATCTGGGAGGGGTAAAAATGAAAAGCCTAGCCAGGGCTTATGTGTGGTGGCCGGGAATCAATAAACAAATCGAGGACCTGACCAAGAGATGCTCAGGATGCCAGAAAGTCCAAAATGCACCAACACAGGCCCCTCTACACCCATGGGAGTGGCCCTCATCTCCATGGCAACGGGTGCATATTGATTTTGCTGGTCCATTCATGGACTCAATGTTTTTAATAGCCGTGGATGCGCACTCGAAATGGCCTGAGATCATCTAAATGTCCTCCACCACCATGGAGAAAACTATTGCAGTCCTACGGACCATTTTTGCCAGGAATGGCTTGCCAGAACAGATTTGCTCCGACAACGGACCACAGTTTGTGTCCGAAGAGTTCCGGAGGTTCTTGAAAAAGAATGGGGTAAGGCATTACACATCCGCCCCGTATCATCCAGCCACAAATGGATTGGCTGAGAGGTTCGTACAAACCTTTAAGAAGGCAATAAAGGCTATGTACAATGACAACATTCCGCTGCAGCACAAGGTGGACAATTTCCTGTTCGTCTACCGGAATGCGACACATGCAGTCACCAACCAGGCTCCAGCCATGATGTTCTTTAACCGAAGGTTAAGATCGCGCCTGGATTTGCTCAGACCAAACGTACAAAGAGGTGTTGAGAGTAAGCAATTCCAGCACATCCATGAGAAGCCAACAAGGAGCTTCAGTGTTGGGCAACCAGTCTTGGCCCGCGACTACCGAACAGAAAATTGGCAGCCAGGAACGATATGCACACGGCAGGGCCCACTAATGTACACAGTGGACGTTGGGGAGAGCATCGTGAGACGCCATGCTGACCAGATCCTAGAGTCACAGGAACAAGTCAACCCCATGCCTCGCCCATACGTACCTGGTGATGAACCCGACGTACAGGTCGCATCTACCCCAGAAACAGTAGCATCGGAAGCTGATGAACCAACCGATGACAGGGGGCCAGAATCGCCTCCGCACCAAGAGCAAGACACTCGGGAAAGGCGCTATCCAGAAAGGATCAGGAAACCTCCCCAATGACTGAATTTATAAATAGACTATTTTCAGTTAATGTTGCATGTTAAAAGTGTTAATTGTAATTAGTTTGATATTTAATTGTTAAATGAGTGTTATGGTACTGTTAATCTAAAAGGGGAGGAATTGTAATGTATATACCTTTAAGGGGGGGAACTATGTTTCACAGCTCATGTATACTGCAGTACCAGCAGTGAGCACACCTGTATATAACATTGAGTAGTAATCTGTACAGATCAGTTGCAGTGTGAGTCACGTTGAGTAAACACCTGTTGTACCGTTCTCCGCAGTCTGTGTCTTATTATACACGGATGCAACATCAGTGAGTCAGTGAGTGAGTCAGTGAGCCAGTGAGTGAGCCAGTGAGTGAGTCAGTCATTTAGTGTGTCATTCAGACAGTGAGTGAGTCTGTGTGGCAGTGAGTCAGCTAGTGAGTCAGTCAGTGAGTTAGTCAGTCAGGGAACCAGTCAGTGAGTCAGTCAGTGAGTCAGGGAGCCAGTCAGTGAGTCAGTGAGTGAGTCAGTAATTTAGTGTGTCATTCAGACAGTGAGTGAGTCTGTGTGGCAGTGAGTCAGCTAGTGAGTCAGTCAGTGAGTCAGTGCATCAGTGAGTCAGTCGGTGAGGAATCAATGAATCAGTGAGTCAGTCAGTGAATCAGTGAGTCTGTCAGTCAGTCAGTGCGTCAGTCAGTGAGTCAGTCAGTGAGGAGTCAATGAGTCAGTGAGTCTGTCAGTGAATCAGTGAGTCAGTGAGTCAGTCAGTGAGTGGATCAGTGAGTGAATCAGTGAGTCATTCAGTGAGTGAGTCAGTTAGTCAGTGAGTCAATAAGTCAGTGAGTGAGTCAGTTGGTGAGTCAGTCAGTGAGGCAGTCAGTCAGTCTGTCAGTCATTGAGTGAGTGTGTCAGTGAGTGATTCAGTGAGTGAGTCAGTGAGTCAGCCAGTCAGTGGCAGAGAGTCAATCAGTGAGTCAGTGAGTCAGTGAATCAGTCAGTGAGTGAGTCAGTCAGTGAGTCGTTGTGTCAGTCAGTGAGTGAGTCAGTGAGTCAGTCAGTGAGGCAGTGAGTGAGTCAGTCTGTTAGTGAGACAGCCAGTGAGTGAGTCAGTCAGTGATTCAGTGAGTCAGTCAGTGAGTCACTGAGTAAGTGACTGATTCAGTCAATTAGTGAGTCATTCAGTGAATCAATGAGTGAGTCAGTCATTTAGTGTGTCATTCAGATAGTGAGTGAGTCAGTGAGCCAGTGAGTGAGTCAGCCATTTAGTGTGTCATTCAGACAGTGAGTGAGTCAGTGAGCCAGTGAGTGAGTCAGCCATTTAGTGTGTCATTCAGACAGTGAGTGAGTCAGTGAGCCAGTGAGTGAGTCAGTCATTTAGTGTGTCATTCAGACAGTGGGTGAGTCAGTGAGCCAGTGAGTGAGTCAATCATTTAGTGTGTCATTCAGACAGTGAGTGAGTCTGTGTGGCAGTGAGTCAGCTAGTGAGTCAGTGAGTGAGTCTGTGAGTGAGTCGGTCAGTCAGTGAGTCTGTCAGTGAGTGAGTCTGCGAGTGAGTCAATGAGTCAGTGAGTCAGTGAGTGAGTCAGTGAGTCACTGAGTGAGCCAGTCATTTAGTGTGTCATTCAGACAGTGAGTGAGTCTGTGTGGCAGTGAGTTAGTTAGAGTCAGTCAGTGAGTCTGTGAGTGAGTCTGTCAGTCAGTAAGTCAGTGAGTGATTGAGTCTGTCAGTCAGTCAGTGAATCAGTGAGTCAGTCAGTGAGTCAATGAGTCAGTGCATCAGTGCATCAGTGAGTCAGTCAGTCAGTCAGTGAGTCAGTCAGTGAGTCCTTGAGTCAGTCAGTGAGTGAGTCAGTGAGTCAGTCAGTAAGTTAGTGAGTGAGTATTCTGATACTGAGTCAGCCAGTGAGTGAGAGAGTCAGTGATTTGGTGAGTCAGTCAGTGAGTCAGTGAATCACTGAGTCAGTCAGTCAGTTAGTGAGTCAGTCAGTCAGTGCGTTAATGATTGAGTTAGTGACTGAGTCATCGAGTCAGTCAGTGATTCAGTGAGTGAGTCAGTGAGTGAGTGAGTCAGTCAGTCAGTCAGTTAGTGAGTGAGTCATTGAGTCAGTCAGTGAGTCAGTCAGTTAGTGAGTCAGTCAGTCAGTGATTCAGTGAGTGAGTCAGGCAATTCGTGAGTGAGTCAGTGAGTCAGTTAGTGAGTCGGTCAGTCAGTGAGTCAGCAAGTGAATCAGTCAGTCAGTGTGTCAGTCAGTGAGTCAGTCAGTCAGTGTGTCAGTCAGTGAGTCAGTCAGTCAGTGTGTCAGTCAGTGAGTCAGTCAGTCAGTGATTCAGTCAGTCAGTGAGTCAGTCAGTCAGTGAGTCAGTCAGTGAGTCAGTAACTCGTTGAATCAGTGAGTCAGTGAGTCGGTCAGTTCGTGAGTGAGTCAGTGAGTGAGTCAGTCAGTGAGTCAGTGAGTCAGTGAGTCAGTGAGTGAGTCAGTGAGTTAGTGAGTCAGTGAGTGAGTGAGTGAGTGAGTCAGTGAGTGAGTGAGTCAGGTAGTGAGTGAGTGAGTGAGTGAGTCAGGTAGTGAGTGAGTGAGTGAGTGAATCAGCCAGTTAGTGAATCAGTCAGTGAGTGAGTGAGTCAGTGAGTGAGTGAGTCAGGTAGTGAGTGAGTCAGTGAGTGAGTCAGTGAATGAATCAGCCAGTTAGTGAGTCAGTCAGTGAGTCAGTCAGTCAGTGAGTCAGTCAGTCAGTGAGTCTGTCAGTCAGTGAGTCAGTCAGTGAGTCAGTAACTCGTTGAATCAGTGAGTCAGTGAGTCGGTCAGTTCGTGAGTGAGTCAGTGAGTGAGTCAGTGAGTGAGTCAGTCAGTGAGTCAGTGAGTCAGTGAGTGAGTCAGTGAGTTAGTGAGTCAGTGAGTGAGTGAGTCAGTGAGTCAGTGAGTCAGTGAGTCAGGTAGTGAGTGAGTGAGTGAGTGAGTCAGGTAGTGAGTGAGTGAGTGAGTGAATCAGCCAGTTAGTGAATCAGTCAGTGAGTGAGTGAGTCAGTGAGTGAGTGAGTCAGGTAGTGAGTGAGTCAGTGAGTGAGTCAGTGAATGAATCAGCCAGTTAGTGAATCAGTCAGTGAGTCAGTGAGTGAGTAGTTCAGTCAGCCAGTGAGTCACTGATTGAGTCATTCAATCAGTGAGACAGCCAGTTAGTCGGTCAATGAGTCAGTGGGTCAGTCAGTCAGTTTGAGAATCAGTCAGTGAGTTGGTCAGTGAGTGAGTGAGTGAGTGAATAAGTGAGTGAGTCAGTGAGTCAGGCAGTGACTCAGTCAGTCAATGAGTCAGTCAGTGAGTGAGTCAGTGAGTCAGTGAATCAGTGAGTCAGTCAGTGAGTCAGTGAATAAGTTAGTCAGTCAGTGAGTCAGTCAATGAGTTGGTCAGTGAGTCAGTCAGTCAGTCAGTGAATCAGTGAGTCAGTGAGTGAGTCAGTGAGTCAGTCATTGATTCAGTGAGTCAGTCAGTCAGTGAGTCAGTTAGTGAATGAGTCAGTGAAGCAGTGAGTCAGTCAGTCAGCGAGTCTGTGAGTCAGTCAGTTAGTGAGTCAGTGAGTCATTGAGTGATTCAGTCAGTCAGTGATTGAGTCAGTGAGTCAGCAAATCAGTCAGTGAGTCAGTCAGCCAGTGGGTGAGTGGGTGATGAGTCAGTGAGTCAGTCATTGCATCAGTGAATGAGTGAGTCAGTGAGTCAGTCAGTCAGTGAATCAGTGAGTCAGTGAATCAGTGAGTCAGTCATTGATTCAGTGAGTCAGTCAGTCAGTGAGTCAGTTAGTGAACGAGTCAGTGAAGCAGTGAGTCAGTCAGTCAGTGAGTCAGTCAGTGAGTCTGTGAGTCAGTCAGTTAGTGAGTCAGTGAGTCATTGAGTGATTGAGTCAGTCAGTGATTGAGTCAGTGAGTCAGCAAATCAGTCAGTGAGTCAGTCAGCCAGTGGGTGAGTGGGTGATGAGTCAGTGAGTCAGTCATTGCATCAGTGAATGAGTGAGTCAGTGAGTCATTGAGTCAGTCAGTCAGTCAGTCTGTGAGTCTGTGAGTCAGTTAGTGATTCAGTGATTCAGTGAATCAGTGAGTCTGTCGGTCAGTGTGTCCGTGAGTCTGCCTGTCAGTGAGTCACTCAGTGAGTCAGTGGGTGAGTCATTCAGTTAGTTAGTGAGTCATTGAGTCAGTGAGTCAGTCAGTCAGTCAGTTAGTCTGTGAGTCAGTTACTGATTCAGTCAATCAGTAAGTCTGTCAGTCAGTGTGTCAGTGAGTCTGCCTGTCAGTGAGTCACTCAGTGAGTCAGTGAGTGAGTCTTTCAATCAGTCATTGAGTCAGTGAATCAGCGAGTCTCTGAGTCACTGAGTGAGTCATTCAGTCAGTAAGTGAGTCAGTGAGTCAGTCAGTGAGCCAGTCGGTGAGTCAGTCAGTGTGTCAGTCAGTCAGTGAATGAGTCAGCAAGTGTGTCAGTGAGTCAGTGAGTGAGTTAGTGCATGAGACAGTCAGTGAGCGAGTCAGTGAGTCAGTAGTCAGTGAGTCAATGAGTGTGAGACAGTGAGTCAGTCATTGACTCAATGAGTCTGTGAGTGAGTCAGCCATTGAGTCAGTCAGTGAGTCTGAGAGTGAGTCAGTCAGTGAGTAAGTGATTGAGTCGGTGAGTGAGTCGGCGAGTCAGTCAGTCAGTGAGTCACTGAGTCAGTCAGTCAGTCGGTGAGTCGGTGAATCTGTGAGTCTGTCAGTGAGTCAGTGAGTAAGTCCATGAGTGAGTGAATCAGTGAGTCAGTCAGTGAGTCAGTGAGTCAGTCAGTGAATCAGTGAGTCAGTCAGTGAGTCAGTGAGTGAGTCCGTGAGTCAGTCAGTGAGTCTGTGAGTTAGTGAGTCAGTCAGTGAGACAGTGCGATGGCCAGAGAGTGAGTCAGTGAGTCAATAAGTCAGTGAATCTGTCAGTGAGTCAGTGAGTTAGTCAGTGAGTGAGTCAGTCAGTGAGTCAGTCAGTCAATCATTGAGTCAGTCAGTGAGTCAGTGAGTCAGTCAGTGAGTCCGTGAGTTAGTGAGTCAGTCAGTGAGTCAGTGAGATGGCCAGTGAGTGAGTCAGTGAGTCAATAAGTCAGTGACTCTGTCAGTGAGTTAGTCAGTGAGTGAGTCAGTCAGTGAGTCAGTCTGTTAGTGAGTCAGTCTGTTAGTGCGTGAATCAGTGAATCAGTGAGTCAGTCAGTGAGTGAATCAGTCAGTGAGTGAGTGAGTGAGTCCGTGTGTCAGTGAGTGAGTCAGTGAATGAGTCATTCAGTCAGCGAATGAGTCATGAGTCAGTGAGTCAGTCGGTGAGTGAGTGAGTCAGTCAGTCAGTGAGTTATTCAGTCAGTCAGTGTGTCAGTGAGTCTTTCAGTGAGTCTGTGAGTCAGTCAGTTAGTGAGTCAGTAAGTCATTGAGTGATTCAGTCAGTCAGTGATTGAGTCACTGAGTCAGTCAGTCAGTCAGTGTGTGAGTGGGTGAGTGAGTCAGTGAGTCAAGTCATTGCATCAGTGAGTCAGTGAGTGAGTCAGTGAGTCAGTGAGTGAGTCAGTGAGTGAGTCATTGAGTCAGTCAGTGAGTCAGTGAGTCCGTGAATCAGTGAGTCAGTCAGTGAGTGAGTGAGTCAGTGAGTCAGTCAGTGTGTCAGCCAGTCAGTTGGTGAGGCAATGAGTCAGACAGTGAATGAATCAGTCTGTGATTGAGTCAGTGTGTGTGTCAGTCAGTCAGTGTGTGAGTCGGTGAATCAGTGAGTGAGTCAGTGAATCAGTCAGTGAGTGCGTGAGTCAGTGAATCAGTGAGTCAGTCAGTGTGTCTGTCAGTCAGTGAGCGATTCAGTGAGTCAGTGATTGAGTCATTCTGTAATTCAGTCAGTGAGTGAGTTCTGAGTGAGTCAGTCAGTCAGTGAGTCAGTCAGTGAGCGAGTCAGTGATTGAGTCATTCTGTAATTGAGTCAGTGAGTGAGTTCTGAATGAGTGAGTCAGTGAATCAGTCGGTCAGTGAGCGAGTCAGTGAGTGAGTCAATCACAGTGAGTGAGTCAGTGTATCAGTGAATCAGTCAGTGAGTGAGTCAGTGAATGAGTGAGTCGGTGAGTCAGTCAGTAAGTCAGTGAGTCAGTCAGTGTATCAGTGAGTCAGTGAATGAGTGAGTCAGTCAGAGTCAGTTAATCAGTCAGTCAGTGAGCGAGTCAGTGAGTGAGTCAATCACAGTGAGTGAGTCAGTGTATCAGTGAGTCAGTGTATCAGCGAGTCCGTGAATGAGTGAATCAGTCAGAGTCAGTTAATCAGTCAGTCAGTGAGCGAGGTAGTGAGTGAGTCAATCACAGTGAGTGAGTCAGTGTATCAGTGAGTCAGTCAGTCAGTGAGCGGGTCAGTGAGTGAGTCAATCACAGTGAGTGAGTCAGTGTATCAGTGAGTCAGTCAGTGAGTGAGTCCGTGAATGAGTGAGTCGGTGAGTCAGTCAGTGAATCAGTCAGTCAGTGAGCGAGGCAGTGAGTGAATCAATCACAGTGAGTGAGTCAGTGTATCAGTGAGTCAGTCAGTGAATCAGTCAGTCCGTGAGTCAGTCGGTGAGTCAGTGAGTCAATCAGTCAGTCCGTGAGTCAGTCGGTGAGTCGGTGGATGGGTGGGTTGGACGGTCGGTCTGTCTATCTCTCGATCGGTCGATCTGTCCACCTCTCTATATATTCCAAGCGAGATTTGAAACATTTCTCTGCGCGCTGGTAAACAATTCAGCACTGACGGAACGGGCTGGTGTGTGCGGTAACTCAGGCTGGATCCACCCTGTAAAACGTAAACTGAAAGCGGTTTTAATCAGGAAGTGCTGAGAGTGAACATGGCGAACAGACAACAGGTCGAGAGTCTAACAGATGAATTAATTTGTCCCATTTGTCTGGATTTCTTCACCGGTCTGGTTACACTGGAGTGTAGGCACAACTTCTGCCGCTCCTGTATCACACAGTGTTGGGAAAATAAGGAGACAAACTCCTGCCCGGAATGTAGAGCCCAGTTTCCTGAAAGAAACCTCAGGGGTAATCGGGTCTTAGTGAATCTGGCCGAGAAAGTTCGGGATCTGAAGCTGAATCCGAAAGAGAAGGAAATTAAACATCACTGTGAGGAACATCAGGAAGAACTGACGCTGTTTTGTGAAACTGACAAGAAACTGATCTGTGTGACTTGTCTTGTTGCCAAAGACCGGCGGGGTCACAAGTCCCACAACTTCATGCCGATACACGAGGCTGTGCATATGTACCGGGTAAGATGGAGGGTAGAATCTCTGGCAACCTTTCTGTCTCTGTTTTTCGTGTTTAAACTTTACATTCAGTTAACTTTTAATTCCAGGATAAACTGAAACCATACTTAGAATCAGCTACAAAGAGAAAGGATTCGGCTCTGGACACCGCACGGCGGCAGGAACAGCAGATTTCCGCAGTTAGGGTAAGGTCTCCCTGTGCTGATTTTCTGGGATCTCGGTTAGTTTTGTTCCCTTTATCGCGGTACATTAATTATGTTTCACATTTCATTTGGTAGGAACAGTCGAGCAGTCTGCAGACCCACATCACATCCGAGTTCGCTAAAATGCACAAGATTCTCACTGAGAGAGAGCAGCGTTTAATCAGAAATCTCAGGAAACAAGAGGGGGAGATTCTAAAATCAATGGAGAAAAACCTCAGTGGAATCCAACAGGAGTTAGATTGTGTGGAACGAGAAATATCCAAGTTACAGAGACAGATGGAGGAACAAGACACAGTCACATTTCTGAAGGTAAGACCTTTTATTGAAATAAAACTATACAAATTTAGAAAAAATTAAAAATAGCATTTGTCCCGTATAGATAATCGTATCGTGTAATTCATTTGTTAAACCTCATTAAACCGTTCTCTTACTGCCTTTTTGCACATTTCGAGGTAACATTTTATATTTATTGTGGGATATCATCATTGTGGGGGTGCTAAATTCCATATTATTATCACCATGGAATCTAACAATGTATAGTTGGTTTCTGACCTTCACTATACAAGTACAGCGCTAGCTTTTCCCCGGATGCAGAGCGGTTTAGGATCCCTCTCTGGATGCGCCGAATCCAAGCGGAGTGTGATTGCCATGGGGGAGAAGCGCCTCTCACGGTGCTGTCTGCAGAGTGTAACTCCGGCCGGTGTGATTCCCGGTTCAGGAGCCTCACCCACCTCTCGGGCAGCTCATAAACTTATTGCAGAGTCTTCAAGGTATAGAAAGTGGATGTTCCCACCTGAGCGTCAGAACAGTTCGAGACCAGCCCTGCAGGGTGCCACAGAGCTCCACCCTTGTATCGATTGTAGTGCTATTTCCAATGCAGTCTTCTTCTTTCGTATGGTATTGGCAAAGCAAATCAAATGTCAATATCTAAGTCAGATATCCAGGCCAAAGCTTCCGGTGTAACAGTGTCAATATCTCGTAGGCTGACTGTGAATTTCCTCTGTGGGCAGTGCTCAATGATGTGCGCCAGGGTCTGATTAGGAGCTCCACAGTCGCATGATGGGGATGCTTTAATCTCTCATCTATGGAGAAGGTGGCAGCATCTACCATGACCGATTCTGAGGCGGTTGATGGTTGTCCACTGTTTGCGAGGAAGGTTTGATCCTTCAGGTTGTACTGTGGGGTCCTCTATAAGGCAACATAGAGTCATAACGGCATAGATGGAGGCCATTTGGCCCATTGAGTCTGTGCCGGCTCTCTGTAGAGCAATCCAGTTAGTCCTATTCCTCCGCTCTATCTCCGTAGCCCTGCAAGTTTATTTCCCTCAAGTGCCTATCCAGTCTCCCCTTGAAAACATTGAGTGTCTCCGCTTCCACCACTTCCGTCGGCAGCAAGTCCCAGGTCCTCACCACTCGCTGCGTAAAAAAGCTTTTCCTCACATCCCCCCTGTATCTCTTGCCCAAAACATTAAATCTGTGTCCCTTAGTCCTTGTACCATCAACTAGTGGGAACAGCCTTTTCCCCACCCCTCGACCTCCTTTGCCCTAATGAAAACAAATCCAGCTTCTCCAACCTGTCCTTGTAGCTAAGATCCCCGATCCCCGGAACCATTCTGGTAAATCTCCTCTGCACCCTCTCAAGGGCCTTCACATCCTTCCTAAAGTGTGGTGACCAGAACTGGACGCAATACTCCAGTTGTGGCCTAACCAGCACTTTATAAAGGTTCAGCATAACTTCTCTGCTTTTGTACTCAATACCTCTATTTATGAAGCCCAAGATCCCATATGCTTTGCTAACCACTCTCTCAATATGTCCCGCCACCTTCAGGGACCTATGCACATTAACTCCCAGGTCCCTCTGTCCCTGCACGCTCTTTAAAACTGTGCCATTAAGTGTATATTGCCTCTCCCTGTTCCTTCTGCCAAAATGCATCACCTCACACTTCTCTGTATTAAATTCCATCTGCCACTTGTCTGCCCATTCTGCTAGCCTTTCTATGTTGCAGTCGATTGGTATCATCCTCACCGTTTGCCACAACCCTAAGTTTGGTGTCATTGACAAATTTAGAAATTCTACTCTGTATTCCAATATCCAGGATTTTACATATATTAAAAAAAGCAGTGGCCCCAGCACTGACCCTTGGGGAACACCACTGTCTACCATCCTCCAGTCTGAAAAAGAGCCATTTACCACAACTCGCTGTTTTCTGTCCTTAAGCCAATTCCTAATCCAAGCTGCCACTGACCCACCTATTCCATGAGCCTCAATTTTGTTCACCATGAATCCATTCCGTATGTTGCAGTTCTTCCAAACGTTTCGCCATCGGTCTTCAAGGCTGAGGGGGGATCGTTGAGGGGCTTCAGCGGTGGTAAAAAACAGCCTTCTAGATTTGAGAGGTGTCGGTAGATTGTAGTTAACAGGATATTGCAGTCTACAGCTGGCAAACCACAGCTGTCCTGTTGCTGCCCCCACCTTGTATGGGGACAAAGCACCCATGGGCAAAGCTGTGCTAAGTGATAGTTTGCACTTTTAATACCAGGAAAGACAGCGGAAGCAGCAGCTTCATCTTCACCTATCTATCTTTTACTGTTTAATGCATTACAAATGTTACACTTGGTCTCACTTTTTGTAAATGTTTCTCATTGTAAATTCCCGTGTTACCACGTGTGCTGGAAATAGCCTATGTTAATTTTTCAGCCTGTAATTCGATCCTCCCGCCAGTGGTGGCGCTGCAGCACCAACTTTATTGGCAGAGTGTATTGCAGCATGCCAAGATTGCTACGGCAACTTTTATTGTAAGCGTGGATATGGGCATTAATAATGGAAATATTAAAATGAGGGCAAAATGTATAACTTTTAAATGGGACTAAATTGACTCTGTGAACCTGGCCCAGTTATTTGCTGCTCCCGTATGCACATCCCATTGTCACATTTTTCTGTCAACTTTTTACAAAAATATATTCCTATGCCAATATTTATGATGGAAACTGCCTATCTAAACCTGTTACTCTGTAATTGCACCCTCCTGGAAGTGGAGGCGCTGTAGCACCTGCATTTTACATTCCCCAGCTCCTCGCTTGTGTCGCAGAGACACTCCTGTGCTGCAACTATCTATCTCTCTGTTTCTCAAATTGCTTCAAGTTGTGCTTTTCAACTCTAAATCATATGCAATTAAAGTGAAATACCAAATAAGGGCAGATTGTTTATCTTTAAACGTGATTATGTTTGCAAGACCTTGGTTCCCCATTATTGCCGGAATGTTTTTTCTGTCTTCCACTGTGAAAACAGTTACAAAGTCTTTGTTTAATGTCTCTGCCATTTCCTTATTGCCTGATATAATTTGCCTGTCTCTAATGGGCCCATGTTTAATTTCACTAATCTCTTCCTATTTACATACCTATAGAAACGTTTACAATCTGGTTTTATGTCTCTGGCTAATTGACTCTCGTATTCTTTTTTCTCTTACCGTATCAAATTCTTGGTCCTCCTTTGCTGAATTCTAAAATCCTCCCAATCCTCAGGCTTACTACTGTTTTTGGAACATTCTAAGCCTCTTCCTTTGATCTAATACTATCTGTAACTTCTCTTGCTAGCCACGGTTGGACCACCTTTCCAGTGGGAGTTTTTGTGGCTTAAAGGAATGTGTATTTGTTGTAAATTATGTATTAATTCTTTAAATGTTAGCTATTGCTCGTCCACTGTCACACCTTTCAATGTAGTTTCCCAATTTACCTTAGCCAACTCGCCCCTCAGACCTACGTAGTTTGCTTTGTTTAGATTTAAGACCCTAGTTTTGGATTTAACTAAATCACTTTCAAACGCAATATAAAATTCTATCACATTATGGTCATATTATGGTCACTCTTCCCTAAAAGCCCCTTTACTACAAGGTTATTAATTAACTCTTTCTCATTGCACAATACTCGATATAAAATAGCCTGTTCCCTGCTTCGCTCCTCAACATACTGATAGAAACATAGAAGATAGGAGCAGGAGTAGGCCATTCAGCCCCTTGAGCCTGTTCCACCATTTAATGAGATCATGCCTGATCATCCAAATTCAGTACCCTATCCCAGCTTTCTCCCCATATCCCTTGATCCCTTTAGCCTTAAGAAATATATCTAACTCCTTCTTGAATATATTTAATGAATTGGCCTCCACTGCCTTCTGTGGTAGAGAATTCCACAGGTTCACCACTCTCTGGGTGAAGAAATTCCTCCTCATCTCTGTCCTAAATGGCTTACCCCTTATCCTTAGACTGTGACCCCTGGTTCTGGACTCCCCCGCCATCGTGAACATCCTTCCTGCATCTAGTCTGTCTAGTCCTGTTAGAATTTTATAAGTTTCAATGAGATCACCTCTCATTCTTCTAAACTCTAGCGAATATAAGCCTAATCGACCCACTCTCTCTTCATACATCATTCCTGCCATCCCAGGTATCAGTCTGGTGAATCTTTGCTGCACTCCCTCTATGGCAAGAACATCCTTCCCCAGATAAGGCGACCAAAACTGCACACAATACTCAAGGTGTGGTCTCACCAAGGCCCTGTACAACTGCAGCAGGACATCCTTACTCCTGTACTCGAATCCTCTCGCTATGAAGGCCAACATACCATTTGCCTTCTTAATCGCCCGCTGCACCTGCATGCTTACCTTCAGTGACTGGTGCACAAGGACACCCAGATCTCGTTGCACTTCCCCTTTTCCCAATCTATTGCCATTCAGATAATAATCTGTCCTCCTGTTTTTGCCACCAAAGTGGATAACCTCGCATTTATCCGCATTATACTGCATCTGCCATGCATCTGCCCAATCACCCAACCTGTCCAAATCATACTGGAGTTTCTCTGCATCATCCTTACAGCACACACGCTCACCCAACTTTGTGTCATCTGCAAACTTGGAGCTATTTCAGCTAGTTCCCTCGTCTAGATCATTAATATATATTCTGAATAGCTGGGGTCCTAGCACCAATCCCTGCAGTGCCCTATTACGTAGTCACTGCCTGCCACTTGGAAAAAGACCCGTTTAATCCAACTCTTTGCTTTCTGTCTGCCAACCAGTTCTCTATCCAAGTCAGTACCTTACCCCCAATCCCATGTGCTTTAACTTTGCACGCTGATCTCTTATGCGAAGTGTGAAGTGATACATTTTGGTAGGAAGAATGAAGAGAGGCAATATAAACTAAAGGGTACAATCCTAAAGGGGGTGCAGGAACAGAGCGACCTGGGGGTATATGTGCACAAATCGTTGAAGGTGGCAGGGCAGGTTGAGAAAGCCGTTAAAAAACATACGGGATCCTGGGCTTCATAAATAGAGGCATAGAGTACAAAAGCAAGGAAGTTATGACTAACCTTTCTGGTTCGGCCTCAAATGGAGTATTCTGTCCAATTCTGGGCACCACACTTTAGGAAGGATGTGAAAGCTTTAGAGAGGGTGCAGAAAAGATTTATGAGAATGATTCCAGGGATGAGGGACTTCAGTTACGTGGATAGACTGGAGAAGCTGGGGTTGTTCTCCTTGGAGCAGAGAAGGTTGAGAGGAGATTTGATAGAGGTGTTCAAAATCATGAGGGGGTCTGGACAGAGTAGATAGAGAGAAACTGTTCCCATTGGTGGAATGGTCGAGAACCAGAGGACACAGATTTAAGGCGATTGGCAGAAGAACCAGAGGTTACATGAGGAAAAAACGTTTTTACGCAGCGAGTGGTTAGGATCTGGAATGCACTGTCTGAGGGGGTGGTGGAGGCAGACTCAATCGTGGCTTTCAAAAGGGGATTGGATAAGTACCTGAAGGGGAAAAAAATGCAGGTGTACGGGGAAAGGGCGGAGGAGTGGGATTAGCTGAAATGCTCTCGCAGAGAGCCGGCACAGGCTCGACGGGCCAAATGACCTCCTGTACTGTAACCATTCCACGCTTTCTATTACAAATTCGGGTCTGAATCGATACTTTGTTGGGTTGAGTGGCGTATGCCATTCCTGTAAGTGGATCTTACACTCCTAACTTGCCAGATTCGACACACTGTCCAATATCTATTACTGAAATAGTGTAACAGAGAGGATGTAACAATACATCTTCCTTGACATACTAACTGGATACCACGTGCTTTGCACGTGCCTGCCTCTGTACTTTGAAGCTGCTCTACAATAATGTGAACATATAAAGCAACGGCTGTGCTCAGATGCACTTAACCGAAGCAGTACAACCTGTCTTCACAGAATGCTACAAAATAGAAAGCATGTCTCGGTACCCTACAGAGGTGTGTTATCAAACTTCCGTCCAGGATGTCTAACTTCTTCACCTTAGTGAAGGCGCAAGCCTTTGGCTTGTTGATAGTATTCCTGCCTCTCAGTCAGAAGGTGCAGGGTTTAAATCGAGCTGTAGACAGTCCAGGCAAGTGGAGGCTGGAGCTGTGGCTCTGAATTATTTTGGTAATTCGGGTCTGGTAGGAGTGGGTGGCCCCTCATCATACGGGTTGTGCGAGCCCGTGAAACCCTCCTGTCATACAGCCCCAACCACCCTGGTATAAAGTTAGTTACGGCCATGGAAGGAGCGTCCATGTTGTGGCCTGTCAGACTGTTAATCAGCCACGAATCCTCCCACTACTTCACACTGTTCTCTAAGGGAAGATGCGACAACAACCGTAGCAATGGTTTCCTTTAACACACTTGACTCCTTGACGTCCTTCCTATTTCAGAAAACCACAAGCTTGTGTATTTTTTATTGTTTAGTCTCAGGGATGACAACTTCCGTTTAGCACAGAAACTGTGGTGTATGTAACCTGTTCCACCTTAAGAGAACTTAAGCCTGTTCCACCTTAAGAGATGTACTACTTTCTCTGGCTGCTGTATACGTAATACCGGTGGTGACCACCGGTATATAAGTATTGTGTAGTGATATTGCTGTTAGTATAGCCCTAACCTCCAACTAGTAAAGACCTGTTGAAACGTTATTCTTGTAGTCTGTGTCAGTAATTAATCTTAAATACAACTAGAACACACAGACTTAACAGTGGCGACGAGTCCGATTCTTACCCTGTGGCAGTTTATATCCACGGCGGCTTCGTCCACAGAACGGGCGTCGAAGAGAGGCATCCACCCTCATCACCCTGCTGGAAGACACGTCGCGCGGCAGGCATCGAGAACCCGGAGTGCAGAAGATATCCTGAACTCGAAGCCTCCATCAGCGGCAGTCAGCTATCTTCCTTCTACCTCGGTGGTGGGTAAGCCGGTCAGTGACGCGAGCAGAAAGTCGGCCGCGTTGGCTGTACAGACGGGGAGGGAAGACGGAGGAATAAGGGCGGTGAGATCGATCGCGACCGGAGATAAGGGCCGGGCCGCATTCGGGCCGAAAGGCGCAGCGCGGGGACATCGATCGCGGCTGGTGATAAGGGCCGGGCCGCATTCGGGCCAAAAAGGCGCAGCGTCTGGGGCGACTGAAGGCGCGAGAGCCGCGGTGAAGGCGAACGCAGCCGGTGCTAATAACCGGGCTGCAAGAAGGGCTGCAAGGCGCGACATCGGGGAAGCGCGAATGCCCGAGGGAGCCGTGGTGAAGCGGAGACAGCGTCGGGGGAGTTACTAACCGCTGGGAAAGGGGAGCAGCAGCGGCACGCCAAACGCCATTGCAGCCAGCGGGTGAAGAAGGCGAGCGCGGGAAAGACCGCCAAGCGCGGGAAACCGCCATTTTGTAGGCGGAGGACGAAGACAAGAGCGGGAAGCCGCCATCTTGGAAAAAGGGAAATCACTAAAAAAAAAGAAAAAAATTGCAACGATGCCTAAACATGGGAACATTAATACCTTTGATAGCGACATCGAAGATTGGGCCACGTATGTAGAACGCATACAAAATTATTGTAAAGCAAATAAAATCCCAGATGATGAGAAAGCACTAACTTTATTAAACTTAATGGGTGCGAAGACATACGGGCAATTGAAACACCTTTTATCACCAGATGAACCGGCGGAGAAGACGTTCGAGGAGATTGTTACTGTCCTGAGAAATCATCTAAACCCCACGCCGCTGATGCTAGCGGAAAGATTTAAATTTTACAGCAGAAAGCAGCTGAAAGATGAAAGCAATGCTGAATATTTAATGGAATTGCGTAAGCTAGCAAAGTACTGTCAGTTTGGAACGGGACTAACAGATGCGCTAAGAGATAAATTTGTGTGTGGATTATTAAAAGAAGATACACAAAAGCGACTGCTCGAGGAGAATGAGCTGACGCTTGAGAAAGCGGTCACTATGGCAGCATCACACGAAGCCGCAGCGAGAGGCACGGCAGTAATGCAGCTACGGTCACTGGAACTCAGTACAAATCAATTGGTTTTGAGTACTGTAAAATGTTATCGTTGTGGAAAGACAACGCACGATCAGAACCAGTGTTGGTTTAAGAACCAAGAATGCAGAGCGTGTGGCAGGCTTGGCCACATAGCTAAAGTATACCGGTCAGGAAAGAATACCAGCAACAAAAAGTCACCGCAAGGAAAATACATAAAGGTACACAAGGTGACAAAGAACAGTTCAAACGAACAGAAGTCAGATTCAGACGCCAGCAGTAATGAACTGGGTAGCTTAAGAGTACACAACGTTGGTAAGGATGCAGATCTCCAGACAATTTGGGTCACTCTTCAGATAGCAGGAGTCCAAGTAAAGATGGAGTTGGACACTGGATCGGCATTGACGGTCATGAATAAGAAAGATTACAAAAGGTTATTCCAACATATTCCCCTACGGGATATGGAGATTATATTGAAAACATACACGGGGCAAAGAGTGTACCCCATCGGAAAGATAGAGGTAAAAGTGGTCCACAAGGGCAAAGAAAGCCAAGTAATGGACTTATATGTGCTACCTGAAGGAGGTCCACCACTACTGGGACGGGAGTGGATTAGGAAAATGAATATGGACTGGCACTCCTTAAAGGCACTAACGGTAGATTCCGGGGAAACAGATGTCAAACCTAAACGATTGTCCAGAATATTGGATGATGCTAAAGAGGTGTTCCAGCAGGGACTGGGAACACTGAGAGGAATTACGGCAAACATCAAGATTGATGAACATGCACACCCAAAATTTTTCAAATCCAGACCGGTACCCTATGCAATACGACCTGCTGTAGAAGCGGAACTGGAAGCGCTAGAACGTTCAGGTGTACTGTCTAAGGTAGATTGGAGTGAGTGGGCTACGCCCATTGTTCCCGTTATGAAACGTCCTTCGAGCAGCAAGCCAGGAGAACCAGGGAAGGTTCGCATCTGTGGAGACTTCAAGATCACCGTTAATCCGGTGCTTCACACGGTGCAGTATCCGCTTCCGCAGATTGAGGATATTTTTGCTTCGTTGTCTGGCGGGAAACACTTCACCAAGATAGACCTGGCGCAGGCGTACTTGCAGATGGAGGTTGAAGAAGAGTCACGCCAGTACCTCACGATCAACACGCATAGAGGTTTGTACCGGTATAATAGGCTGGTTTTTGGAGTGGCATCGGCTCCAGCAATTTGGCAGAGGGCCATGGAGCAGGTATTACAGGGAATTCCAGGCACACAATGTTACCTGGACGATATTCTGATTACAGGAGATGGTGATGAAGAACACCTCGCAAACTTGGAACTGGTGCTCAACAGACTGAAAGAGTGTGGACTTCGAGTTAATCGGCAGAAATGTGAGTTCTTTCAGAAGCGGATCTCATACTGTGGTCATGTCATTGACCGGGAGGGGCTTCATAAGTCTCCTGACAAGATAGAGGCAGTTGTAAAGGCTCCCGCTCCGGATAATGTCTCTCAGTTGAGGTCGTTTCTAGGATTGATTAACTATTACCATAAGTTTCTACCAAATCTATCCACGGTACTGCACCCGCTGAACGCTCTTTTACAGAAGGGGTACCATGGGAATGGAGCGAAAACTGTAAGAAGGCATTTCACAAAAGCAAAGAATTGATCACCTCAGAGGAAGTGTTGGCTCACTTCAACCCGACACTGCCTATTCGGTTGGCTTGTGATGCTTCTCCATATGGTATTGGGGCAGTACTCTCACACAAGTTGCCAAATGGCACGGAAAGGCCAGTCGCGTTTGCATCCAGATCATTGACCTCCGCTGAGCGCAACTATGCGCAGATCGATAGGGAGGCTCTCAGCCTTGTATGGGGAGTGAAGAAGTTTAATCATTACCTGCAGGGCCAAAAATTCACACTTCTGACAGACCATCAGCCGTTGGTATCCATTTTTAACCCTAAGAAGGGTGTTTCGGTGATGACAGCACAGAGACTCCAGAGATGGTCCCTTTTCCTAGGGGCACATTAATATCAAATAGAATTCAAAGGTACAAAGCAGCATGGCAATGCTGATGGGCTGTCGCGCCTGCCACTACCTGAAGAAGAAGAGACGACGAAAGTTGACCCTGTTGAGTTATTTCATTTGACCATCATCGAGTGTTTACCAGTCACCAATGCAAGTATTGAAAGAAAAACCAGGAACGACCCGACACTGTCCCGAGTCTACGAGGTGACAGTGAAGGGATGGCCAACACATGGTGATCCTCTGTTACCGGCATTCTCGGCAAGGCGAGACCAGCTGTCCGTCTGCCATGGTACTTTGATGTACGGGACAAGAGTGATTATTCCTCCCAAGTTAAGGGAAAGAGTTCTAAAGGAACTGCATGAAGGTCATCTGGGGGGAGTTAAGATGAAAAGTCTTGCTAGGGCTTATGTATGGTGGCCGGGTATTGACCAACAGATAGAGGAGTTGACGAAAAGCTGCGCTGGGTGCCAAAAAGTGCAAAATGCACCTCCGATCGCACCGCTACACCCATGGGAATGGCCTTCAGCCCCATGGCAACGCGTACATATTGACTTTGCTGGTCCATTCATGGACTCCATGTTCCTAATTGCGGTGGACGCACATTCCAAATGGCCAGAAGTGATCAAGATGAATACTACTACTTCAGAAAAGACAATTGCGGTGTTAAGAACAATATTCGCAAGGAACGGATTGCCAGAACAGATATGTTCGGACAACGGACCACAGTTCGTGTCGGAAGAATTCCAAAAATTCTTAAAGAAGAATGGGGTGAAACATTATACCTCTGCCCCATATCATCCGGCAACAAACGGGTTGGCCGAGAGATTTGTCCAAACATTCAAAAAGGCAATAAAGGCCATGAATGATGATCAGATTCCGCTACAACACAAGGTGGACAATTTCCTAATGGCATATCGAAACGCCGCTCATGCAGTGACTAACCAAAGTCCTGCCATGATGTTTTATAACAGGAGGTTGCGGTCCAGGTTGGACTTGTTAAAACCAAATGTGCGGAGGGAAGTGGAAAACAAACAGTTCCGGCATATTAATAACAAGACCACTCGAAGTTTCGATGTAGGACAACCAGTGTTGGCAAGGGACTATGGAAACGAAAAATGGCAGTCCGGAACAATTCGGGCCAGACAAGGACCTCTGATGTACACAGTAGATATTGGTAACAATGTGATAAGGCGTCATGCGGATCAACTGGTAGAATCAAGAGCAAGGGTCGAACCGATGGTTGCGACAGAGACAACTGTGGAAGACGTTAATGAACCTGAAGCATCTACCTCGGCAGGGACTGTACCTGATGATGACGTCCAATACATAGGAAACCAACTAGAGGAGTCACCTCAGCAACAAGAATCAGAGACCACTGAAAGGCGTCATCCAACCAGAATCAGAAGGCCTCCTGAGAGACTGAACCTTTGAACTGTTTATACCTGAAGTTATATATGTATATATGTTATTATGTTATGTTAAATGGGGATATGACTGTTAAGCTAAAAAGGGAGGATTGTGGTGTATGTAACCTGTTCCACCTTAAGAGAACTTAAGCCTGTTCCACCTTAAGAGATGTACTACTTTCTCTGGCTGCTGTATACGTAATACCGGTGGTGACCACCGGTATATAAGTACTGTGTAGTGATATTGCTGTTAGTATAGCCCTAACCTCCAACTAGTAAAGACCTGTTGAAACGTTATTCTTGTAGTCTGTGTCAGTAATTAATCTTAAATACAACTAGAACACACAGACTTAACAGAAACCATCCTTTTGCCTAAATGTCTTCTGTGAAACTCGTGAGAATACATATTGCTGTGCACAACATTAAAAGTAACTCTTCTTTCCCTACATACTTTCTGTGGAACGAAATGGTCGAACAGTCACGCTGCTCCAGTTATCCCTAGTCTTCTCTCCAGGTGTGCAAAGATAAATAAAAGATGATTAAATGTGACTTCGCACAGGTTTGCAGTTATGCTAAACCCAGAGTATGAGAGTACCTACTGGAGGCAGCCTCATATCTGTTAACTTTGCTACAAGGTGAAACATCACTGTTAGGTGTCTGGTAATTGTCATCTTCATACCTGGGAACAGTAACTGGCCGTGCAATAATATACAAATACACACCCAGATTTTATATTTTTAGCTGTATTGTTCTCGCCCACAGTTCGCCACGTGTCTGCCAACTCTTTGTTCCACAGATTGATGCAGTCAAGACATTTACCATGGAAATATCCATTGTGGCAACGCTACAACCGATGGAATAAATGAATGCATTTTCAATGGAAGCCACGTTTTCAGCAGGAAGAAAACCGTGCAATTCTACTTTTCCAACTTCATTTCCCGGTGTTAATCCATACGCGTCACGCGGTCCTGTCGCTGTTTGTTTGGGGCTGTTCCTCCCACTGACACAGCTGAAATATTTCACACTTGGTGTCATGTTGCAGTGTGTGATGCTGAATTCTGAATTTCTGCTCCCAGACCCTGACTGTGAACTCAGATCCGTGTTTCTGTTTTATTTCAGGAGGCAGCTTCCCGGAAAAGAAGGTATGACGTTGTCTGTTCATTGGTCAGCGGGGAGCTGTCACTGGGAATATTCAAAGGTCCTTTACAGTACACAACCTGGAAAGAAATGAGGGGCAGCATCATCCCAGGTAAAGAGTTTTCCGTGTCCCCTATTTCAGTTCATTGTGTGAATGCATCTAAATAACGAAATGCATCTACAGTATTTGGACAAATGGGAAGAAAAAGAAAACACAAAATATTCTCCACAAAGGATTTGAAACTGCTTTGTGAGATCAGTGTAAGTGCCTCTGTTCTATCGCCACTCCCAGTGATGACTGTGCTGTAATGAAGGGTTGTACTTTATTTGTTGCTACTGCCATGGAACAATGTTGTAACCCTCCAGACTAAGGGATTATGATAAAGCACCAAGAGAATAGCCAGATCACAATAAACATAAAGGATACAAATTAAGGATTCTTGAGGAATTTGCATATTTTACAATTCTCTAAGAATTATTCCTCTCTTAAACAACTACCTTAATTCAGCGAATTTGAAATAAGTAACACAGTTATAGTGTCCAGTTAATAACGTGACCAGTTTTAACATAAATCCAACAAACTGATTAGGTAGATGAATTCACAGCGCAAAGAGATGTAAATGGATACGATATAATTGCAATTACGGAGACATGGCTGGGAGCTGAATATCCAAGGATATTCAATATTTAGGAAGGACAGGCAACAAGGAAAAGGAGGTGAGGTGGCATTGTTAGTAAAAAATGAAATCCGAGCAATAGTGAGAAAGGATATTGACTCAGAAAATCAAGATGTAGAATCAGTCTGGGTGGAGCTACGAAGCACCAAGGGGCAGAAAACATTGGTGGGAGTTGTCTATAGGCCTCCAAACCATAGTGGTAATGTAGGGGATGGCATCAAAAAGGAAATTAGAGATGCATGTAACAAGGGTACTACAGTAATCATGGGAGACTTTTGTGGTGTATGTGCCTTTTAGAGCCCCAGGTGTGCGTAATGCCGGTAATTGCCACTTGGGCTATATAAGCCTGTGTATTGTGTATATCCTTTAGAACCCCCCCCAGGCTTGCTTAGTAAATACCTATGAACCAACTCCTGTCTTCAGTGTCTTTATCTACACACGGACACTACAGTGGCGACGAAGTGGAAACGGACTTACCTGCAATTCGGCAGCACCTCAAGGACATCGATTCCTCCAGCGTCCAGAAGACTCAAGGAAGTAAGAGAAACTGTGGTTTCACCAGCTGGCCAAGCTGGTGGCAGGTACTGCGCTAATCCTTCCTGGGCGTCAGGCTGGGGCTCCAGCGGCGGGCTCTACAGCTGAGACAGGCAGTGAAATCGGAGGCAAGCAATAACGGACTGGGAGGGTGCACTCGGGAGACGGCCGGCGCGGCAAGCAGGTCAGCGTTTAGACCTCCGTCGGGAACGAGTCTCCAACAGTGAATAAACGGAAACCACAGTAAAACAGCGTTGTTATCGGTAGCAGCGGCGGGAAAGCGCAGGAAGCGCCATATCGTTGCTACAGAGAAAAAAAAAGCACGGGAAGCGCCATATCTTTTTTGAAATGCCTAAGTCTGGCAATATTGATGCTTTTGATAACGAAACAGAGCCTAACTTTGGCAATATTGATGTTTTTGATAACAAGATAGAGGATTGGACCACATATGTAGAAAGAGTGGAGGTGTTTTGCACCGCAAATGGAATAGAAGATGAAAAAAAAGCTTCAGTGCTTCTGGATCTAATGGGCGCAGAAACATACAAGCTGTTACGCAACTTAATCACTCCAGCCGAACCGATGGACAAGAATTTTGAGGAGATTGTTGATACCCTACACTGCCAATTCGAGGCAGGACTGGCAGATTCTCTGCAAGACAAATTCATCTGCGATCCCCTAAGTGTAGAAACACAAAAAAAGGTATCTTCTGGAAAAGATTTAACACTGGACAAGGCTTTCAGTGCAATAGGAGCGGCAAAGATACAGCAAAGGCCACAGGACTTCGGCACCCATGAAATGACACGGGGTTTCGAGAGATGTTATCGCTGCGGCAGATCCAACCATGACCAGAGGGATTGCTGGTTCAAAGAAAAAGCATGCAGGCGATGCGGAAAGATGGGACACATTCCACGTGTATGCCAATCTGAAAATAAAAAATCCACTAACGGGAAAAGAATCAATAAGGAAAAGCACAGAAAGGTACAAATGATGACGGACAGTAGCTCCAAAGACCAGAAGAGCGATAGCGACTCCGGGAACAAGAGACTAAGCTCTCTCAAATTACATAATGTAATTGCCAATGAAGATTACCAGACCATTTGGGTTACCCTCATAATAGCAGGGTCCCCAGTTAAAATGGAGCTAGATACAGGATCAGCTCTAACCGTAATAAATCGACGAGATTACGAGAGGTTATTTTCGCATATACCTCTAAAAGACACATCCATTATCTTAAAAACATATACGGGGCAGAAAGTATACCCCAAAGGAAAAATAAAGGTGCCTGTGGTATACAACGGCAAAGAAATACAAAAGTTGTATTTATACATTCTACAAGATGGTGGTCCACCGTTGTTGGGACGTGAATGGATAAGGAAGATACGTTTAGACTGGCACTCCATTCAGGCACTGACGGTGACCAGTAAGGAAAAAAACAATGATGACATCATACCTGAACGATTAAAAGACATCTTGGCCAACGCCAAAGAAGTGTTTCAAGAGAAACTAGGAACCTTGAAAGGCATCACCACCTCAATAAAAGTGGAAGATGCAGCAATTCCAAAAAATTTTAAGGCAAGACCGGTGCCATACGCAATACGTCCGGCAGTCGAGGCAGAGCTGGAGAATTTGGAAAAGGCAGGCGTATTATCCAAAATAGATTGGAGCGAATGGGCAACACCCATCGTTCCAGTCATGAAAAAAGCATTGAAAAATAACTCTGAGGAACAGAGAAAAATTCACATCTGTGGGGACTTTAAGGTGACTGTAAACCCGGTCCTTCACACGGTACAGTATCCTCTTCCGAGGATAGAAGATATTTTCGCCTCACTATCCGGAGGAAAACGTTTCACAAAAATTGACTTGGCACAGGCATATCTACAGATGGAGGTTGAGGAGACCTCTAAAAAGTATCTCACAATAAACACACACAAAGGCCTGTACCAGTACAATCGACTGGTTTTTGGAGTAGCATCAGCTCCAGCCATCTGGCAAAGAGCTATGGAGCAAGCCCTGCAAGGGATTCCGGGGACTCAATGCTACCGAGACGACATCCTTATAACAGGAGAAAACGACAACGAGCACCTTGCCAATTTGGAGCAGGTGCTCACTAGGCTGAAAGAACGGGGCCTACGAGCAAATCGCCCCAAGTGCGAATTTTTCCAAAATCAGATATCATATTGTGGCCACATAATTAATAAGGAAGGGTTGCATAAGTCACCTGAAAAAATTGAAGCAGTTATAAAAGCCCCAGCACCTGAAAATGTTTCACAATTGAGGTCATTCCTGGGATTAATAAATTACTATCATAAATTTTTACCGAACTTATCAACTATTCTACACCCTCTTAATGATCTTCTACACACAGGAGTGATTTGGAAATGGAACAAAGACTGTAAACGTGCCTTCCATAAATGTAAAGACTTAATCACATCCGAGAAAGTTTTGGCTCATTACAACCCATCACTACCAATCAGACTGGCATGCGATGCATCCCCTTACGGCATAGGAGCGGTATTGTCCCATAGATTCCCTGATGGCTCGGAACGGCCGATAGCTTTTGCGTCACGCTCATTGAACTCAGCTGAGCGTAACTATTCCCAGATAGACAGGGAAGCACTCAGCCTGGTATGGGGAGTGAAGAAATTCAACCATTACCTACACGGACAAAAATTTACCTTGCTGACTGACCATCAACCCCTCATCTCCATATTCAACCCTAAGAAAGGTGTCCCCATTATGACGGCACAAAGACTACAGAGGTGGTCCCTTTTTCTAGGGGCACACCAATACAACATTGAATACAAAGGGTCAAAACAGCATGGGAATGCTGACGGTTTATCGCGCCTGCCGTTGCCAACGATAGAAGAGGCACCTACAGTAGACCCAGTAGAGATATTCCACTCTACCATAGTGGAATGTCTACCGGTGACAAATTCTGCCATTGAAAGGGAGACCAGAAATGACCCTACTCTCTCACGGGTCTACGATTTAACAATGAAGGGATGGCCAGCACATGGCGAACCACTGTTGCCAGCATTCTCACAAAGAAGAGAACAGCTCTCAGTGTGCCGAGGAACCTTGATGTGTGGATCCAGAGTGGTGATTCCACCCAAACTCCAGGATAAAGTGCTAAAGGAGCTTCACGAGGGGCATCTGGGTGGAGTGAAAATGAAGAACCTAGCTAGGGCGTTTGTATGGTGGCCAGGTATCGATGGAGACATTGAAGACATGACCAAGAGCTGCCTAGGATGCCAGAAGGTCCAAAATGCTCCGCCACAGGCCCCTCTACATCCATGGGAGTGGCCCTCATCTCCCTGGCAAAGGGTGCACATCGACTTTGCTGGTCCATTTATGGACTCAATGTTCTTAATCGCAGTTGATGCACACTCCAAGTGGCCGGAGGTAATAAAGATGTCCTCCACCACCACGGAAAAAACCATCACAGTATTAAGGACCATATTTGCCAGGAATGGGCTGCCGGAACAGATATGTTCTGATAATGGACCGCAATTTGTGTCCGAAGAATTCAGAAAGTTCTTAAAGAACAATGGGGTAAAGCACTACACGTCCGCCCCATACCATCCCGCCACCAATGGATTGGCTGAAAGGTTTGTCCAGACCTTTAAGAAGGCCATAAAGGCCATGGGTAATGAAGACATAAAACTTCAGCACAAGGTGGATAACTTCTTATTTGCATATAGGAATGCAACACATATGGTTACAAACCAAACTCCCGCCATGATGTTCTACAATAGAAACCTAAGATGCCGGCTGGATTTGGTCAAGCCCAACATCCGAAGGGACGTGGAGAACCGGCAGTTTCAGGGCATGAATGAAAGGCCAACTAGGGCCTTCCAGATAGGCCAACCGGTTTTGGCCCGGGACTACCGTACCGAGAAATGGCAGCCTGGAACTATCTGCACACGACTAGGACCACTGATGTATACCGTGGACATTGGAGAAAGCATAATAAGGCGCCATGCTGACCAAATCATCAAGTCATCCGAAAAGGGACAACCTACACCACCACGCTATACATCTAACGATGAAGTAGAGATACCCATATCTACCTCCGATCCGGTGATACTGGAACCCGATGAACCCGACACTGGCCTTCAAGCCGAATCAGCCTTGCCAGAAGAACCTACTACACCACCAGAAACTACTACACCCCCGAGGCGTTATCCGGACCGAGTCAGAAAGCCTCCTGAGAGACTAACTTATAATTAATTAATGCAGCAATGTATATTATTTTGCATATAACATGTAATTAATAATTACTTAAAATATGATGTACTAGTTAGCTAGAAGGGGAGGAATTGTGGTGTATGTGCCTTTAAGAGCCCCAGGTGTGCGTAATGCCGGTAATTGCCACTTGGGCTATATAAGCCTGTGTATTGTGTATATCCTTTAGAACCCCCCCCAGGCTTGCTTAGTAAATACCTATGAACCAACTCCTGTCTTCAGTGTCTTTATCTACACACAGACACTACAACTTTAATCAACATATAGACTGGCCAAACCAAATTAGCAATAATACTGTGGAGGATGAATTCTTGGAGTGTGTACGAGATGGTTTTTTAGACCAGTACATTAAGGAGCCAACTAGGGAACAGGCTATCCTAGATTGGGTATTGTGCAATGAGAAGGGGTTAATTAATAATCTTCTTGTCCAGGCTCCTTTAGGGAAGAGTGACCATGACATGATAGAATTCTTCATTAAGATGGAAAGTGAAGAATTCTTCATTAAGATGGAAAGTGAAGAAGTCCAATCCGAAACTAGGGTCCTAAATTAAACAAAGGAAACTACGATGGTATGAGGAGTGAGTTGGCTCGGACAGATTGGGGAGCTTGACGGTGGATAGGCAATGGCTCACATTTCAGAAACGAATGCATGAATTGCAACAGTTATACATTCCTTTCTGGCACAAAAACACAAAAGCAAAAGCGGCCCAACCATGGCTAACAAAAGAAATTAAGGATAGTATTAAATCCAAAGAGGAGTCATATAATGTTGCCAGAAAAAGTAGCAAGCCTGAGGATTGGGAGCAGTTTAGAGTTCAGCAGAAAAGGACCAAGAGATTGAGCAAGAGGGGAAAAATAGAGTATGAGAGTAAACTTCCAAGGAACATAAAAGAGGACTGTAAAAGCTTCTACAAGTATGTAAAAAGAAAAAGATTAGTGAAGACAAATGTAGGTCCCTTACAGTCAGAAACGGGAGAATTTATAATGGGGAACAAGGAAATGGCACAGCAATTAAACAAATACTTTGGTTCTGTCTTCATGGAAGAGGACACAAATAACTTCCCAGAAATGCGAGGGAACCAAGGGTCTAGTGAGAAGGAGGAATTAAAGGAAATTAGTATTAGGCAAAAAATAGTGCTGGAGAAATTAATGGGACTGAAAACTGATCAATCCCCAGGACCTGATAATCTGAATCCCAACGTATTAAAAGAGGTAGCCATGGAAATGGTGGGTGCATTGGTTGTCATCTTCCAAAATTCGATAGATTCTGGAACAGTTACTGCAGCTTGGAGGGTGGCAAATGTAACCCCACTATTTAAAAAAGGAGGGAGAAAGAAAACTGGGAAATACAGACCGGTTAGCCTAACATCAGTAGTAGGGAAAATGCTAGAGTCTATTATAGAAACATAGAAGATAGGAGCAGGAGTAGGCCATTCGGCCCCTCGAGCCTGCTCCGCCATTCAATGAGATCATGGCTGATCATCCAAATTCAGTACCCTGTCCCTGCCTTCTCCCCATATCCCTTGATCCCTTTAGCCTTAAGAAATATATCCAACTCCTTCTTGAATATATTTAATGAACTGGCCTCCACCGCCCTCTGTGGCAGAGAATTCCATCGGTTCACCACTCTCTGGGTGAAGAAATTCCTCCTCATTTCAGTCCTAAATGGCTTACCCCTTATCCTTATACTGTGACCCCTGGTTCTGGACTCCCTGGCCATCAGAAACATCCTTCCTGCATCTAGTCTGTCCAGGCCTGACAGAATTTTATAGGTTTTGATGAGATCCCCTCTCAATCTTCTAAACTCCAGTGAGTATAAGCCCAATCGACACAATTTCTCCTCATACGTCATTCCTGCCATCCCAGGTATCAGCCTGGTGAATCTTCGCTGCACTCCTTCCATGGCAAGAATGTCCTTCCTCAGATAAGGCGACCAAAACTGCACACAATACTCAAGGTGCGGTCTCACCAAGGCCCTGTACAGCTGCAGCAAGACATCCTTGTTCCTGTAATCGAACCCTCTTGCTACGAAGGCCAGCATACCATTTGCCTTCTTAACCGCCTGCTGCACCTGCATGCTTCCCTTCAGCGACTGGTGCACAAGAACACCCAGGTCTCTTTGCACTTCCTCTTCTCCCAATCTATTGCCATTCAAATAATAATCTGCCTTCCTGTTTTTGCCACCAAAGTGGATAACCTCACATTTATCCACATTATAGTGCATTTGCCATGTTTCTGCCCAATCACCCAACCTGTCCAAATTGTACTGGAGTTTCACGACATCCTCCTCACAGCATACCCTCACACCCAGCTTTGTGTCGTCTGCAAATTTGGAGATATTACATCCAATTCCCTCGTCCAGATCATTAATGTATACTGTGAACAGCTGGGGTCCTAGGATCGATCCTTGCGGTACCCCACTAGTCACTGCCTGCCACTTGGAAAATGACCCGTTTATTTCAACTCTCTGCTTTCTATCCGCCAACCAGTTCTCTATCCAAGTCAATAACTTGCCCCCAATCCCATGTGCCTTAATTTTGCACGCTAATCTCTTATGCGGGACCTTATCGAAAGCCTTCTGAAAGTCCAAATACACCACATCCACTGGTTCTCCCTTATCTATTTTACCAGTTACATCCTCTCAAAATTCCAGTAGATTAGTCAAGCACGATTTACCTTTTGTAAATCCATGTTGACTTTGTCCGATCCTGTCGCTGCTTTCCAAGTGCTCTGCTATTACATCTTTTAAAATGGACTTTAGCATTTTCCCCACTACTGATGTCAGGCTTACTGGTCTATAATTCCCCGCTTTTTCTCTACCACCTTTTTTGAATAGTGGGGTAACATTAGCTACCCTCCAATCCATGGGAACTGTTCCAGAGTCTATCGAGTTCTGGAAGATGACCAGCAATGCATCTACTATTTATAGGGCCACTTCCTTAAGTACCCTAGGATGTAGATTATCAGGTCCTGGGGATTTATTGGCCTTCAGTCCCATCAATTTTCCAAACACCATTTCCCTACAAATACTGATTTCTTTCAGTTCCACCCTTTCATCAGACCCTATTTTCTCCGGCATCTCTGGGAGGTTATTTGTGTCCTCCTTTGTGAAGACAGCCCAAAATATGTATTTAATTGGTCTGCCATTTCTTTGTTCCCCATTATAAATTCCCCTGATTCTGACTGCAAGGGACCTACGCTTGACTTCACCAATCCTTTTCTCTTCACATATCTATAAAAGTTTTTACAGTCAGTTTTTATGTTCCCTGAAAGCTTACTCTCATATTCTATTTTCCCCTTCTTAATTAATCCCTTTGTCCTCCTATGTTGAATCCTAAACTGCTCCCAATCCTCAGGATTATTGCTTTTTTCTGGCCAATTTATATGTCCTCTCCTTGGATCTTATGCTATCCCTAATTTCCCTTGTTAGCCACAGTTGAGTCACCTTTTTTGTTTTATTTTTATGCCAAACTGGGATGAACAAATTCTGTAGTTCATCCATTCGGTCTTTGAATGTTTGCCATTGCCTATCCACCGTCAACCCTTTGAGTGACATTCTCCAATCAATCTTACCCAACTCGCTCCTCAGACCATCGTAGTTTCCTTTATTTAAATTTACGACTCTAGTCTCTGAGTCAACTACTTCATTCTCCATCTTAATGAAGAATTCGATCATATTATGATCGCTCCGACCCAAGGGGCCTCGTACAACAAGATTGCTAATTAATCCTTTCTCGTTACAAAAAATTCCCAGTCTAAGATGGCCTGATCTCTGGTTGGTTCCTCGACATATTGGTCCAGGAAACCATCCCGTAAACACTCCAGGAATTCCTCCTCCACAGTATTGTTACTAATTTGGTTAGCCCAATCTATATGTAGATTAAAGTCACCCATGATGACTGCTGTGCCCTTATTGCACGCTTCTTTAATTTCCCTTTTAATGCCATCCCCAACCTCCGCCTTACTGTTTGGAGGTCTATATACCACTCCCACTAACGTTTTCTGCCCCTTAGTATTTCTCAATTCTACCCATACAGATTCCACATCATCAGAGCTAATATCCTTCCTTACAATTGTGTTAATCCCTTCTTTAACCAGTAATGCTACCCCACCTCCCTTTCCTTTTTGCCTATCTTTCCTGAATATCGAATACCCCTGGATGTTGAGTTCCCAGCCTTGGCCATCCGTGAGCCACATTTCCGTAATCCCAACCAAATCATATTCGTTTACCTCTATTTGCGCAGCCAATTCATCCACCTTATTACGAATGCTCTTCGCATTAAGACACAAAGCCTTCAGGCTTGTTTTTTTAATGCTCTTAGACCTATTAGAGTTATTATTTACTGTGGCCACATTTGATTTAAACCGTTGATTTCTCTGACTGCCACTTTTGTTTTTCTCCTTCCTATCTTTTGCTTTTGTCCTTGTTTCCCTTTCCTCTGTCTCCCTGCTCAGGTTCCCAACCCCCTGCCATTTTAGTTTAAACCCTCCCCCAGAGCACTAGCAAACACTCCCCCTAGGACATCGGTCCCGGCCCTGCCCAGGTGCAAACCGTACGGTTTGAACTGGTCCCACCTCCCCCAGAACCAGTTCCAATGTCCCAGGAACTTGAATCCCTCCCCCTTGCACCATTCCTCTAGCCACGTATTCACCTGAAATATCCTTCTATTTCTACTCTGACTAGCACGTGGCACTGGTAGCAATCCTGAGATTACTACCTTTTGAGGTCCTATTTTTTAATTTACCTCCTAACTCCCTATATTCCGCTTTTAGGTCCTCATCCCGCTTTTTACCTATATCGTTGGTGCCTACATGCACCACGACAACTGGCTGTTGATGTGATAACAGGACACTTAGCAAATATCAACGGGATTAGACAAAATTAACATGGATTTATGAAAGGGAAATCGTGCTTGACAAACCTACTGGAGTTTTTTGAGGATGTAACTAGTGGAATAGATAAGGGAGAACCAGTGAATGTGGTGTATTTGGATTTTCAGAAGGTCTTTGATAAAGTCCCACATAAGAGGTTCGTGTGCAAAATTAAAGCACATGGAATTGGGGGTAATATACTGGCATGGATTGAAAATTGTTTAACAGACAGGAAGCAGAGAGTTTGAATAAATGGGTCTTTTTCGGGGTGGCAGGCAGTGACTAGTGGGGTACTGCAGGGATCAGTGCTTGGGCCCCAGCTATTCACAAAATATATATCAATGGTTTGGATGAGGGAACCAAATGTAATATTTCCAAGTTTGCTGATGACACAAAACTAGGTGGGATTATGAGTTGTGAAGAGGATGCAAAGAGGCTTCAAGGCGATTTAGACAAGTTGAGTGAGTGGGCAAATACATGGCAGATGCAGTATAACATGGATAAATGTGAAGTTATCCACTTCGGTAGGTCAAACAGAAAGGTAGAGTATTAATTAAATGGTGATAGATTGGGAAATGCTGATGTACAAAGGGACCTGGGTGTCCTTGTACACCAGTCACTGAAAGCAAACATACAGGCGCAGCAAGCAGTTAGGAAGGCAAATGGTATGTTGGCCTTCATTGCAAGAGGATTTGAGTACAGGAGCAAGGATGTCTTACTGCAGTTATACAGGGCCTTGGTGAGAGCACACCTGGAGTACTGTGTGCAGTTTTGGTCTCCTTACCTAAGAAAGGATATACTTGCCATAGAGGGAGTGCAGCGAAGGTTCACCAGACTGATTCCTGGGATGGCAGGACTGTCGTGTGAGGAGAGATTGGGTCGACTAAGCCTGTATTCACTAGAGTTTAGAAGAATGAGAGGGCATCTCATTGGAATGTATAAAATTCTGACAGGGCTAGACAGACTGGATGCAGGGAGGATGTTTCCCCTGGCTGAGGGGCCTAGAACGAGTGGTCACAGTCTCAGGATACGGGGTAGGACATTTAGGACTGAGATGAGGAGACATTTCTTCACTGGGAGGGTGGTGAACCTGTGGAATTCTCTGTGGAGGCCAAGTCACGTAATATATTTAAGAAGGAGATATATTTCTAGACACAAAAGGCATCAAGGGATATGGGGAGAGAGCGGGAATATGGTGTTGAGATAGAGGATCAGCCATAATGATATTGAATGGCGGAGCAGGCTCGAAGGGCCGAATGGCCTACTCCTGCTTCTATGTTTCTATGATTATAACTGTTGGAGCTAAAGCCAGTCCCAGTCTTGCGGAAACTGCACAGGGAGTACTGTTTAGCAATCGAAGCCAGAATCACTGGAGAATTTCCAATCACCATCCCTAGGACACCTCTCCCTTACAAGTGTGGGTTCTCCTCTACCAGCATCACTCACTGCCCTTCGCCGCCTCTATATAGTGGATTCAGCTGTGATGGTAACGGACCCTCTCTGCCCTCTGGAACTTGGTACCACACCATGGGACATACTGGAGATAGACAGAAGTCGGATGCTAATGCAGTTATATGTAAGCTATTGATACAGATGTATATCTAATATATCTATAAACACACATCAAAGATGTTGGCCTAGAAATTCAGTGTAGCCACTTTTGGGGCGGTAAAGTCGGGCGGTCGCTAAAGTTAGCGCCCGCCGGAAACTGCAGGTCACTTCGCCGAAATTCAGTAGATCTGGCCAAGAGTTTGGGCAAGCGCTGAAACTGGCGTTGCACTCCTATCTTCAGGCGCTAAGCCGGCGGTGCGAACTGATAACGCCGAGGCCGGGCGCAGCGCAGGTGCGGTCATGTTTTGATTGACAGCAGACACCCTGACGCCGGCCAGCTCTTAAAGGGGGAAGGGTCAACTTTGTCTGCAGCCACGCCCGGATAGTGGAGCCCTGCAGCTAGGCCTGAACACTGCTGGTGGACCCAAATAGCGCCTGAAGCCATGCAGAAGGCCCGTGAACGAGCGCAGCGCTTCTCCCAGCATGCTTTGAGGGTGCTGGTTAGGGGGTTGGAAAGGTACAAAGAGATCTTGTGCCCGGACAGTGGCAAGAAGGCTCCCAGGAGGCAGTACAGGAGAGCCTGGAGGAAAATCGCCCACAGGGTGTCAGTCAACAGCGATGTCCCCAGGACTGGTGACCAATGCCGCAAGAAGTACAACGACCTCACTCGGATGGTGAAGGTGAGTACCCTTTCCAGTGTCCTCCTCATCCTTGCATGTGCACCTCACATTATGGGCAAAGGAACCTCAAAGGCCTAATGGCCAGCCCTCCTCCCGCAGCTATGGCGCTGGCATGATCCTCAATAGCACTTTCTGCATTTAACACACTGGCCAAGCTATTCGACCATGGGAGGCAGTGCACCCAGCAACAGGGCACCACACTGGCCAAGCTATTCCACCATGGGAGGCAGTGCACACAACAACAGGCCACCACACTGGCCAAGCTATTCCACCATGGGAGGCAGTGCACACAACAACAGGCCACCACAATGGCCAAGCTATTCCACCATGGGAGGCAGTGCACACAACAACAGGCCACCACAATGGCCAAGCTATTCCACCATGGGAGGCAGTGCACACAACAACAGGCCACCACAATGGCCAAGCTATTCCACCATGGGAGGCAGTGCACACAACAACAGGCCACCACAATGGCCAAGCTATTCCACCATGGGAGGCAGTGCACACAACAACAGGCCACCACAATGGCCAAGCTATTCCACCATGGGAGGCAGTACACACAACAACAGGCCACCACAATGTACTTAGAGGCCGTCCTTTCTCTTGCAGGCCAAGATGGCCCGGAATTTGAAGAGCCAGAATGTCACCGGGGGAGGCCGTGCCCAGTTCCAGGAGCTCAGTGAGCTGGAGGAGAGCGTGGCTCGACTCATGCGTGGCCGGGTGGTTGGCCCTGTTGCCATTGGAGATGCCGACCCTGTGCTGCGACCCAATGGTAAGGACATGACCGTTTGGACCTCTCTCGTTCCCCTAGCGCATCAGATCTACATCCTTTGCCACTGTCCGACCAATGCGCTGAATGCCACCACTCATGCCTCCCTCGCTGATGCCCTGTCCTCACTGTAAAGCTACTCTTGTGCCTTCCTGCTTTCAGCTGGTGAGGAGGAGGTCCCTGAAGCAGAGAGTGCCAGACCCTCGGAAGAGGAGGACGACGAGGACCAACAGGAAGGCGGCACATCGGGGGAAGCATCATCTGCGCCAGGGGATGGCAATGGAGGGGACACGTCTTGCCTGGAGGAGAGCCAGGGGGAAGTGTTGCAGGGGGGTGTAGCTCCTGGGCCCAGTGCCGTCCAGGCACGCGGGAAGGGTCGGGCAGAACGGCGGCCTTCTCCCCAGAGGGGGGAAGTGTTGCAGGGGAGGGCAGTTGCTGGGCCCAGTGGCGTCCAGGCACGCGGGAAGGGTCGGCCAGCTCGGCGGCCTTCTCCCCAGAGGGAGAGTCCGGCCTCCAGTCCGGAGACGGACCTCGCCCAGGAGGTGCGCCTCCTTGATCAAATGTCGGCGGATTCGGAACGGCGCCACAAGGAGTTCATGGGGGTTGTGGGACAGTTGCCTCAGGCCATTGAGTCCCTGGCTCATAGTGTGGCCGCTTTCGGGGAATCACAGGCCAGGGGTGTTGAGCAACTCGCGGCAGCACATGCCAGGGGTGTTGACCAACTCGCGGCAGCACAGGACAGGGTTGTCGAGCAACTCGCGGCAGCACAGGACAGGGGTGTCCACCAACTCGCGGCAGCGCAGGACAGGGGTGTCCACCAACTCGCGGCAGCGCAGGACGCGAGTCGCGAGTTCATGAGTGGTGCCGTGCAGACACTCACTGATCTGATGCGGGCACAGACCAGGGCAGTTCGGGCACTCACTTCTGCCACACTCGCTGTGTCGCGGAAGCATCGCCAGGGCACCCGCCGCCCTGCTGCAGCACAGCGGTCTGGCCTCCACCAGATTGCTGTGCTTGCTGCACTGCCAGCCCGGCCGAGTGCCAGTGTCTCTGGCGAACAGCGAGCGTGTGCCATCAGCCAGCTTGCCCCCATTGCTGCAGCCGCCACTGCAACTCCCCCAGCCAAGGTGCGACGAGCTGCTGCAAAGACTGATGCTGCGCAGCCACAGCTGCAGCAGTCAGCAGCCGGCCCCTCCAGGGCCGGACCTCGTCTAGGCCGACCCCCAAGGGCATCTGCCGTCACGCATTCTGCCCCTCAGGAGCCTTCCCCCAGCCTTGCAACACCCACAGGGCCCAGGTTGAGGCGGAGCAACAGGTCGGGCAGGGGCCGCACAAGGCTGCACAAGGACTCGCCCTCTCGGCACACCCAGTAGAGTATGGTGGCAACGGTGTTTTTTATATGGGGGTGTTTGTGTTGTGGGGGGGCCTTCTTTTGGTAAGGCCGAGGATGAAGGCCAATGTTTTTTTATATGGGGGTGTTTGTGTTCTGTTGTGGGGGGGGCTTCTTTTGGTAAGGCCGAGGATGAAGGCCAATTGGATGGGCAAGTTTTGTTATTCCTCCCCAGGTTGTGGGAGTGAGATATTCTTTTCACAGTTTTTTGGGGGTGTTGTCTGTTTTTCTGTTTCATGTGGGAAGGGCCCTGAGTTTGTTAAATAAAGCTTTTTATTTATTCAGTTTGTCCAGGTGTCATGTTTCCAGTGGTTGTTGCGTTAAGCGGCTGAGGGCTTGCAGAGCGGCTGCATTCAGGTGCGTTCATTGCCACAAGCCATTCCCTGACAGGGGGCCTAGAAGTGTCGTTCAATAAGCCGCCGGCGGACGGCCCTTGGACCTTGTGGCTCCCTCCTGGGCTGGTACTCCTCCTCCTCCTCCTCATGGTCCTCCTGCGCGTCCTCCTGAGGTGGTGGTGCTACGTCAGGTGGCAGTGCCTGAGTCCTGCGGATAGCCAGGTTGTGCAGCATGCAGCAAACGACGACGAACTGGGAGACTCTATCCGGCGAATACTGTAGAGATCCGCCGGAGCGATCCAGGCAGTGGAACCGTTGCTTGAGGACGCCAATCGTTTGCTCTATGATGTTCCTTGTGGCTTGATGGCTTTCGTTGTATGCCTCCTCCGCAGGGGTCCTGGGCGCGCGGAGCGGGGTCATGAGCCATGTACACAAAGGGTAGCCCTTGTCCCCAATAAGCCATCCCCTTGGTGGAGGCTGTGCCTCGAACATGTCAGCCACAGTAGTCTGGCGCAGGATAAATGCATCGTGGCTGCTTCCTGGAAAGCGGGCATTGACAGCTAGGATGCGCTGCCTGTGGTCACACACCAGCTGTACATTGAGGGAATGGTAGCCCTTCCGGTTGCGGTAATCCTCAGCATTGTCGATAGGTGCCCGCATAGCCACATGCGTGCAGTCAATGGCGCCCTGCACCATGGGGAAGTCCGCGATCCTGCCAAATCCGACTGCACGCTGCTCCTGCCTCTCTAGGGTCATGGGGAAGGAGATGAATTGGTGTCTCCTCGCGAAAAGGGCATCGGTGACCTGCTGGATGCAGCGATGCGCGGCGAACTGGGAGATGTTCGCTATGTCCCCAGCAGCGGCTTGGAAGGAGCCGCTTGCATAAAAGTTCAGAGCCACCGTGACCTTCACTTCCACCGAGAGACGTCCTGCACATCAGCTGCGGACGCAGATCTCGGTGAAGCAGCTGGCAGATCTCTGCAACCACCTCCCTTCTGAAGCGCAGCCTCTTAACACACTGCGCGGCAGTCATGGTGAGATAGGACACCTGCTGCCGGTATTCCCTGAGTGGGTAAGGCCTACGTTGCCAACGCCTGATGGCCCCTCTCCGTCTAGGCATGGCTGGCCCTCTCACACAGCGTCTGCGAGCCCTTCGCACATAATGCTGCAACTGAGGGTTGCCACCCCATACAGCCCCCATAATAAACTTGCAAACAGTGAAATCACAATGAATCAAATTTCCAAGCTCTGGCCAGAAGCCAAAAATACCTCTCCTATGTTGTCCCAAATCAGTAAGCTCTGTTCCTTGGTCTCTGTCCAGAAATCCAAAGCACTGAAGTCATTGCAGCAAAATGGCTGGGCTTTATAGGTCAGTGTAAGTGCCCTTTAATTAGCGCTCCCCGAGGCCCACAGGGCCTCTGTTGCGTTCCACTTCACAGTTCTTAACAGCGCCACGCCCACATTGGGCGGGCGCCACTGAATTTCCGGTTTGGGGCGCACAAACAGCATTGCACGACGAAATGACGTCATAAGCTGCGCGCGCAGCTGAGCGGGCGCAAACACTTTGCGCCGGCGCTAAATGACAACTGAAGTTGGGCGTAGGCGCAGTTCGTTCTGCGCCCGGGCGCTAAGTGCCTAGCGCTGGAAATCTACCCCTCTTATGGCTGGCGAACGCAACTGAATTTCTAGGCCGTTCAGTTTATACATCTATTGCCACTGAAGCGCTTCTAGTTTCCACTGCTAGATAGGAATCGATTTTCTGGGATATTATGAAATAAAAACAGAAAATGCTGGAGATACTCAGCAGGTCAGGCAGCATCTGTGGAGAGAGAAACAGAGTTAACGTTTCAGGTCGATGACCCTTCGTCAGAACTGAAAAAAGCACTGGTGATGGAACAGGTTTTTAAGCAAGGGCAGGGGCAGGGAAAGGGGCACCTGTAACGTTAACTCTGTTTCTCTCTCCACGGATGCTGCCTGACCCGCTGAGTATTTCCAGCATTTTCTGTTTTTATTTCAGCTTTCCAGCATCCGCAGTATTTTACTTCTGGGATATTGGCCCAGAAATTCGGGTCGGGGGCTTCCCGCGGGTGCAAGCCCCAGACCTGCACTTAACTTGCGCGCTGGCCGTTGAGCTGTGGGCCCCCGTGGAATTCTGATCCTGAGCCTCCTCCAACTGCCGGCGCGCAGTGCTTGTGTATCCCAGGGGCGCAGTTAGTTCGATGCGTCCCCTGGGATCACGTGGGCCATGGAGAACTAATCGGAGCAGGGAATGCTTCATTCATAAGTTTGACCTGTCAAACTTATAAATACTATAAGCCCCAAAACATCACTAAATCTTCAAATAAATTTTTAAAAATCATCACATTTTTTAAATAAACTATAAATTACATGAAATAACTATTTTAAACAATAATTTAAATTTTTGAAAAAAATAATTTTATATTCTAACGGGGCTAAAAAATAAACTTACTTTTCTTTAAAGTATTTAAAAATAATAAACCTGTGGAAAAAATGTTTTAATTTTAATTAATTCACCACTTACCTTGTTAAAAGCAGGCCTTGCGACTGCTTTTTACATGTGTAACTTCTGGAGACTTACCTTCCCGGGAAAACCTGCAAAAAAAACGTAAGTTCGATGCGCACGCGCTGCCTCTCCTGTGCACGCGTTCGACCTCTGAACCCCTTCTTTCAGGGGAACGGAAGTGCCGGTTTCCCGCGCATGCACAGTGCATGCAGGAAACCGACACTTCCATTGGGCTTACGGGTGAGTACCCCGTGCGGACTCACCCGTGGAGACCCGAATTTCTGGGCCATTATGTTTTGCATTGTGCGATTATTTGAAATCTTCCTGTGATTGACGCTAAAAACCTGCAGAGAATAAGGAAAATAATGGGAAAGGTTCGTTTGGCGCCGAAGGCATCAGCCTTGTCTCGGTGGTTTGCACTCTTGTCTCTGTATCAGAAGGTCGTGGGTTCAAGGCCCACTCCAGGTACTTGAGCAGACAATCTGGGCAGACACTTGATTGACAGGAGACGTTATCCAATGAACACTCTCAGTTGGACGTAAATGACCCATGGGACCATTCGAAGATAGGCAAAGAGGCTCTGCTGGTGTCTTGGTCCACACTGTCTTGTCATGTGTCTCAATGCTGTTTCTGGGCTTTGCTGTGCACAGATTGGCTGCCACGTTTTACTGACATTGCTACCGTGACTGCACTTCAAAAATACTACATTGGTTGTGAAGCGTGTTGTGGTCGTGAAAGACAGTATGTAAATAGAATTTATTTTTTCTGTCAATGCATTCGTCAACTGAGTAATGTCGATGCGTTTTTTTTCCTGTTCTGTGGCATTGCAGAAGGCATTTCACCGTGGGCAGGTTATCAGTTTCAAGCGCAATGGATATGAGGAAATGTCGTGGTGTGGACAGAAAGTGGGTTGGCCAACAATAAGCCAAGAGTTCGGGTTTGGAGGTGTTGCTTGCGTTAGCAGTAAGGTTGGTAGTGGTGCCCGCAGGAGTCAGTGCATGGGTCACCTTTGTTCTCGGCATATATAGACGATTTGTGCATGGGCAGAGCAAGTACGATAGCGAAATTTGCTGATGATACAAATGTGTGGAAATTGACAAACAGCAGAAAACTCAGAAGTACATAGACAGGCTAGCATCATACAGGAGGCAGGTGCAATTTAATGTGGAGAAGTGTGATGTAATACAGTTTGGGAGGAAAAAATTGAATGAAAGCATAAGCCTAATGGTAAGAGGCTGAATATTGGTGAATGGATAGAGTCCCAGGGGATCCAATAATAATTGTTGAAAGTTAGAGTGCAAATAGATTAAACCATAACACCCCAGTGAAGTGATGCTTTGTAAAAATATTTTTTAAAGGGATACAGAATAAAAGAGTAACGTGGTATGTACGAAGCAATGCTTGGGACACAGTTAGAATTCATTGTTCAGTTTTAGATCATTCATTGGACACAAGGCACGGTACAGGAACGATGGGCCGAATGGCCTCCTTCAGTGCTGTATCATTCTATGACAAGCCACTACAGCCATAGAGAACAGACAGTAAAGATTCACCAAGATATTGCCTGGGATGGAAACATGTAGACACGAGGATAGCACAAACTATTTCAACTGGAGCAGAGCGCCTAAGGGGTGATTTAGTTGAATTTCTTAAATTGATGAAGGGTTTCTGAGGAGGATGCAAGAAGGCTTCAATGGGATATAGACAGGCTAAGTGAGTGGGCATCAACATGGCAAATGGAATATAATGTGAAGTTATCCACTTTGGTAGGAAAAGTAGAAATGCAGCGTATTTTTAAATGGTGAGAGATTGGGAAATGTTGGTGTTGAGAGGGACCTGGGTGTCCTTGTACACGAATCATTGAAAGTTAACATGCAGGTACAGCAGGCAATTAGGAAAACAAATGGTATGTTGGCCATTATTACAAGAGGATTTCAGTATAAGAGTAAAGACGTCTTACTGCAATTATATAGGCCCTAGTGAGGCCACACCTGGAGTATGGTGTACAGTTTTGGTCTCCTTACCTAGTGAAGGATATACTTGCTATAGAGGGAGTGCAACAAAGGTTCACCAGACTGATTCCTGGGATGGGGGGATTGTCCTATGAGGAGAGATTGAGTAGACTAGGCCTATATTCTCCAGAGTTCAGAGGAATGAGAGGTGATCTCATTGAAACATACAAAATTCTTACAGGACATGACAGGGTAGATGCAGGGAGGATGTTTCCCCTGGCTGGGGAGTCTAGAACCAGGGCTCACAGTCTCAGGATAAGGGGTCGTCCATTTAGGACTGAGATGAGGAGAGATCTCTTTACTCAGAGGCTGGTGAATCTTTGGAATTCTCTACCCCAGAGGGCTGTGGAGGCTCAGTCGTTGAGAATATTAAAGACAGAGTTCGATAGATTTTTGGATATTAAGGGAATCAAGGGATATGGGGATAGTGCAGGAAAGTGGAGTTGAGGTAGAAGATCAGCCATGATCTTATTGAATGGCGGAGCAGGCTCGAAGGGCAAAATGGCCGACTCCTGCTCCTATTTCTTATGTTCTTTTGATAGCGCGAATAGAGAACGACTATATTCCTTCATTTGGGAGCCAGTGATGCGTCATCAACATAAAATTGTCACGACCAGAGTGAGTAAAGAGTTCAGCAGGAACACAGGGAGAGTGGAATGTTTCACCAGAATGAATTGTTGAGACAGAGATCAATGCATCTTTGCAAGGAAATTAGATAAACATTGAAGTAGAGAGAGAGAGAGACAGGGCTACGGGGAGCGCATACCACAATGGGATTGCTTTGGTAAAGAGCAGGGACCTACATGACGGGAAGAGTGGCCTCCATTGATGCTGCAAGCGTGGATGGAGCGCTCCTGACAATCAGTCCTTGGCACCCTGCCAGCGATTGCTAAGCTTTACCACTGCACTGGTCATATTTAGACAGGGTTACAAGTTCCTGGACGTGTATATGTGAAAAATATGAAAACAAGTTATAGCGGGCCTCCAAATACTGCATCCTAAGACTGAACAAACAGCGTAACAGTCAGCCGTGGCTCCGTGGGTAGCAGTCTCCCTCACTTCTGAGTCAGAAGGTTGTGGATTTGAGTCGCACTCCAGAGACTTGAGCACAATAAACCAGGCTGGCATTCCCAGTGCAGTGCTGAGGGAGTGCTGCACTGTCGGAGGTGCTGTTTCATTAAACTGAGCCTCTGTCTGCTCTCTCAGCTCGACATAAAAGATCCCATGGCTCTATTTCGAAGATCATCGTGGGGTGGGGTGGGGTGGGGGGGAGTTCTCCCCGGTGCCCTGGCCAATAACAATCCCCCAATCAACATCACTAAAACATATTATCTGGTCATTATCACATTGCTGTTTGTGGGAGCTTGCTGTGTGCAAATTGGCAGCCGCATTTCCTACAACAGTGTCTACACTTCAAAAGTACTTCATTGACTGTAAAGCGCTTTGGGATGACCGGTGGTCGTGAAAAGCGCTGTCTGGGTCTAACGGAGGCAGGAGAGGTGTGCTCCAGAACCCACCACAAAATCAACAGTGGTTTCATGTCCCCTCCTCTGTCTGTGATTCTCACACTGAAATGGGTCCCAGTATTGTCAGTGTGCAGGGAACCCCTGATCCATGTTTAATATTCAGCATCATTGGTTGTATCAGAAGGTGAAATGAGTAAAGGACTGTCAGCTATTTCCCTCAATCGGGATCATCCTCTGAGTGTTTCCGGGGCCCCAGCGGTTTGTTGCCCATTCTGCCCAGCTCAGTCCCGGGGTGTCACTGTTGTCCCTTCACTAACGGCAGCAGCTCCTGTTGTGCCAGTGTTGGCTGCAGCTGTTCGTTGCGTTGTCGCCGGGGCTCTGTCAGTATCGGGAGAAGGTCAATTTGGAACCCGCAGACGTTTCAGTATTTCCAGAAATATGCTCAAGTTCTGTCTGAAAATGTCAATCATTTCTCACTGACACAGAACAAACTGAGGGAAATCCGAGTGACAATGGTGGTGAATAATAATCGATTATTCCCGATTTCTGTTTGTGATCCGAATTGCATGGCAACACTTCAGATATCGGAGAGGCCAGAAACAGTCAGGGATCATCCAGAGTTAAGTGACGGGAAGTCTCTGAGTCACATTCAATAATTTGTATTAAACACTAAATTATCTTTGTCCCAAAATCAGGGTTGAATGAAAATCCCAGGAATTTTATAACACTTTTATAATTAATCTACGAAACATTAATAATATGGTTTATTAAAAAAAATAATCATTCTGTTCTTTCTCCATCATTCCCGATCCATGAGGAGGCGGTTTCCCCGCCTCAGTCGGGGGGAGAGGTGCCCCGGGATCGGTGCTTTACCCATTGGACTTGGGAACGTGAACGGGAGCCGTTAGATATCAGAGTGTTTGTGATGAAATATTCCATTCATCACTGCCTGTGACTGTGGTCGGTTTCAGTGTCATTTCCCTTCCCCCAGTCCTCATTGTATTGTTTATTGGAATGTGCTGGAATGTGCTGTGTGTGTAGGGCTCCGCCCATACCTGGCCCCTTTTGTAAGCTAGCTCAGTCTGGCCTCAGTCTCCAGAAGGAATATACCTCTCTCTCTTACGTGTTACTTTCTAAGTTAATAAAAGCCTTGTTTTTGTTTCGCTAACATCGAGTCTCGGAATTATTGAGGCACATCAATTTTAGTAACTTATTTTTCAACATTATGGATCAACTCCTGAAACCCGAACGTTTGGATTTGGATCAACATGCTCCGGATGCATCAGCACGCTTCGGACACTGGTTTGAGTGTATGGAATTCTTCCTGGACAATTCCGCAGCCGTCAAAGACGCTACGGGCGCTGCGAGGATGAGACTCGGAATTCTGCGGAATTGGGTAAGCCACCGGGTTTACCCCCTCATCTAAGACGCCGATACGTACCGGGCCGCCTGCGACATCTTAAAGGCGCATTACCAGCAGCCTACGAATGAGGTGTATGCTAGGCATCTGCTCGCTACTCGCGCACAGCGACCTGGGGAATCGGTGGAGGAGTTCCTAAGCACCCTGAAAATGCTTGGCAAAGACTGCAAGTGCCGAGATGTAAAAGCCGCAGTGTACACTGACGAGCTTGTTCGCGATGCCTTTATCACAGGCCTCAGCTCCACTTACATCCGGCAAAGACTGCTGGAAAAAACGGGGTTGGACCTGAAACAGGCTGCGGACACCGCGCGATCCTTGGATGTGGCCCAGAGAAACTCGGACGCCTACTCTTCAGCCCACGCCGTCCACGCCGCCACGTGTGCACCGAGGGCGCCGCCATCTTGGAAGGCATCTTCCCCGCCCGGCAGCCCGACACCGGCGGGGCCCCGCTCTCCCCCCAGAAGCCCTATGACAGCCGCAACACGTCAGGGACCCAACTGCTACTTCTGCGGGCAGCCAAAACACACCAGGAACCTGTGCCCGGCGAAAGGCACCACCTGCTTTAAGTGCGGTAAGAAGGGGCACTTCGGGAAGGTGTGCAGAGGGAACCCCGCCGGAAAACCAACCGCCGGAAAACCCGCCACCGCCGCGTGTGCGCCGTGGGAGCAGCCATCTTGGACGCCATCTTGCCCGACCTCGTGGGGTCCGCCATCTTATGAGCAGACAGCGTGGACGCCATCTTGTATCGATCAGGGCCCTACAGTGGCATCGGTCACAGTGGACCAGACCAGGCCGCACCCGCTATCCAAATCAATGGTGGACATCGAGGTAAACGGGTGCCGGGTCAAATGTTTAATTGACAGTGGAAGCACGGAGAGTTTTATCCACCCTGAACTGGCACAGCAACTCTCCCTAAAGGTGGTCCCTGCTCAGGGTACCATCTCTATGGCTGATAAAACCCAGACATCGACCATTCTGGGTTACTGCACGGTACAATTGTGCGTTAACGGAACTGTATACGATAATTTTAAAGTATTAATCATGAAGAATCTATGTGCGAGCGTGATCTTGGGCCTGGATTTCCAGTGCAACCACCAAAGCATCACGCTCAAGTACGGTGGGTCTCAGCCGCCCCTCACAGTGTGCGGTCTGGCTACCCTGAAGGTAAAGCCGCCTTCGCTATTCGCGAACCTTGCCCCTAACTGCCGGCCAATAGCGACCAAAAGCAGGAGGTACAGCTGGGAGGACAGGCGGTTTATCGCGACCGAGGTAGACAGGCTCCTGAAAGAGCGCATTATTGAACGCAGCAACAGTCCGTGGCGCGCCCAAGTGGTAGTGGTAAGGGGTAGCGAGAAGAAACGGATGGTGATCGACTATAGTCAAACGATCAACAGGTACACCCAACTAGACGCCTACCCGCTACCCCGCATATCAGAAATGGTGAACCAAATCGCCCAATACCGGGTGTTCTCCACCATCGACCTCAAGTCAGCGTACCACCAGCTCCCTATCAGACCAGAGGACCGCCCGTACACCACCTTTGAGGCGAACGGACGCCTCTACCAATTCCTCAGAGTCCCCTTTGGGGTGACGAATGGGGTCTCGGTTTTTCAGAGGGAGATGGACCGCATGGTCGATGACCACCACTTGCAGGCAACCTTCCCCTACCTCGACAATGTCACCATCTGCGGCCACAATCAGCAGGATCACGACTCGAACCTCGAGAGGTTCCTGGAAACCGCACAAAAACTCAACCTCACCTACAACGAGGACAAGTGCGTTTACAACACCACGCGCCTCTGCATACTAGGCAGCGTGGTGGAGAATGGGGAAATCGGACCTGACCCCAACCGATTGCGCCCCCTACGGGAGCTGCCCCTGCCCAACACACCCAAAGCCCTGAAAAGGTGCCTGGGGTTATTTTCTTATTATTCCCAATGGGTCCCCAACTACTCCGACAAAGCCCGCCCCCTCTTGAAAGCATCCTCTTTTCCGCTCTCTGCTGAGGCCCACGCCGCCTTCAAAAGCATTAAGCAGGATATTGAGCGGGCCACGCTACAGGCAGTGGACGAGAACACTCCTTTTCAAGTGGAAAGTGATGCGTCTGACTTCGCCTTGGCGGCCACCCTCAACCAGGCGGGGCGGCCCGTAGCTTTCTTCTCGAGGACCCTCCAAGGGCCCGAGATCAGACACTCCTCCGTGGAAAAGGAGGCCCAAGCCATCGTGGAGGCAGTGCGCCACTGGCGCCACTACCTAGCCGGCAAACGCTTCACCCTACTTACCGACCAGCGGTCGGTAGCGTTTATGTTCAATAATAAACAGAGGGGGAAGATTAAAAATGATAAGATTCTTAGGTGGCGGATCGAGCTCTCCACCTTCGAGTACGACATCATTTACCGGCCAGGGGCCCTTAACGAATCCCCTGACGCCCTCTCACGAGGGATGTGTGCCAGCGCCACCGGGGATCGGCTACAGACCCTCCACAACGACCTCTGCCACCCAGGGGTCACGCGGCTGTTCCACTTCATAAAGTCCCGTAACTTACCCTACTCGATTGAGGAAGTTCGGTCTCTGACCAGGAACTGCCGCACTTGCGCTGAGTGCAAGCCTCGGTTCTACCGCCCAGATAGAGCCCACTTAATCAAAGCTACACGGTCCTTTGAGCGGCTCAGCTTAGATTTCAAGGGCCCCCTCCCGTCCGTCGACCGCAATGTTTACTTCCTGAACATTGTGGACGAATACTCCCGGTTCCCATTCGCCTTCCCCTGCCCAGACATGACCAGCGCCACGGTCATTAAATGCCTCAACAGCCTGTTCTGCCTGTTCGGTATGCCGAGCTACATCCATACGGATAGGGGGGCGTCCTTCATGAGTGAAGAGCTACGCCAGTACATGCTGTCCAAGGGGATCGCCACGAGCCGTACCACCAGCTACAACCCCCGGGGTAATGGCCAAGTGGAGCAAGAGAACGGGACAGTATGGAAAGCAGTCACTCTAGCTCTAAGGACCAAGGGCCTCCCTATCTCCCGCTGGCAGGAAGTCCTCTCGGATGTGCTCCATTCGATACGGTCGCTATTGTGTATGGCCACTAATGCCACGCCTCATGAACGAATGTTTGTCTTTCCCCGGAAATCCACCTCGGGCGTATCCATGCCGTCATGGCTCTCCACCCCAGGTCCGGTACTCGTGCGAAGGCATGTGAGGGGCCACAAGACGGACCCTCTCGTGGAGCCAGTACACCTACTCCACGCCAACCCCCAATACGCATATGTCCGGCACGCCGACGGAAGGGAGGACACCATGTCCATAAAAGACGTCGCCCCAGCCAGCATCGACAACAACCACGGCAATAGCAGCAACAACGATCACAGCAACTCTTACCCACCCACTACTCTTTCATCACCCCCGGAAGAACATCGACCAACGGCACCCCCACCAACTACCCCTTCAACAACCCTGGCGGCACCCCCGGCAGAGACCCAGGAGACTACCGGGGACACCAAGCCGACACCCGCGACACCACAGGAGCCACGTCGGTCGCAGAGGACTATCAAACCCCCGAACAGACTAAATCTATAGAAGGGGTGAATGTGATGAAATATTCCATTCATCACTGCCTGTGACTGTGGTCGGTTTCAGTGTCATTTCCCTTCCCCCAGTCCTCATTGTATTGTTTATTGGAATGTGCTGGAATGTGCTGTGTGTGTAGGGCTCCGCCCATACCTGGCCCCTTTTGTAAGCTAGCTCAGTCTGGCCTCAGTCTCCAGAAGGAATATACCTCTCTCTCTTACGTGTTGCTTTCTAAGTTAATAAAAGCCTTGTTTTTGTTTCGCTAACATCGAGTCTCGGAATTATTGAGGCACATCAGTGTTATATCCTGTATATAAATACAGAGAATGTAACGGGTCTGTAACATGTTCTCCTGTTCCTGCAGCCTCTTCCCTCTGACCCTCCAGTCCCAGAGTCTCAGCCCAGAGCTGCACCCCCCCCCCCCCCCCCCCCCCCATGAACCGCCATCAAATGATACAGCAGGGCGGGAGATTAGAAAACGGTCAGACTTTGAATCAATCACAGCAAGAAACAAAATCACTGACTGTGTTATTTTAACTTTCCCCCAGCTCCAGCCTCTCTGACTCTGGATCCGAAAACAGCGAATCACGGGCTCATCCTGTCTGGGGACCGGACCAGTGTGAGACTTGACATAGAGCTGCCAGACCCTGACACCCCAGTGATGCGTCAATGCCGTGCCCTTGTGAGACTCCTATTCAAAGTGCAGCCGCTCCCTGCCACCCCGGAGAGGTTTGATCGCAGTCCCTGTGTCCTGGGCTCGGAGGGATTCACATCAGGGAGACACTACTGGGGGGTGGAGGTGGGGGACAAGACTGAGTGGAGTGTGGGAGTGGCCAGAGAGTCTGTCAACAGGAAGCAGGGAATCGACCCGAGACCTGCGGCCGGATACTGGACTGTGGGTGGGGGAACCGGAGGTAACTATTTTGCCGGCACCTCCCCCTCAGCGACCCCCCTCACCCCGAGTGTGAAGCCCCGGAAAATCGGGGTGTACCTTGACTATGAGGGCGGACAGGTGTCATTTTACAATGCGGACAACATGTCCCATCTCCACACTTTCACCCACACTTTCACTGAGAGAATCTTTCCCATCTTCGACCTCGGATCCAATCAGCGGGGGGGAAACTCAGCCTCGCTGATAATCTGCAGGGATTAAAGTCATTAACAGGAAATGGCCTGTTTCCATTAGGTTTCCCCTAATTCCACTTGCTGTGTAATAAACATTTCCAATTGTAACTTCAGATCCTAATCACTCATCACGCACCCCCTCCCTCCCTTCCCCATCTACCCTGTTCTGGAATAAACTCTCCCTGTAAGGCAGACTGTCCTGATACCTGCTCATGTTATACTGCTCTCGATTTCCCGTTCTATTGCAGTAACATTAACCTGTAGCCTCTGCCTGTTAAGCAGTGAAGTTGGAGTGAATTTGAAGTAGCACTGGGCTATTGCACCGGGGCTGTCCTTGAGGTAATCCTCAGTTTATTCACCTCAGTAAACTGAATTAAATGACATGACAGCGCGTACTGATTCATATATTTCAGAGCGTTTTCATCAGTTGATAACAAAAGTTAGTTCTGCAAGTTAAGCATTTGAGTTGCCTGGTCAAAATAGCGCTGAGTCAAAAACGCTATTATAATTAAAAGTTTCATTTGGTGGAATAGCAAGTATCTGTAGCAAGAGTGAAACTGTCGGTAAGATAACAAAGTAAGGGAGTTGTACCAGTCTTTGGGAAAGGAACCCGTCAATTAAACCCTCCTTGTATTGAATTGTAATGCACATTTTATATCGCTACATAATGTAGAATTGTATGGATTTTCACATAAGAACATAAGAATTAGGAGCAGGAGTTGGCCATACGGCCCCTTCAAGCCTGCTCCGCCATTCAACAAGGTCATAGCTGATCCTCGACCACAACTCCACTTTCCCGCCTGATCGCCAAATCCACTGATTCCCTGGAGTCCAAAACTTTATCTATCTCAGTCTGGAATATACTCGACGATTCAGCATCCACAGCCCTCTGGGGTAGAGAATTCCAAAGATTCACAACCCTCTGAGTGAAGAAATTCCTCCTCATCTCAGTCTTAAATGGCCGACCCCTTATCCTGAGACTATGCCCCCTAGTTCTAGACTCTCCAGCCAGGGGGAAACAACCTCTCAGCATCTACCCTGTCAATCCCCCCTCAGAATCTTGTATGTTTCACTGAGATCACCTCTCATTCTTCTAAACTCCAGAGAGTATCGGTCCATTCTACACAATCTCTCCTCATAGGACAGCCCTCTCCTCCCAGAGATCAGGCTAGTGAACCTTTGTTGCACCGCTTCTAATGAATGTTTGTCCTTCCTTAGATAAGGAGACCAGAACTGTGCCCAGTACTCCAGGTGTACTCTCACCAAAGCCCTGTACAATTGTAGTAAGACTTCCTTATTCTTGTACTCCAATCCCTTTGCAATAAAGGCTATTTGCCTTCCTAATTGCTTGCTCTGCCTGCATGCTCTCTGTGTTTCCTGTACGTGGACACCTAAATCGCTCTGAACACCAACATTTAATATTTTCTCACCATTTAAGTAATATTCTGTTTTTCTATTCTTCCTACCAAAGTGAATAACCTCAAATGTCTCCACAATATAGTCCGTCTGCCAGCTTATTGGCCATTTATTTAACCTGTATATATCCCTTTGTGTCCTCCTCATAGCTTACTGTCCCACCTAGCTTTGTATCATCAGCAAACTTGGATACATTGCACTTGGTCCCCTCATCTAAGTCATTAATATAGATTGTGAATAGCTGAGGCCCAAGGAGGGAATAAGATAAATGTGTAACAATTGACTGCTTGTAATGAGTATTTGAGCTGGTGAAGGTCTATAATGCTGAGCTCAGAACTGTAACACATTTGAATCCCCACTCGACCATGCTTAGGTGTGGTAGCAATGATTGCCTTTTAAATGTATGTTTAAGTGCTATTACAGGTATGGTATACTTAATAAATATGTGACACCAGACACTCAATGTTTAGAACCGTACTGATTTGATTTGTACATTATAAATAAGTGCACCTATCCTCTAACACCAAACTCTTCTCTGTACTCCAGTTATTTTCAATTCTATCTAACTTTGTGTGGTTTTATTCAAATAAAATTCTTCCCTTCAGTAATGTGACTGTGTCTTGTTCACCCATGTGTTTCTGTGAATTTGATATCTTCCGCTCAATACAGTCTAATTCCTGGTGGATTCCACTGATGTTTGATTGTAAACTCTGTTCCTCTTGAGTTCTCGGAGTAAAAGATGCCCCATTTCATTGACAATCTGGTGCATTTTATCGAACTCGGATGTGATGTGGCTCTGCAGACTGTGCAACTGTTCATAGATAAAGAAAAGTTACAACTAATTTTCAATGCAGGTCGCGGTTAGCTCGGGCACATCAGACCAGCCCTGATCTCACACTAATTTGACAGTCTTACTCAGATAACAACAGCAACTTGCATTCATACAGTGACTGTAGTGTAGTTAATTGTCCCAACGGGAGCGTTATCAAACAAAATTTGACATCGAGCCACACATGAAGATATTAGGCCAAAGAGGTAGGTTTTAAGCAGCGTCCTGGAGGAGAAGAGAGGTTGTGAGATTTAGGGAGGAAATTCCAGAGCTTAGGGCCCAGGCTGAAGGCACCACCACTAATGGTGGAGCGATTAAAATCGGGGATGCACAAGAGGTCAGAATTGGAGGAGCGCAGAGATCTCAGAGGGTTGTAGGGCTGGAGGAGGTTACTTAGATGGGTAGGCTTGTAGGGCTGGAGGAGGTTGCAGAGATAGGGAGGGTTGTTGGGCTGGAGGAGGTTACAGAGATAGGGAGGGTTGTAGGGGCTGGAGGAGGTTACAGAGACAGGGAGGGTTGTAGGGCTGGAGGAGGTTACAGAGACGGGGGGATTGTAGGGCTGCAGGAGGTTACAGAGACAGGGCGGGTTGTAGGGCTGGAGGAGGTTACAGAGCGAGGGCGGGTTGTAGGGCTGGAGGAGGTTACAGAGCGAGGGCGGGTTGTAGTGCTGGAGGAGGTTACAGAGCGAGGGCGGGTTGTAGGGCTGGAGGAGATTACAGAGACAGGGAGGTTTGTATGGCTGGAGGAGGTTACAGGGATAGGGAGGGTTGTAGGGCTGCAGGAGGTTGCAGAGATAGGGAGGGTTGTAGGGGCTGGAGGAGGTTACAGAGACAGGGAGGTTTGTAGGGCTGGAGGAGGTTACAGAGTGAGGGCCGAGACCGTGGGTGGATTTGAAACCAAGAATGAGATTTTTAAACCCGGCGCTGCAGTTACTCAACAATTAGGAATTGACTCCGAACAGGAAAGTGTATTTTACGCAGAAATACAAGAGAAAATATAACCTGAAAGGGTTAAAAGTAATCACGAAAACGCGCAGTTTTAGCTCATTCGCCCAGCAGATCCCCAGTGGTTCTGAGTATGCTGGATAGTGTGGGAAATGAGAGACACAAGTGCTGCACTGGGGCAGCGGCGCCTGCTCTTTGGAAATCTGTGCTTTGGCCCGTTGTTAAGCAGAGGGAGCTTTATTCCGCATCGACCCACGGTACAACCGGTTTAAGGGTGCTCGATACTGACTCTGCGTGCCTGGACTAAACTGTTTCATTCCTCATCACTGACAACCCTTGCACTGACACAATTCAGGAAAAAATTGTGTTAATGATGTATTGAGTCAACAGCGATTGAACGAAATCACCAACAAAAGATTGTGTGTCTCATAAAAGTGAGTTAAAATTATGTTCCAAAACTCCCAGTCATAGAATCATAGAATGGTTAGAGTACAGAAGAAGGCCATTCGGTCCATCGAACCCGTGCCGACTCGCGGTTCGTCCCACTCCCCTGCCCTTTCCCATAGCCCTGCAATTTTTTTCCTTCAGTTACTTCTCCTAATCCCTTTTCAAAGCCGGAAGAGTCTGCCTCCGCCACCCTTTCAGGCAGTGCATTCCAGATCCTAACCACTCGCTGCATAAAAAGTTTTTCCTCATGTCGCCTTTGGTTCTTCTGCCAATCACCTTCAAGCTGTGTCCTCTGGTTCTCGACCCTTCCACCAATGGGAACAGTTTCTCTCCATTTACTCTGTCTAGACCCCTCGTGATTTTGAACACCTCTATAAAATCTCCTCTCAATCGTCTCTGCTCCAAGGAGATCAACCCCAGCTTCTCCAGTCTATTGTAAGAGATTTTTAGTTCTTTTGGCCCAGCTTAAATTGACGATAAGATCACTGATTTATGACAAGTCAGCAAAGTTTATTAAACATACAAATATATATGTATATCTTAACAAAACGAGGCAGCAATTAACTAGTTCAAACAGGCTTTACTTCCTGTATTATGAAGCAGTCCATGTCTGCATGCAACAAGACCTGGACGACGTTCAGGCTTGGGCTGATAAGTGGCAGGTAACATTTGTGCCGCGCAAGTGCCAGGCAATGACTATCTCCAACAAGCGAGAGTCTAACCACCGCCCCTTGACATTCAACGGCATTACCATCGCCGAATCCCCCACCATCAACATCCTGGGGGGTCATCATTGACCAGAAGCTTAACTGGACCAGCCACATAAATACTGTGGCAACAAGAGCAGGTCAGAGGCTGGGTATTCTGCGGCGAGTGTCTCACCTCCTGACTCCCCAAAGCCTTTCCATCATCTACAAGGCACAAGTAAGGAGTGTGGTGGAATACTCTCCACTTGTCTGGATGATTGCAGCTCCAACAACACTCAAGAAGCTCGACACCATTCAGGACAAAGCAGCCCGCTTGATTGGCACCCCATCCACCACCTTAAACATTCACTCCCTCCACCACCAGCGTACCATGGCTGTAGTGTGTTCCATCTACAAGATGCACTGCAGCAACTCACCAAGGCTTCTTCGGCAGCACCTCCCAAACCCGCGACCTCTTCCACCTAGAAGGACAAGGGCAGCAGGCACATGGGAACACCACCACCTCCAGGTTCCCCTTCATAAATGAACATATTTAACACATTCACACTTTAACACACACTTGCACACAAACTGAAATTCCTTTAAGGTTCCTTTCACTCAGCAAATATTCTGTTTTATTTGTCTCGGCACAGTCGGTAAAACGTTAAGTTACTTTTTTTTCACCTTTTAAATTGTCATCTCAGCAGCTTTTCCTGGCTCCCCAAATCCCTGTTTTTCCATTCCTTGCTGAGTTTTCAGATTGGTTAGCCTGCAACGTAGCTCGTTTTCCCTCTTTATCTCCCATTCCTTAATCTGCTTATTCCATTCAGTGTGGTCCCCACGAGCACTCCGTTCCTCCAGAGCCTCTTTCTGGGTGACCCTAAATGCAACCTTCAGGTCCTCATTGACCTTTTCTGCCTGCTCTGGCCGATGTCTGTGTTTGGATAGTTTTTTCAACAAGTCATCGCACTGATTCTGATTATTTATACACTGGCTCTCGAGCTGTTGTTCTTTATTACACCATCTCTCCTCCTGTTCTAACTTTCCCTCGAGCCTATTTCTAGGTTCCCTTTCTTCTTCTGTTTCTTTATTTAGCTTGACCTTTACCCTTTCATCAGAGTTAACCTGCCTCTGATAGGCCAATAAACAAAGGGATTTCCTTACACTTGGCTGACACATGGAGCCTTGTGTCCACTGTTCAGCCTCCAATATTTGATCATCACTGTCTATAAAGACCCGTACCCAACCCTCCCTGAGGGGTAACTAACCCGTCACATATTTTGTGACTAACTTGTAGGAATGTCCAGTTCCTATCAAGAGACTGAGGTCGACTCAGGCGATCAAACAAACGATGTTTAATGTAAAACAAACTGAGTTTAACAAACAAATGCATGAGAACTACGAATACAGGCCTAGTCAGTTCGGAGGCTCCACGAGGACTGCCTGGGCGGTCCCGTGGCTGGTGTCATGACGTCATCATGTTTTTCCCGCCAGTGGGGATCACGTGATGAACAGCGTGACGTAATCGTGTTTGCCTGCGCTCTTAAAGGGACCGCGCTCTGTACATGCAAACAGTATATACAAAGATACAGACTCAGGCTGTAGCTAATTGTTAAAGGGAATTATATACAGCTGATCGGAGTCCCTTAGTGGCTCCGCCACATGCGCCCCCCGCAGAATTGTCTTTAACAGAAAAAGTGAAATGGCGAGGAGGCCTGACAAGCCTGTCAGAGCGACTTCGGTACAATTGAAGTGGAAGCTGCTGGACGGCGGGCGGACTGGCGGTTGGTTGCGCTTGATCTGGCACGGCGACTGTGGGCGGTCGGCCACGTTTTGGCGGCTGTGTGGTCATGACCGGGCGGTCAAGGTCCAAGTGTGCCGGCTTCAACCGATCAACCGAAATGTGGTCCGGTTTACCTCCGATATCCACCAAGATGGAATTGGACACAGGATCAGCCCTAACAGTCATGAATCGACGAGACTACGAGCGGCTATTCTCACACATTCCCTTGACTGATACGTCCATTGTCTTGAAGACATATACGGGTCAAAAAGTCTACCCCAGAGGAAAAATAAGGGTGCCCGTTAAATACAACGGCAAGGAAACACAGGAACTGTATCTATATATACTACAAGATGGAGGACCACTATGATTGGGACGTGAATGGATCCGAAAAATACAATTGGATTGGCATTCCATTCAGGCGCTAGCTGTGGCTGACAAAAAGGATGACGACGCCACACCTGCACGACTGTCAAAAATTCTAACTGACGCGAAAGAGGTGTTCCAGCAAGGACTTGGGACTCTAAAAGGCGTAACGGCAACAATAAAAATTGAAGATAACTCAAACCCCAAATTTTTTAAGGCCAGACCGGTGCCGTATGCGATCCGCCCAGCCGTCGAAGCAGAGCTGGAGAGTCTGGAGCATGCGGGTGTGCTGTCCAAGGTGGACTGGAGCGAGTGGGCCACACCCATCATTCCTGTAATGAAGAAATCATTGAGCAGCACGCCTGGGGAACCGAAGAAGGTTCGCATCTGTGGGGACTTTAAGGTAACTGTGAACCCAGTCCTTCACACAGTACAATATCCACTTCCGCGGATAGAAGATATTTTCACCTCACTATCTGGAGGGAAACGCTTTACGAAGATTGATCTGGCCCAAGCGTATCTACAAATGGAGGTAGATGAATCATCTAGAAAATACCTCACAATAAACACTCACAAAGGTCTTTACCAGTACAACCGACTGGTATTCGGGGTAGCATCAGCTCCGGCAATTTAGCAGAGAGCGATGGAACAAGTCCTGCAAGGGATCTCGGGGACCCAGTGTTATTTGAACGACATCCTGGTTACGGGCGGAAATGACAGTGAACACCTTGCCAACCTGGAGCAGGTGCTCACTAGATTACAAGAATATGGGCTACGAGCCAACCGCCCCAAATGCGAGTTTTTCAGGAAACAAATCTCGTATTGTGGCCACGTGATTGATGAAGAGGGGTTACATAAGTCCCCAGACAAGATTGAGGCAGTAGTCAAGGCTCCAGCACCGGAAAATGTGTCACAACTGAGGTCGTTCCTCGGGTTGGTGAACTACTACCATAAGTTCTTGCCAAATTTGTCTACAATTCTGCACCCGCTGAACGCCCTGCTGCAAACTGGAGTAGCATGGAAATGGAGTGATGAGTGTAAGCATGCCTTTCAGAAATGTAAATGCCTAATCACTTCAAAAGAAGTATTGGCCCACTACAATCCATCACTACCGATTCGGTTGGCATGTGATGCGTCTCCCTATGGCATTGGAGCGGTGCTGTCGCACAAATTCCTTGACGGTTCAGAGAGGCCAATAGCCTTTGCGTCACGCTCGTTAACTTCAGCCGAGCGTAACTACGCCCAGATTGACAGGGAGGCCCTTAGCCTGGTGTAGGGTGTGAAGAAGTTCAATCACTATCTGCACGGGCAGAAATTCACCTTACTGACTGATCACCAGCCTCTTGTCTCCATTTTTAACCCAAAGAAGGGCGTTCCGGTGATGACGGCGCAACGGCTGCAAAGATGGTCCCTTTTTCTAGGGGCACATCAGTACGACATAGAGTATAAGGGCACGAAACAGCATGGAAACGCTGATGGGCTGTCGCGCCTGCCGCTGCCTACGGTGGAGGAAGCACCTGCAGTGGACCCTGTTGAGATATTCCATTCAACCATAGTCGAATGTCTACCTGTTACAAACTCAAATGTAGAGAAGGAAACCCGAAATGACCCGACACTCTCTCGGGTCTATGATTTGACGGTGAAGGGATGGCCAGCACATGGCGACTCACTGTTGCCAGCATTCTCGCCAAGGAGAGAACAGCTGTCAGTGTGCCGGGGGACCTTGATGTGTGGATCCCGAGTGGTAATTCCATCCAAGTTGAGAGATAGAGTGCTCAATGAGCTTCATGAGAGTCATCTGGGAGGGGTAAAAATGAAGAGCCTAGCCAGGGCGTTTGTGTGGTGGCCGGGAATCGATAAAGAAATCGAGGAAATGACCAAGAGATGCACAGGATGCCAGAAAGTCCAAAATGCTCCACCACAGGCCCCACTACACCCATGGGAATGGCCCTCATCTCCATGGCAACGGGTACACATTGATTTTGCTGGTCCATTTATGGACTCAATGTTTTTAATCGCCGTGGATGCACATTCGAAATGGCCAGAGGTCATCAAAATGTCCTCCACCACCACGGAGAACACTATTGCAGTCCTACAGACCATCTTCACCAGGAATGGCTTGCCAGAACAGATTTGCTCTGACAAGGGACCACAGTTTGTGTCCGAGGATTTCCGGAGGTTTTTGAGGAATAATGGGGTAAAGCATTACACATCCGCCCCATATCATCCAGCCACAAATGGATTGGCTGAGAGGTTTGTTCAAACCTTTAAAAAAGCAATAAAGGCGATGTATAACAACAACATACCACTGCAACACAAGGTGGATAATTTCTTGTTTGCTTACCGAAATGCGACATATGCAGTCACCAACCAAGCTCCAGCCATGATGTTCTTTAACCACGGGTTAAGATGTCGCCTGGACTTGCTCAAACCAAACATAAGACGAGATGTTGAGAATAAGCAATTCCAGCACATCAATGAAAAGCCAACCAGGAGCTTCAAGATAGGGCAACCAGTCTTGGCCCGCGACTACCGAACAGAAAAATGGCAGCCAGGAATGATATGCACACGGCAGGGACCACTAATGTACACAGTGGACGTTGGAGAGAGCATTGTGAGATGCCATGCTGACCAGATTCTAGAGTCACAGGAACAAGTCAAACCCATACCATGAGCATGCGCACCTGGTGATGAACCCAAAGTACAGATTGCGTCGACCTCAGAATCAGTGGTATTGGGAGCTGATGAACCAACCAATGACAATGAGCCAGAATCGACTCCGCCGCAAGAACAGGATACTCGAGAAAAGCGCTATCCAGACAGGATCAGGAAGCCTCCTCAAAGACTGAATTTATAAATGATTACTTTCAGCTGATGTATATAGTACAAAGAAAATTGTAATTGTAATTAGTTATTATTCAATTGTTAAATGAATGTTAAGTACTGTTTATCTAAAAGGGGAGGAATTGTTGTGTATGTACCTTTAAGAGAGAACTGCTTTTATACTGTAGCACCGGCAGTGACCACACCTGTATATAAAGCCGTAGCAGGCTTCTGTACTTTCAGTTCCAGCATACCCTCTGTTCAGTAAACACCTCTTATTACCGTTCTCCTGCAGTCCGTGTGTTATTGATACGCGGACACTACAGAAATCAGACTCGTGGAACAGGCAACACAAAACCCAATGAATCTGTGAAACTTCTTTTACTTAAAAATCAACAAGAGGTTACAAGTAATTACCAGAATATAAACTGTTCTCAATTCATATACTTATCACAAGCAAGCATCTAAAATCATTTACTTTAAGCTCAGGTGATTGTAAGCAAAACCACGTACGTACCAACACCAGATGAGAGGCCAATTCAACGATGATAGACGTATGACTAACTTTAACTGGCAACTGACCAGGTCACCATCGACTATAGGCCCCACTGCAGTGCCGAATGTTTTGAAACAGTACCGTTTATATCACCAAAATTTGGCAACCCTCCCACTGCGTCCGTATCCCTAACTTTACGGCATAATGGTCGGCAGTTGTTTCCCAGACCCTCTTATCACTAGTCCGTTCAGCAACTGTGGGCCTTCAAGGCTAGGTACATTCCATAGTCTGAAGATGTTTCTGTTATTGCACTGATTTCATAGTCTGTTCCCACAGAACTTCAATAAGTTTGTTTTCCATATCTGTTGAGAGACAATTGGCAGCTTTTACAGCTTACGAGTCAAAGAGTTTATTTGCAAAGTTCTCACAGCAACCACTTCCTGTCCTCGCAAAGCATGATGGTAAATTTAGGTCAACTTTTATTGCAAATGGAGATTCAGTCAAGTTTACCATGACAGTGTTACAGTTTATACATCCTCTCTCATTCTTTCTCCCAAAACATATCACTTCACACTTTTCTGCGTTAAATTCAATCTGCCACGTGTCTGCCCATTTCACCAGCCTGTCTGTGTCTCCCTGAATTCTATCACTCTTCTCCTCACTGTCCATTATACTTCCAGGTTCTGTGTCATCTGCAGATTTTGAAATTGTGCCCTGTACACCCACGTCCAAGTCATTAATATATATCAAGAAAAGCTCTAACACCGACCACGGGGGAACACCACTGTATACCTTCCTCCAGTCCAAAAAACAACCGTTCACCACTACTCTCTGTTTCCTGTCACTTAGCCAATTCCGTATCCATGCTGCCACTGTCCCTTTTATTCCATGGGCTTCAACTTTGCTGGCAAGCCTATTATGTGGCACTTTATCAAACGCCTTTTGGAAGTCCATGTACACCACGTCAACCATATTATCTTTGTGGTGTATGTAACCGTTCCACCTTTAAGAGAACTATTTTAAGAGATGCACTACTTTATCTTGGCTGCTGTATACTGTAATACCGGTGGTGACCACACCGGTATATAAGTGCTGTGTAATGATTTATTGGGCAGTTCAGCCTGACCTTCGACTAGTAAAGACCTGTTGAATTTATTCTTGTGGTCTGTGTGCAGTGATTCTTATTAACAATAACTAGAACACACAGACTTAACAATCTTCATCAACCCTCTCTGTTACCTCATCAAAAAACTCGATCAAGTTGGTTAAACACGATCTGCCTTTAACAAATCCGTGCTGGCTTTCTTTAATTAATCCACACCTATCCAAGTGACTGTTAATTTTGTCCCTGATTACTGTTTCTAAAAGTTTCCCCACTACCGAGGTCAAACTGACTGACCTGTAGTTGTTGGGTTTATCCAGACACCCTTTTTTGAACAACGGTGTAACATTCGCAATTCTCCAGTCAACACAAAGGAGAAATGGAAATTTAACGGACTTGCCTTTAATACAAATAACATGACAGCTGAAATACTGGCTGCAATAAATCTTTAACACAAGTGAAAAAAGGCTCAGCATTGGGAGAAAACCACACCAGACATTGCACCACCGTCACGGGCTCTGGGTTGGCATCTGTGGAGCCAGGGCCTGTGTCAGACTGCTCCTCTCAAGAGGAGCAAATAAGAGCGATATCCTTTCATATCTCCGAATACAAATTTATACAAAATGTTTAATCATCAGCTTCCCCGTCACAGGATGTTACTGATTTGTTTAGATTATGCAGTCTGAACAACAGGACCTTAACAGATTGTGGATGGGATAAAGATTCACCACCCTCTGAGTGAAGAAATTTCTGCTCATCTCAGTCCTAAATGGCCGATGCCTTATTCTGAGACTGTGACCCCTGGTTCTAGACTCCCCAGTCAGGGGAAACATCCTCCCTGCATCTACCCTGTCAAGCCCTGTGAGAATTGTGTATGCTTCAATGAGATCACCTCTCATTCTTCTAAACTCTAGAGAATATAGGCCTAGTCTACTCAATCTCTGCTCATAGGACAGTCTGCCCATCCCAGGAATCAGTCTGGTGAACCTTCGTTGCACGTCCTCTATGGCAAGTATATCCTTCCTTAGGTAAGGAGCCCAAAACTGTACACAATACTCCAGGTGTAGTCTCACCAGGGCCCTATGCAATTGCAGTAAGACATCGGTACTCTATTACTCAAATTCTATTGTAATAAAAGCTTACATAACATTTGCTTTCCTAATTGCTTGCTGTACCTGCATGTTGACTTTCATTGATTCATGTACAAGGACACCCAGGTCCCTCTGAACACCAACTTTTCCCAATCTCTCACCATTTAAAAAATACTCTGCTTTTCTATTTTCCTACCAAAGTGGATAACTCCACATTTTATTCCATTTGCCATGTTCTCACTCACTCACTTAGCCTGTCTATATCCCCTTGAAGCCTCTTTGCATCCTCCTCACAACTTACATTCCCACCTAGCTTTGTAGAAGGAGCAAGGATAGAAATGATGGAAGGGAATGGGAGGGAGAGCTGGAGGGAGTCACAGAGAGACCAGAACCATGTCTGTGGACAAAGCAAAAGTCTTCAAAAAAAGTGACCACACAATCCCCACCTTCACTCTGTAATTGAGAGTAAATAGCAACAACGGTGGTGAATTGGGCCGCTAGATTGCAGAAAGCGCACATAAGTCACCGGCTCATGAGGAAATACTGATCATGTTCTGAATGTTGATCTAACCTGAAACAAGTGAATTGGGTGTTGAGTCTGCTTTGGTTGTGTGGAAAAGTACCTCGAAAGAAGAGAAGATTGATGCTTGGTGGTGGGATCACTTTGGAGATGATGGGATATTGCAGAGGATGACCTGATGAGTAAGTAGGCCTGGGGATAGCAGGTGAAGACAATTTCACAAATCAGGGCTGCATTACCTGGAATTTAGAAGGTTAAGGAATGTTCTGAGCGAAGTTTCCAAGATATTAAGGGGAACAGATAGGGTAGATAGAGAGAAACTAGTTCAGCTGGTTGGGGAGTCTCGGACTAGGGGGCATTGTCTAAAAATTAGAGCCAGACCTTTCAGGAGTGAAATTAAGAAACACGTCTACACACGAAGGGTGGTAGAAGTTTGGAACTCTCTTCCGCAAACGACAATTGATGCTGGATCAATTGTTAATTTTAAATCTGAGATTGATAGCTTTTTGTTAACCAAAGGGATGTGGGCCAAAGGCGGGTATGTGGAGTTAGGTCGACGATCAGCCATGATCTCATTGAATGGCGGAGTAGGCTCGAGCGGCTCAATGGCCTCCTCCTATTCCTATGTTCCTATGTTCCTAATAGGGACCCTTTCATCGTTCACAGACGCTCTAGACACAACTTCCTTGACGTGTATGGATCCCTGGGGATCTATCATTGGGCCCAGCATCCAGTAAAGGGCTGATGGTTTGCTGAAGGTGTGTCAGACATGTCCAGTAACAGTAACTCAACCAATCAGCCCCTGATTTTGACAGTCTATACATATCTTTTAATATGTATCGCCTCAGTTACAGAACCAGCTGTTAAATTATTTGTGGTGTATTTAGGTTTCCAGATAACTCACGAACAGAGGGAGACCTACAACATAATGTTCCTTTTACTTTCGATTCTGTAATATGTTGTCCTTTACAATTATTCTTACATTCTCCTTTTATACCAATCAAATTGCATCATAATGGCTGCATTGTCCACAACAGGTGTCAGTTATATCAATCAAATAAGCACTTAAGTGTTGTAATGTAGGAAATGCGGCAGCCAATTTGCGCACAGCAAGGTCCCGCAAACAGCAATGTGATAATGACCAGATGATTTGTTTTACTAATGTTGATTGAGGGATAAATATTGAATAATGCCGTGGAATCATTTACATCCACCTGACAGAGCAGACGGGACCTCGGTTTAATGTCTCATCCAAAAGGCGGCACCTCCGACAGTGCAGCGCTCCCTCAGTACTGCACTGGAGTGTCAGCCTAGACTTTGGTGCTCCACTCCCTGGAGTGGGTCTTGAACCTACAACCTTCTGACTCTGAGGCGAGAGTGCGAACACAGAGCCACGGGTGACACTTAAAACCTTAGATAAGCATCCAGTTTCAGTAATTTGGACAATGGGTGGTTAAAATACAACATTATCACAAGAGAGGGGTGGTTTGGAAAGGATCACATGAAGGCAAAGGTCACGGGGAACCCAGGCCAGCGAGGACAGCAGGGCCACAGGGTCGGGTGACAGGAGAACAGTATCTAATTTTTGGCCATCCGATCAGTGCCCATTCCAGAGCCGCTCTGTGCGGTTGCTGCGTTTCTCTGGCGTTGCCTGGAGGGCCAGGAATTTCCCGGCAAGCACTTGGACTCTGCCTGATGTCTTTTTTTAGATTCCATGTTGAAGTAGTCACTTTCCTAATGGCAACCAATCGTCCTGTGGATCCAGCATAAGACCCCCAACTTCCTGCTGGGCACCAGCTTCATTCAGCCTGACGTTACTCGTTCCCACCTCGAACAGAACACAGTCACAGGATGGTTACAGCACAGCAGGGGGCCATTCGGCCCGTCAATCCCGTGCTGGCTCACTGCAAGAGCACTCCAGCAAGTCCCACTCCCCCGCCCTTTACCCGTAGCTCTGCATTTTTTTACCTTCAGGTCCTTATCCAATTCCCTTTTGAAAGCCACGATTGAATCTGCCTCCACCACCCACTCAGGCAGTGAATTCCAGATCCTAACCTCTCGCTGCGTAAACACGTTTTTCCTCATGCTCTCTTCCCACAATTTACGTCGCGCTTTCCTAATCCCAAGCCCAGGACTTTCTGTAACAATGGTCAGAATGAACTCCCCCGCCCTGGGAACGGGGCCTAGTTTGTGACGTTCCCCGAGGAGTGCTGCACAGATTGGACCAACACCCCACACTCTCTGCTCTTCAATGAAGGCGCTGATCCGTTTATTTTCAATGTGTTGGCGGTTTCGCTAAAATCGCAGCCAAAGGAAGGTCCCAGGAAATGGAGTTAAATGTTGATCGGGTAATATCTCCCCAGGAATTCCAGGCTGTGGTCTCTGGAGGGGCAGAGACTCTATTCCAGTCCAGGTTGGGCGGGGATGATAAGTTGCAGGGTGAGGGTGGGAGGGTTATTCAGTCACCCCGGCCCTGCTGGGGTTCCAGTCAAACACTGATTACAAACTGAGTTACAATTGGAAATGTTTATTACACAGAAACAGGAACGGGGCCTATTTGTGATGTTCCCTGATGAGTCCTGCACAGATTGGACCAACACATAAGAACATAAGAAATAGGACCAGGAGTCGGCCATACGGCCCCTCGAGCCTGCTCCGCCATTCAATAAGATCATGGCTGATCATCGACCTCAACTCCACTTTCCTGCCCGATCTCCATATCCCTCGATTCCCAGAGAGGCCTAAAATCTATCTCAGCCTTGAATATACTCAAAGACTCAGCATTCACAGCCCTCTGGGGCAGAGAATTCCAAAGATTCACAACCCTCTGAGTGAAGAAATTCCTCCTCATCTCAGTCTTAAATGGCCGACCCCTTATCCTGAGACTATACCCCCTAGTTCTAGACACTCCAGCCAGGGGAAACAACCTCTCAGCATCTACCCTGTCAATCCCCCTCAGAATCTTGTATGTTTCAATGAGATCACCTCTCATTCTTCTAAACTCCAGGGAGTATCGGCCCATTCTGCACAATCTCCCCTCATAGGACAGTCCTCTCATCCCAGGAATCAATCTAGTGAACCTTTGTTGCACCGCCTCCAAGGCAAGTATATCCTCCCGTAGATAAGGAGACCAGAACTGTGCACAGTACTCCAGGTGTGGTCTCACCAAGGCCCTGTACAATTGTAGCAAGACTTCCTTACTCTTATACTCCATTGCAATAAAGGCCAACATACCATTTGCCTTCCGTATTGCTTGCTGTACCTGCACGCTAGCTTTCTGTGTTTCTTGCACGAGGGCACCCAAATCTCTCTGAACACCAATATTTGAAACTTTCTCACCATTTAAAAAATATTCCGTTAGGGAACTAAAGAGGCAGGACAGTGTGCCAGGAGGCCGGGGAGGACCCCTAGAGGGAACAAGTTGTGGAGCTGTGGTTTGATGGGACCGAACCCCTCGAAGGTGGGGGAGGGTCTTAGGGGGGGCGCGACTGGCGCTAAGCCAAGTTTCTGCCGGGGAAGGAAGAATCACGGATTCCATTCCTTCGTATCTTGAACTATTTTGTGACCAGCAGTCTGGGTATTATTCTGATGCTGCAGAGTCACCCGTCAGTCTGAAGGGTGAGAACATTGTTCTGTGTCACCAATAATACACACTGCTTCTGTACAGCATCGTCACTCCTGGATCTGATGTGTGGTCAGAGACAGGAACACTGATTTCACAAACCAGTTTCAAACTCCTCATAGAGAATATTTCAGAATGTTTTTTGTTCCTAATTGTCTAAATACTGTATTTCATTCCTTCGATGTACTCACACAACGAGACTTGTACAAAGTCTGAAATAGGGGCGGTGAAAACTCTTTACCTGGGCTGATGTTCTCTATCATTTCTTTCCACGCTGTGTACTGTCCGGGCCCTTTGAATATTCCCTGCGGCAGATTCCGGCCGTCCAATGAAAGGACATTTTCCCCTTGAGTAATCCTGAAAATATCAAATGTTCATACACACATAGGATTACATAGGATTACACCGGATGTACGGCACAGAAACAGGCCATCCGGCCCAACCAGTCCATGCCAGTGTTTATGCTCCACTCGAGCCTCCTCCCATCTTTCCTCATCTAAATCTATCAGCATAACCCTCGATTCCCTTCTCCCTCATGTGTTTGTCCGGCCTCCCCTTCAAGGCATCGATACTATTCACCTCAACCACTCCCTGTGGTAGCGAGTCCCACATTCTCACCACTCTCTGGGTAAAGAAGTTTCTTCTGAATTCCCTATTGGATTTCTTGGTGACTGTCTTATATTGGTGGCCTCTAGTTCTGCTCTTCCCCACAAGTGGAAACATTCTCTCTGTATCCACTCTATCAAAACCTTTCATCATTTTATAGACCTCTATGAGGACATCCCTCAGCCTTCATTTTTTCAAGAGAAAAGAGACCCAGCCTGTTCATCCTTTCCTGACAGGTATACCCTCGCATTTCTGGTATCATCCTTGTAAATCTTCTCTGCACCCTCTCCAGTGCCTCTATATCCTTTTTATAATATGGCGACCAGAACTCCACGCAGTGTGGTCTAACCAAGGTTCGATATAGATTTAACATAACTTTCCTAATTTTCAATTATTTCCCTCTAGAAATAAACCCTAGTGCTTGGTTTGCATTTTAGCAGCTTTGGAAACCTGTGGCGCCACTTTTAGTGATTTGTGTATTTGTACTCCGAGATCCCCTTGTTTCTCTACCCCACCTAGACTCTAAGGCCTAGAAATTCAGTGGGCTGCGCCACCAGTTAGCGCCCAAAGAGCGCACTTAGTGGGTTTAGCGCCACTGGCCACGCCTCACACGAAATTTAGCGGGGCGCTAATTGCGGCATTAGCCGGTAGCGCTGCGCCGCCACCAATGACGTCATCGGCATGCGCAGCGCTCCGCTACCGCCCCGATCGCCAAATTTGGTAGCGCCCCCCGCTGTAACGCCGGTCGCAATTTGCGACCGGTTCAGGGGGGCCTACCTGCGGCGGTAGAGGCGCTGAGGTGCGGGGCCGCCATTTTTGTTGCTGGCCGCCTGCCAGCACCTCTTCGTGCAGCCGTCCCCGGCCTCCTGAGCTCCCCCCCCCACCGCGTTGTGCCGGGCTCTTTTGCCGGCACTCACGGGGAGGAAGGCCTGCAGTACCACAGCGCGCCGTGCCACAGCGTGTGGTGCTGCTGCACGTTGCGCTGTGATTTTCAGTTGCAGCACCCCAAGACGGATGCCGTGCTTCCGTTTGGGGCGCTCAAACTGAATTTCCGGCAGGCGCTCGCGACTCCTTCTGGGGCGGTACTTCCGGCGCCCTGGCGAGGTTTGGGGCGCCACCGAATTTCTAGGCCCAACACTCCAAGTGTTAAGTGACCTCCCTATTCTTCCCACCAAAACGTAATACCTCATATTTGTCTGTGTTGAACTTCATTTATCAATAATTGATCAGCCATGATCTCATTGAATGGCGGAGCAGGCTCGAGGGGCCGAATGGCCTACTCCTGCTCCTATCTTTTATGCTTCTATAATTTGCCATTGTGCAAGTTTATTAATGTCCTCTGTAATTTGTTGCAGCCTCTAGAATTCAACTCTAGAATTCTGGCCGTTTGTTCCTTTAACAGATTAAATAACATTTCAGTAGAGAGAACGTCATACCTTCTTTCCCGGGAAGCTGCCTCCTGAAATAAAACAGAAACACGGATCTGAGTTCACAGTCAGGGTCTGGGAGCAGAAATTCAGAATTCAGCATCCCACACTGCAACATGACACCAAGTGTGAAATATTTCAGCTGTGTCAGTGGGAGGAACAGCCCAGAACAAACAGTGACAGGACCGAGTTACTGTTTGGAGTAACACCGGGAAATTAACTTGGAAACGTAACATTACCCGTTACTTTTTCAGGAAATACACAGAGCAACACCTGAAGTCAGATATTTTATACTTCTCCGTTAAGATGTGGTGTTGCCATTAACAGTTTATTGATTCATTCCTTGGACGGCAGCGCTGTGAGAACTGAATCTCGGCAGCTGACAGAGTCGTGGCAAACTGTGAGGAAGATGGCTATCCCCAAACTTGAGAACAATGAAGATGTTTAATAATTTTGAAATCCTGGGTGTGTATCTATATATTGTCTCACAGCCATGCACAGTTTCTAGGGCTTATAGTTTTGAAGGTGACAATAACCAGAGACTAACTGTGATGTGTGAACTTCTTGCAAAGTGACTTCACAATAAGGTCAAGAGCTGTGAGGAGGTACAGACTTAATTCAATCCCCATTGTATACTCATCCTGTCCGCATTGTGACACTTCTATGATGAAATGCTCCTCCTACACTTACAATAGGAGCTCTGTAGACCTCCAGCCTGCCTTGCTGTAGTTACACAGTCACCCACTGCTGGGGCCACAGCGCCTCCACTGGTAGCTGCGTGTAGTTGCAGCCTGACATGTCCACAGAATACAATGCGAATATAAGTGTGGACACGTCGGCCCAGAAATTCGGGTCTCCACGGGTGAGTACGCACGGGGTACTCACCCGTAAGCCCAATGGAAGTGCCGGTTTCGTGAATGCACTGCGCATGCGCGGGAAACCGGCACTTCTGTTCCCCTGAAAGAAGGGGTTCAGAGGTCGAACGCGTGCGCGGGAGAGGCTGCGCGTGCGCATTGAACTTACGTTTTTTTTTCCAGGTTTTCCCGGGAAGGTAAGTCTCCAGAAGTTAGACATGTGAAAAGCAGGCGCAAGGCTTGCTTTTTACAAGGTAAGTGGTGAATTAATTAAAATTAAAACATTTTTTCCACAGGTTTATTATTTTTAAATGCTTTAAAGAAAGCTAAGTTTATTTTTAGCCCCGTTAGAAAATAAAATTATTTTTTTCAAAAATTTAAATTATTGTTTAAAATAGTTATTTCTTGTAATTTATAGTTTTAAATGTATTTGAAGATTTGGTGATGTGTTAGGGCCGTAGTATTTATAAGTTTTGACAGCCCTTCTTGTCAAACTTATGAATGGAGCATTTCCTGCTCCAATTGGCTCCCCATGGCCCACGTGGGACGCATCGAACTAACTGCGCCCCTGGGATACGCAAGCACTGCGCGCCGGCAGCTGGACCAGGCCCCGGATCGGAATCCCACGGGGGCCCACAGCTCAACGGCCGGCGCGCAAGGTAAGTGCAGGTCGGGGGCTTGCACCCGCGGGAAGCCCCCGACCCGAATTTCTGGGCCAATAATTTATAATGGGAGAAAGTGCAGAACATTTGCAATATCTTAGACAGTGGAAGGTAGATAGATGCGAGGAGAGAGCCTCCATGCCTGCCGCCTCTCACCTGGTTTTAAAAGTGCAGCCCATCACCAGCATAGCTTTACACATGCGTGCTCTGTCACTGTACAATGTGAGGTTAGCAGTCAGCGTCATCACAGCTGGAGCCTGCCAGCTGTGGACTGTAATATAATGGCACCCTACACCAAGGCACTCATACTTCTCCCTCTCTCTCTCACACACACACACACAGATTGGTACAGGTGCAGCAAGATAACATCACCATAACTAGAAACTGGTCGATTGTACTTTCTACACAAACTAACCGAGAGACGGAAAACCTCCACAGCAATTTTTGAACCGGACCTCCAACCACCTGGAGTTACACTCTGCAGGTAGCACCGTGAGAGGCGCTTCTCCCCGGGATCTCACACCGCTTGGATTCACTGCATTGAGAGTCAGTTTGGTAGATTTAAGTGCCTGACCTGGTTATCAGTAATGATCAGGTATATGAGCTAAATGTTGGTGCACACCTCATTATTAGTTGCTTGATTGAACGCATTAAAGCATAGATTGTGGCGACACGCCTCCATTGGACATAATCCGCTCACGGCGGCACGGACAGTTTACACAGGCGCACTGCCGGCAGCAGCCGCCCCCAGCCGGGGGCCCTTTCCTCCGGCAACTTGTTTCCCGCAGGGACAGGCTGCCGGGAGCACTTCCTGTCTGGGGAGTATTTAAGTGGTTGCGCGGGCTTTTCAAGCTCTCTCTTTGCCATGATGTAAAATAATGCGGTTGTGTTCCATCAACTCTGGTCTCGACTCCCACGTTTGCCGCGGTATCTCAACACTGGTGACCCCGACGCTCAGGACGAATCCTAAGCTAGCATGGCGGATACAAACGCAGTCACGGTTAAACTACCGGACTTTTGGGAGAACCTGGCCGAGGCCTGGTTCGTTTAAGCCGAGTCCAGATTCCGGCTGAGAAGCATTACAGTCGACGCCACGAAGTACGACTACCTCGTCGCCGCTCTCACCTACGCCACAGTCCCCAAGGTTTGGGCAGCACTGCAGGATCCACCAGAGGAAGGCAAGTACGAACATCTGAAGGCCGCGCTTCTTAAAAAATTTCAGGCGTCCTCTTACCAGCGCAACTGCCAACTCCTCGACCTTCCAGGCCTTGGTGATGCTTCACCATCAGACCTGCTTTCCCACATGCTGTCCCTCTCGGACGACAAAAACCCCGGCGCCCTCTTTCGCACGCTTTTCATTCGGCAGCTCCCCGCCAGCATCCACCCGCTAATTGTGGAGTCTGGCTCCACGGACCTGAATGAGATAGCCAAAAAGGCCGACCGGCTGCTCTCCGCGCAGACCGCCCGCGACGTCGCGCCCGACCTCACGGCAACGACCACGCGGTCCCTCCGGCCCACTAGGCCCGACCGCCCTTCCACTCCGGGTCACTGCTACTACCACACCCGTTTTGGCACTAGGGCCCAACGCTGCACGCCACCGTGCACTTTCAAACCCCCCCCGCACCGGCCCCCATGATGGCCGCGGGGCAAAAGGGGCCCCTACTGTACGTCACCGACGACAGCACCAACCGCCGATTCCTGTGCGACACAGGAGCCCAGCACAGCATCACCCCCACCTCCGCCCTCGAAATACAACGCGGCGCATGGGGTATCATGCTGGCCGCAGCCAATGGCTCTGACATCCGCACATACGGCACCCGCATGGTCACGCTCGACCTCGCAGGCCGCCGTTACCGCTAGGAGTTCCTCACAGCCAAGGTCCTCTGCCCACTCATCGGCGCCGACTTCCTACGCGCCCACGGCCTCCTTGTCGACATCCCGAGGCACCGCCTCGTCGACATCAACACTATGGCCCCCATCCCTGGTGCATTCACCCCGGCCCGTTCGGCCGGCCTGACGACCTACTGCCTCGCCAGAGCCACAGACGACTACTCGGCACTACTAGCCGAGTTTCCCGCCCTCACTAACCCGACCTTTTCGGCCAAAGACCCCAAACACGGTGTGGAGCACTATATCTCCACCACCGGCCCCCCGGTCTCTGCCCACGCCCGCAGACTCAACCCGGCCAAGCTGGAAATCGCGCGGGCCGAGTTCACCACCATGGAGCAACTCGGCATCATCCGCCGCTCCAGCAGCCCTTGGGCCTCGCCCCTCCACATCGCCCCCAAGCCTGGCGGAGGCTGGCACCCCTGCGGGGACTACCGCCGCCTCAACAACGCCACCACCCCCGACCGATACCCGGTGCCGCACATCCAGGACTTCTCGGCCCAACTGGCCGGACGAACCGTCTTCTCCAAGGTTGACCTGGTGCGCGGTTACCACCAAGTCCCCGTACACCCCGCGGACATCCCCAAAACGGCCGTCATCACCCCATTCGGCCTGTTCGAGTTCCTGAGGATGCCCTTCGGCCTCAAGAATGCAGCCCAGGCTTTCCAGCGCCTTATGGACTCAGTCCTCCGGGACCTGAACTTCCTATTCATCTATCTAGACAACATTCTCGTGGCCAGCTCCTCCAAACAGGGCAGCACGGTGGCATAGTGGTTAGCACTGTTGGCTCACAGCGCCAGGAACCCGGGTTCGAATCTGGCCTCGGGCGACTGTCTGTGTGGAGTTTGCACATTCTCCCCGTGTTTGCGTGGGTTTCCTCCGGGTGCTCCGGTTTCCTCCCACAGTCCAAAGATGTGTGAGTTAGGTTGATTGGCTATGATAAATTGACCCTTAGTGTTAGGGGGATTAAATACGTGGGGTTACGGGGATAGGGTGGGATATGTGTTGGTGTAGGGGTTACGGGGATCGGGTGGGATATGTGTCAGTGCAGGCTCGATGGGCCGAAATGGCCTCTATCTGCACTTGTGGGGGTTTCTGTGATTTCTGTGATCTCGAACACCTTCGCATCCTGTTCGGGCGCCTAGCCCAACACGGGCTCATCCTCAGCCCGGCGAAGTGCCAATTCGGCCGAGCCGAGATCGATTTTCTCGGCCACCACATCACCCCTGCTGGGGCCGTCCCTCTGCCCAACAAGGTGCAGGCCGTCCAGCAATTCCCCCGCCCCAAAACCATCAAGGGCCTCCAGGAGTTCCTCGGGATGGTGAACTTCCACAACAGGTTCATCCCCAGAGCTGCAGCCCTCATGAAGCCCCTATACGACTCCCTCCGAGGTAAATCCGGCAAGATGGCCGTAGCCTGGACCACTGACACGTCAGCCGCCTTCGACGCCACCAAAAACGCGCTCGCCGATGCCACCCTGCTCGTGCACCCGAGGGCCGATGCCCGGGTCGTGCTCACCACTGACGCCTCCGACCATGCGGTTGGAGCCGTGTTCGAGCAGTGGGTCAATGGCGCGTGGCAGCCACTTGCCTTCTACAGCCACCAACTGCGCCCCCCGGAGGTCAAATACTCTACTTTCGACTGCGAGCTCCTCGAGCTCCACCTGTCGGTCTGCCATTTCAGGTTCCTCCTGGAGGGCCGCCCCTTTACCGCATACGGGGACCACAAGCCGCTCACATACGCGATGGCCAAGAACACCGAACCCTGGTCCGCTAGGCAGCAACGCCAGCTCGCGGCCGTGTCCGAGTTTACCACGAACATCCAGCACGTCTCCGGTAGAGACAACGTTGTCGCCGACTGCCTTTCCCTTCCCGCCATCTGCGCGAATCACCTAGCGGTCGACTACGCACAACTAGCAGCGGCCCAGCTCACGGACCCAGACCTCCTCTCGGCGGCTACCAGCCTGCCAGGGCTACGCCTAGCCAAGGTCGCGCACGGGCCCGAAGCCACGGCAGTCACTTGCGACGTCTCACTCGGCCAACCCAGGCCGGTCGTCCCTGCAACCTGGCGCCGCCGCATCTTCGACGCGCTCCACAGGCTCTCCCATCCGGGTTCCCGAGCATCCGTCAAACTCCTCTCCCAGCGCTTCGTCTGGCGCGGCCTCAGCAAAGATGTTCAGACTTGGGCCACCTCCTGCCTCACCTGCCAACGGGCTAAGGTACAGCTGCACACAAAAGCACCCCTGGGAGACTTCGAGCTACCCAGCCGCCGTTTCGACCACGTACACATCGACATCGTCGGTCCTCTGCCGCCATCGCAAGGCCAAACTTATCTCCTCACGATGGTCAACCGCTACACACGCTGGCCTGAGGCAGTGCCGCTGACCTCCACCACCACAGCCGACATCGCCAGGGCGTTCGTTAACACCTGGGTCATGAGGTTCGGCGTACCGGCCGACATAACCTCCGACAGAGGCGCCCAGTTCACCTCCGAACTCTGGATGGCCACAGCACGCAACCTCGGGGTGACGCTCCACCGAACCACGGCGTACCACCCGCACACCTCATTATTAGTTGCTTGATTGAACGCATTAAAGCATAGATTGTGGTGACACGCCACCATTGGACATAATCCGCTCACGGCGGCACGGACAGTTTACGCAGGCGCACTGCCGGCAGCAGCCGCCCCCAGCCGGGGGCCCTTTCCTCCGGCAACTTGTTTCCCGCAGGGACAGGCTGCCGGGAGCACTTCCTGTCTGGGGAGTATTTAAGTGGTTGCACGGGCTTTTCAAGCTCTCTCTTTGCCATGATGTAAATTAAAGCAGTTGTGTTCCATCAACTCTGGTCTCGACCCCCACGTTTGCCGCGGTATCTCAACAAGATACAACATTGGCGACGAAGATAATGAAAGGAATCATTTTCGCTAGGTAGTTGCCCAAGTTTTAGTTAGCTAGGATGGAGAAGACCGGCATTCAAAATTTTGCATGTTTTGCCGAGCCAGCCACGTTGGGTCCAAGATGGATGAGGTGGTTAACGTCTTTTGAGCTTTATGCCGACGGCAAAGGACTCATTATCGACGATACCTCTACAGCTGCCACAAAGCAGAGGAGAAGAGCTCTACTTCTACACCTAGCAGGACCAGATGTCCAGGATATCTTTTCGACTCTACCGGACACAGGAGAGCCAGCAGACTACACGGCGGCGGTTAGTGCTTTGAATCACTACTTCATGCCCCAGGTCAACGCAGCATTTGCTAGACAGACTTTTCATAAGTTGTCCCAGAAGGCAGGTGAGACTGTGCAACAATTTGCTACTCGCTTGCGGCAGGCTGCTAAAGACTGTGCTTTTTGGGGGATGCGGATAATCAAATAAGAGATGCTATCTTGAGTAGGTGCACATCAGCCTATGTGCGGAGGAAATTGCTAGAGGAAGGGCATGATCTAATGCTCGCCCGCACGTTTCAATTGGCCTAACAATGTGAAAATGTCAAGGAGCAGATGTCAGCCATGTCATGTACAGAGAAGGCAGAGACAGATACTGTTCATCGTGTTACACAGAAAAGAGGGTATTATGCGAAAAGCTCGACGGAGAAACCAAAAGGAAATGGCGATAGGAACGAAAGGAAATGTTACAGATGTGGACACACAGACCACATGGGCAGAGATCCGAAATGCCCAGCACGCGGACAAACGTGTCATAAGTGCAAGAGAAAGGATCATTTCTCCAAAGTATGCCGCACAAAGGGTACAAAGAAACACAGTGTGAACAATGTAGAGGAACAACATAACTGTGCATTTGCTGTTACTGGAAATAACGTGACAGAGAGACTTACCTTTTGTGTGGGGGGAGTAAACCTGAGAATGTTAATTGATTCGGGTGCAACTAATAATGTGATAGATGAGAATACATGGGAAGGATTAAATTCAGAACACATTAAGTGTCAGTCACATGTCCCTAAGACAGAGAGAAAGTTATTCTCTTATGCTTCTAGCCGACCACTGTCAGTTAAAGGTGTATTCACATGTGGGATTACAATAGGTAAGAGAACTGAGCAGGCGGAGTTCATTGTGGTTAAAGGCCATGGAGAGCCATTGCTAGGAAGGGAGACAGCCATGAAACTGGGAGTTTTAAAAATAGGCGCAGATGTCTCAGCTGTGGTAGATGTAAGACAGCTACTAGAACAGCGGTATCCAAAGGTGTTCCAGGGAGTAGGAAGGCTGAACACAAAACAGTTTGTATATCGACCCACAAGTGAAGCCTGTGGCCCAGCCACTCAGGCATATACCATTCAACTTAAGGGGGGCAGTAGAGGCCCAAATAAAATAATTGAGGGACATGGACATTATCAAACCTGTAACTGGTCCCACCCCATGGGTAAATCCTGTGGTTATTGTACCAAAAGTGGATAAGGATGTAAGGTTATGCCTAGGCATGAGACGAGCAAACCAGGCAATAGTGAGGGAATGATATCCAATCCCCACCATTGATGAGATACTCCAAGGTATGAACGGCTTGACGGTGTTTAGTAAGCTAGACCTGAAATGGGGTTATCACCAGCTAGAACTGACCCCTGAGTCACGAGAAATCACAACGTTTGCAGTACATAACGGAGTGTACAGGTACAAGAGGCTGATATTCGGTGTATCTTCAGCTAGTGAGCAATATCAGCACGAGATAGCTAATGCCTTAGCTGGAATAGAGGGTGTTGAAAACATCTCAGACGACATTATCGTGCATGCACACGACCAGGAAACGCACGACAGACGCCTGCACGCTGTCATGACCAGACTAATGGAAAGTGGACTGACACTAAACTCAGAGAAGTGCCAATTCAACATGGACCGATTGATTTTCATGGGAATCCTGTTATCTGAAAAGGGCATCGGACCAACAGCAGAGAGAGTGCGAGCAGTGGCAGAAGCTCGGGAACCAGAGAATGCTACAGAGGTGAGGAGTTTCTTGGGACTCGTTGGGTACAGTAGCAGATTCATCCCGCAGTTTGCAACACTATCAGAGCCACTGCGACGCCTGACAAGAAAAGACACACCATTTAAATTTGGATCACAACAGAGACAGTCATTCAGTGCACTCAAGGAAGAGTTGGCCAGAGCCGGCACTTTAGCATATTTTGATAAGGACGCACCAACCAAGGTGATAGCAGATGTCAGTCCTGTAGGTTTAGGCGCAGTACTAGTTCAGGACCAACAGGGACAAGAGGTGCCAATATGCTATGTAACTCGTAGTTTAACAGACTTTGAGAGGAAATACTCTCAAACAGAGAGAGAGGCCTTAGCTCTGGTATGGGCTTGTGAGAGGCTGCAACCATATGTGTATGGCCGAAAATTTAACTTGGTAACTGACCATAAGCCATTACAAGTGATATACGGCCCACACTCTAAACCCTGTGCCCGTATAGAGAGATGGGTACTTAGATTACAGCCGTACGATTTCAAGGTGATACACATTCCAGGCAAGCAAAACATTGCAGACCCATTGTCACGATCGCTGGGGGAGACAGCAAAACAGGAGAGACATTCTCATGGCTCAGATGAATGTGAGATTTGTAGCTGTGAGTGCGACACCAAAAGCACTCACTACTAGAGAGGTGGAGGAAGCCTCTGCTACCGACCCAGAGCTGATTGAGGTACGGAAGGCAATCACAAACGGACATTTTGAGAACTGTAAAGCTTATGCAGCAATTGCAAATGAGCTGTGCGTAGTGGGGTACCTAGTTCTTCGGGGAACACGCATCCTGCTACCCACAGTGTTACACGCACGAGCCCTGGTGTTAGCACATGAAGGACACTTGGGAATAGTTGGAACAAAGCAACATCTCAGAACCAAGGTTTGGTGGCCTGGCATGGACAAGGCAGCTGAAAAACACTGTAAAGCGTGCCACGGCTGTCAGATAGTAGCCAGACCCGACCCACCTGAACCGTCGAGACCAATGCCATTACCGGAGGGCCCCTGGCAGGATGTAGCTATAGACTTACTGGGACCCTTGCCATCCAACCACTCCATTCTTGTGGTAGTTGATTATTATAGTCGCTACTATGAATACGACATCATGACCTTCACAACAACAGAGAAGGTTATTGATAGTTCAGAGTCAATCTTCAGCCGTCATGGTTTGCCAATCACCTGCAAATCTGATAATGGTCCCCAATTCAGATCTGAATTATTCAAAGAATACTGTGAAAACAATGGGATCAAACACCTGAAAACGACAGCAAAATGGGCTCAGGCTAACGGAGAAGTCGAGCGCCAGAATGCATCGCTGATGAAGAGAATCAGAATTGCTCAGTCAGAAGGACTAGATTGGAAATGTGTACAGGAGCATTGACCATGCCACAACAGGAAAGAGCCCGGCAGAGCTGCTCTTTAAACGGAAAATGAGAGGAAAGCTGCCAGACATCACAGAGTCGCGCGCAGACATGGAAGTACGTGACTGGGATGCAGAACAAAAAGGCAAGTCCAAACTGTACGCAGATGAACAGCGGAGAACACAATACTCAGAGGTGGAAGTTGGCGACATGGTGCTGGTGCGGCAGGACAAAGTGGACAAGTTCACCACTCCTTTTAATGCCACACGACACAAAGTTTTGAGTAAAACAGGGAGTCAAGTAGTAGTAGAATCTCCAGAAGGAGCACGCTACTCGAGCAACACTACGTTTGTGAAGAAATACAGAACCAATGGACCAAAGGAGACACTCCATGAGCAGGAGGAAACACAAGGGACTGAGGACAGTATAGTAGACCCTGACACACATACCACTGTGACACAGGCAATACCCACTGACACCAACATGTCAGACATACCCAATACAGCCAGACCCCAAAGGGTTAAAAGAAAACCCCAAAGACTGTCTGATTATGTCACAACATAAACTGTGCGAGAACTGCATGGGTGATGTTAAATGTTTAAATGTGGGAATTATTTAGTTGTGTGGTAAGACACAAGTTTGTAAAATGTTTATAAACCAAATAAGTTATGCTGTGGCGGAGCCACTAAAGGACTCAGATCGTTTGTATATAATTCCCTTTAGCAATTTGTTAGCTACAGACTGAATCTGTACCTTTGTTTATATTGTTTGCTTGTACAGAGCGCGGTCCCTTTAAGAGCGCGACCAAACGCGATGACGTCATCACGTTGATCACGTGATCCTCCAGCGGCAGGAAAAATGTGATGACGTCATGACGTCGGCCCAGGGACCTCCCAGTCAGTCCTCGTGGAGCCTCCGAACTGACTAGACCTCTATTCGATGTTCTCCTGTAGTTGCTTGTTTAAACCTGTTAGTTTCCATGAAACTTCGTTTTGTTTGATCGCCTGAGTGGACCTCAGTCTTTTGGATAGGAACTAGACATTCCTACAATGCAGTGTTATTGTAAGCAACTGTTTGTAAACTGCAAGTTTGTTTCCAAGGAAAAGGGGGATGTTGTGTATTGATTGCGAGTTTGACACCAGTCAATACGGTAATGTAATGTGCGAGTTTAACACCAGTTAATACAGTAATGTAATGTGCATTGCATTATGGGAATTACCCAGGAAAGCTGCAGTCAGCCATTTTTAGAGAATAAAGAGAAGATCGCAGTTGTAAGCCTGTCTGCCTGACTCTGATTTAATTCGACGTATCTACATGCTTGATTGAACGCATTAAAGCATAGATACAACAGGATCGAACTATAACAGAAAAGCTCAGTAGAAAATGAGAATGGAGTAAGGCAGATTTCAGTAAAATGAGGAGCGAGCTAGCCAAGGTGAGGTGATAGAAGACATTAATAAACAGGACTGAAGAGCAACAATGGGATATTTTCAACAAGGGAGTCAAAAGGTATAGAATAAGTATATTCTGTTTAAAAGAAGGAAACTACTAGTAGTTTTAGAAAGCCCTGGATAAATAATGAAGTAAGAAACCAATTGAAATTAAAGCACAGATTTCAGAAGATGTGATCTTGTTGGAAATATTTCTTGATTTCTTTGAGGATATAACAGACATGGTAAATGGGGACATGCAGAGAATGCAGTGTATATGGACGTTAGGAAAGCCTTGATAAGATACCACACAGGCGATTACTAGAGAGGCTCATGTGGTATGGAATTTGGGGAGGATAGTAAACTGGATTAAAAATGAGTTAGAAGGGAGGAAACAGAGAGTAGGAATTACGGGTGGGTTTTCAGAGTGATTAGAGGTGGATAGTGGTGTCCCACAGGGTTTCGTTCTGGAGGAATAGTTAGTTTGGTAGAGGACCAAAGGAAGCGGTGAAGGGATATTAATAAGATGAGGGAACGGGATTAATCTTGGTGGACAGAATTAAATGGCAGTGAGTGTGGGCTGAGACAGGGGAAGTAACAGCAGGAATTCTGCTCCCAATGGAAGTAGTCTCGGTGCGGCAGACGAGCAGAGGGATTTGGGGCCACAGGTTCACTGAGCATTAAAGGCAGCACCTCACGTTGATAAGGCTGTTTAAACAATCTAATAGAATTCTAGGTTGTATCACAAGAGGTATCGAATATAAAATCCCAGAGGTAATGGTGCAGTATTGTGTTCCACACCAGAGGGACGATATCGTGGGTTTACAGAGGATACAGCAGATATTGACTAGGATGCTGCCTGGTAACAGGAAATGCAAAGATGAAGAAAGATTCAATATTTTCTTTAGAAAATTCAAATTATGGGACAATATGATAGAACAGGATTGTCTAATTAAAGTGTGGACAAGGTACGTAGAAACAAAGGGGTCTAAAACTAAGGGATATAGAAAAAAGATGAAATGTAAGAGATTTAGTACAGGGGTCAGGAGATACTTACTTACACAGAGTTGTGCGGCTGTGGAATTCACATCCAACGTTAATGTTGAGATAGAAACTGTTAGCATTCAAGATTAGATTGGAGAGGTGGAAAAAGGGATATGAAAAAAGTGTGAGTAAATGTGAATAGAACTAGTTGCTCTCTCTAATTTGTGTAGTTTTACAACCACAACAGTATCTTGCATTTATATAGTGCCTTTAACATAGTAAAACATCCCAAGGAGCAAAATGTTATCAAGGTAAATTTGACACCGAGCCACATAAGGACACATTGAGCTTGGGCAAAGAGGTAGGTTTTAAGGAGCGTCTTAAAAGAGGAGGGAGAGGTAGAGAGAGGGAGAGGTTTAGGGAGGGAATTCCAGAGCTTGGGGCCTCGGCAGCTGAAGGCACAGCCGCCAATGGTGGAGCGATTAAAATTGAGGATGTACAAGAGGGCACAAATAAAGGAGTGCAGACACCTTGGAGGGTTATAGGGCTGGAGGAGGTTACAGAGATAGGGAGGGGCGAGGCCATGGAGGGATTTGAAAACAAGGATGAGAATTTTGAAATTGAGGCATTGCGTATCCCTGATCCAGTGTAGGTCAGTGAGCACAGGGGTGAAGGGTGAACGGGACTTGGTGCGAGTTAGGATATGGACAGCGGAGTTTTGGACAAGCTCAAGTTTATGGAGTGTGGAAAATAGGAGGCCAGCCAGGAGAGCTATGGAATAGACAATTCCATAGGGAGCAAAGGCATGGATAATAGTTTCAGAGCAGATGTGCTGAGGCAGGGGCTGAGACGGGCGATGTTACGGATGGTGAATTGTGGCAGTTTAGATGATGGTGCGGATATGTGGTCGGAATCTCATCTCAGGGTCAAATAGGATGTCATGGTTGCCAACGGTCTGGGCCAGCCTCAGTCAGTTGCCAGGGAAAGGAATGGAGTCGGTGGCGGAGACCGACCATAATGGCTTCATGCTTCCCAATATTTAGTTGGAAGAAATTTCTGCTCATCCATTATTGGATGTCGGACAAGCAATGTGACACATCAGGGACAGTGGAGGGTTCGAGAGAGGTGCTGATGAGGTAGAGCTGGGAGTCGTCAGTCTATATGACGTTGTGTTTCCAGATGATGTCACCGAGGGGCAGCATGTATTTAAATAAAACAATGTCTTAACTTCAGAAATGCGACTGTGTCTTTTTCCTCCATCTGTCTCTGTAATTCTGATAGTTCTCGCCCAACACGATCTAACATAACATGATAGAATTCTTCATTAAGATGGAGAGTGAAGTAGTTGACTCAGCGACTAGGGTCCTGAATTTAAATAAAGGAATCTATGATGGTATGAGGTGAGAGTTGGGTAGGAGTGATTGGGGAATGTCACTCAAAGGGTTGACGGTGGATAGGCAATGGCAACCATTCAAAGATCGCATGAATGAACTACAGAATCTGTTCATCCCAATTTGGCATAAAAATAAAACAAAAAAGGTGACTCAACCGTGGCTAACAAGGGAAATTAGGGATAGCATAAGATCCAAGGAGAGGACATATAAATTGGCCAGAAAAAGTCGTAAACTTGAGGATTGGGAGCAGTTTAGGATTCAGCAAAGGAGGACAAAGGGATTAATTAAGAAAGGGAAAATAGAGTATGAGAGTAAGCTTGCAGGGAACATAAAAACTGACTAAAAGCTTTTATAGATATGTGAAGAGAAAAAGATTGGTGAAGTCAAGCGTAGGTCCCTTGCAGTCAGAATCAGGGGAATTTATAATGGGAAACAAAGAAATGGCAGGCCAATTAAATACATACTTTGGTTCTGTCTTCACAAAGGAGGACACAAATAACCTCCCAGTGATGTCAGGGAACATAGGGTCTGATGAGAGGGAGGAACTGAAAGAAATCAGTATTTATAGGGAAATGGTGTTAGGGAAATTGACGGGATTGAAGGCCGATAAATCCCCAGGGCCTGATAATCTACATCCTAGGGTACTTAAGGAAGTGGCCCTAGTAATAGTAGATGCATTGCTGGTCATCATCCAAAGTTCGATAGACTCTGGAACAGTACCCATGGATTGGAGGGTAGCTAATGTTACCCCACTATTCAAAAAAGGTGGCAGAGAGTAAACAGGGAATTATAGACCGGTAAGCCTGACATCGGTAGTGGGGAAAATGCGAGAGTCCATTATAAAGGATGTAATAGCAGAGCACTTGGAAAGCAGTGACAGGATCGGACAAAGTCAACATGGATTTACAAAAGGTAAATCGTGCTTGAGTAATCTACTGGAATTTTTTGAGGATGTAACTGGTAAAATAGATAAGGGGGAACCAGTGGATGTGGTGAATTTGGACTTTCAGAAGGCTTTCGATAAGGTCCTGCATAAGAGATTAGCGTGTAAAGATAAGGCACATGGGATTGGGGGCAAGGTATTGACTTGGATAGAGAACTGGTTGGCAGACAGAAAGCAAAGAGTTGGAATAAACTGGTCTTTTTCCGAGTGGCGGGCAGTGACTAGTGGGGTACCACAGGGATTGGTCCTGGGACCCCAGCTATTCACAATATATATTAATGATCTAGATGAGGGAATTGGATGTAATATCTCCAAGTTTGCAGATGACACAAAGCTGGGTGGGAGTGTGTGCTGTAAGGAGGATGCCGAGAAACTCCAGTATGATTTGGACAGGTTGGGTGATTGGGCAGAAGCATGGCAGATGCAATATAATGTGGATGAATGCGAGGTTATCCACTTTGGTGTCAAAAACAGGAAGGCAGATTATTATCTGAATGGCAATAGATTGGGAGAAGGGGAAGTGCAACGAGACCTGGGTGCCCTTGTGCACCAGTCGCTGAAGGTAAGCATGCAGGTGCAGCAGGCGGTTAAGAAGGCAAATGGTATGTTGGCCTTCGTAACGAGAGGGTTCGAGTACAGGTACAAGGATGTCTTGATGCAGTTGTACAGGGCCTTGGTGAGACCACATCTTGAGTATTATGTGCAGTTTTGGTCGCCTTATCTGAGGAAGGATGTTCTTGCCGTGGAGGGAGTTCAGCGAAGATTCACCAGACTGATACCTGGGATGGCAGGAATGACATATGAGGAGAGATTGGGTCAATTGGGCTTATACTCACTGGATTTTAGAAGAATGAGAGGGGATCTCATTGAAACTTATAAAATACTAACAGGTCTAAATAGACTGGATGCAGGAAGGATGTTCCCGATGGCCGGTGAGTCCAGAACCAGGGGTCACAGTCTAAGGATAAGGGGTAAACCATTTAGGACAGAGATGAGGAGGAATTTCTTCACCCAGAGAGTGGTGAACCTGTGGAATTCTCTACCACAGATGGCAGTTGAGGCCAATTCATTAAATATATTCAAGAAGGAGTTGGATATATTTCTTAAGGCTAAAGGGATCAAGGGATATGGAGAGAAGGCAGGGACAGGGTACTGAATTTGGATGATCAGCCATGATCGCATTGAATGGCGGAGCAGGCTCGAGGGGCCGAATGGCCTACTCCTGCTCCTATCTTCTATGTTTCTATGTTTCTAACTCCTACAAAAAGAAAATGCTGCAGATGCTGGAAATCTGAAATAAAACCAGAAAATGCTGGAGATACTCAGCAGGTCAGGGAGCATCTGTGAAGAGAGAAACAGAGTTAACATTTCAGACGAAAGGTCATCGACCTGAAACGTTAACAATCTAACTCCTGATGGATTCCACTGCGGTTTATCTCCATTGATTTTAGAATCTCCCCCTCTTGTTCCCTGAGATCTCTGATTAAACGCTGCTCTCTCTCAGTGAGAATCTGGTGCATTTTAGCGAACTCGGATGTGATGTGAGTCTGCAGACTGCTCGACTGTTCCTACCAAATGAAATGTGAAACATAATTAATGTACCGCGATAAAGGGAACAAAACTAACCGAGATCCCAGAAAATCAGCACAGGGAGACCTTACCCTAACTGCGGAAATCTGCTGTTCCTGCCGCCGTGCGGTGTCCAGAGCCGAATCCTTTCTCTTTGTAGCCGATTCTAGGGATGATGTCAGTTTATCCTGGAATTAGAAGTTAACTGAATGTAAAGTTTAAACACGAAAAACAGAGACAGAAAGGCTGCCAAAGATTTTACCCTCCATCTTACACGGTATATCTGCGCAGCTTCTGTCAGTCCCATGAAGTTATCTCACCCTATCACAGATCTTCCCTTTTGTTCTTTCCTCCCTTCCCCCCTTTCCGGGCCTCTGTACTTGCATAAAACCTGTTACATCCTAACCTTTTCCAGTTCTGAGGAAAAGTAATCGATGGGAAACTTTGTACAGGGCCAGAAATTCGGGTCGGATGCTTCCCGCAGGTGCAAGCCCCCGACCTGCAAAAGATAGAAAGGAGAAAAACAAAAGTGGTAGTCAGAGAAATCAATGGTTTAAATCAAACATGGCCACAGTAAATAATAATTCTAATAGGTCTAAGAGCGTTAAAAAAACAAGCCTGAAGGCTTTGTGTCTTAATGCGAGGACCATTTGTAATAAGGTGAATGAATTGGCTGTGCAAATAGAGGTAAACGGATATGATTTGGTTGGGATTACGGAAACATGGCTCCAGGGTGGCCAAGGCTGGGAACTCAACATCCAGGGGTATTCGATATTCAGGAAAGATAGCCAAAAAGGAAAGGGAGGTGGGGTAGCATTACTGGTTAAAGAAGGGATTAATACAATTGTAATGAAGGATATTAGCTCTGATGACGTGGAATCTGTATGGATAGAATTGAGAAATACTAAGGGGAAAAAAACATTAGTGGGAGTGGTATATAGACCTCCAAACAGTAAGGCGGAGGTTGGGGATGGCATTAAAAGGGCAATTAAAGAAGCGTGCAATAAGGGCACAGCAGTCATCATGGGTGACTTTAATCTACATATAGATTGGGCCAACCAAATTAGTAACAATACTGTGGAGGAGGAATTCCTGGAGTGTATACGGGATGGTTTCCTGGACCAATATGTCGAGGAACCAACCAGAGATCAGGCCATCTTAGACTGGGTATTATGTAATGAGAAAGGATTAATTAGCAATCTTGTTGTACGAGGCCCCTTGGGTCGGAGCGATCATAATATGATCGAATTCTTCATTAAGATGGAGAATGAAGTAGTTGACACAGTGACAAGGGTCCTCAATTTAAATAAAGGAAACTACGATGGTCTGAGGAGCGAGTTGGGTAGGATTGATTGGGGAATGGCACCCAAAGGGTTGACAGTGGATAGGCAATGGCAAACATTCAAAGACCGAATGGATGAGCTACAGAATTTGTTCATTCCAGTTTGGCATAAAAATAAAAGAAAAAAGGTAACTCAACTGTGGCTAACAAGGGAAATTAGGGATAGCATAAGATCCAAGGAGAGGACATATAAATTGGCTAGAAAAAGCAATAATCCTAAGGATTGGGAGCAGTTTAGGAGTCAACAAAGGAGGACAAAGGGATTAATTAAGAAAGGGAAAATAGAATATGAGAGTAAGCTAGCAGTGAACATAAAAACTGACTGTAAAAGCTTTTATAGATATGTGAAGAGAAAAAGATTGGTGAAGTCAAGCATAGGTCCCTTACAGTCAGAATCAGGGGAATTTATAATGGGAAACAAGGAAATGGCTGACCAACTAAATACATACTTTGGTTCTGTCTTCACAAAGGAGGACACAAATAACCTCCCAGAGATGTCGGGGAACGTGGGTCTGATGAAAGGGAGGAACTGAAAGAAATCAGTATTTGTAGGGAAATGGTGTTAGGAAAATTGATGGGACTGAAGGCTGATAAATCCCCAGGGCCTGATGGTCTACATCCCAGGGTACTTAAGGAAGTGGCCCTAGAGATAGTAGATGCATTGCTGGTCATCTTCCAGAACTTGATAGACTCTGGAACGGTACCCATGGATTGGAGGGTAGCTAATATTACCGCACTATTCAAAAAAGGTGGTAGAGAAAAAGCGGGGAATTATAGACCAGTAAGCCTGACTTCGGTAGTGGAGAAAATGCTGGAGTCGATTATAAAAGATGTAATAGCAGAGCACTTGGAAAGCAGTGACAGGATCGGACAAAGTCAACATGGATTTACAAAAGGTAAATCATGCTTGACTAATCTACTGGAATTTTTTGAGGATGTAACTGGTAAAATAGATAAGGGAGAACCAGTGGATGTGGTGTATTTGGACTTTCAGAAGGCTTTCGATAAGGTCCCACATAAGAGATTAGCGTGCAAAGTTAAGGCACATGGGATTGGGGGCAAGGTATTGACTTGGATAGAGAACTGGTTGGTGGGCAGAAAGCAAAGAGTTGGAATAAACGGGTCGTTTTCCGAGTGGCAGGCAGTGACTAGTGGGGTACCGCAAGGATCGGTCCTAGGACCCCAGCTGTTCACAATATATATTAATGATCTGGACGAGGGAATTGGATGTAATATCTCCAAATTTGCAGACGACACAAAGCTGGGTGGGAGGGTAAGCTGCGAGGAGGATGTCGTGAAACTCCAGTACGATTTGGACAGGTTGGGTGATTGGGCAGAAACATGGCAAATGCACTATAATGTGGATAAATGTGAGGTTATCCACTTTGGTGGCAAAAACAGGAAGGCAGATTATTATTTGAATGGCAATAGATTGGGAGAAGGGGAAGTGCAAAGAGACCTGGGTGTTATTGTGCACCAGTCGCTGAAGGTAAGCATGCAGGTGCAGCAGGCGGTTAAGAAGGCAAATGGTATGTTGGCCTTCGTAGCAAGAGGGTTCGAGTACAGGAGCAAGGATGTCTTGCTACATTTGTACAGGGCCTTGGTGAGACCGCACCTTGAGTATTGTGTGCAGTTTTGGTCACCTTACCTGAGGAAGGACGTTCTTGCCATGGAGGGAGTGCAGCGAAGATTCACCAGGCTGATACCTGGGATGGCAGGAATGACATATGAGGAGAGATTGTGTCGATTGGGCTTATACTCACTGGAGTTTAGAAGATTGAGAGGGGATCTCATCGAAAGCTATAAAATTCTGTCAGGTCTGGACAGACTAGATGCAGGAAGGATGTTTCGGATGGCCGGGGAGTCCAGAACCAGGGGTCATAGTCTAAGGATAAGGGACAAGTCATTTAGGACTGAAATGAGGAGGAACTTCTTCACCCAGAGAGTGGTGAACCTGTGGAATTCTCTGCCACAGAGGGTGGTGGAGGCCAGTTCATTAAATATATTCAAGAAAGAGTTGGATATATTTCTTGAGGCTAAAGGGATCAAGGGATATGGGGAGAAGGGAGGGACAGGGTACTGAATTTGGATGATCAGCCATGATCTCATTGAATGGCGGAGCAGGCTCGAAGGGCCAAATGGCCTACTCCTGCTCCTATCTTCTATGTATGTTTACCTAGCACACCTGCCGTTGTGCTGTGGGCCCGCGTAGGATTCCGATCCTGGGCCTCCTCCAACAGCCGACGCGCAGTGCTTGCGTATCCCAGGGGCGCAGTTTGTTCGAAGCGTCCCCTGGGATCACGTGGGCCATGGAGAGCCAATCATAGCAGGGAATCTCTATTCATAGATTTGACAGGAAGGCCTGTCAAATCTATGAATAGAGTTCAGCCCCAAAACTTAACTAAAACTTCAAATACATTAAAAAAAATCACATTTATAAAATAACTATAAATTACATAAAATAACTATTTTAAACAATAATTTAAATTTTTGAAAAAATTTAATTAGTTTTTAACGGGGCTAAAAATACATTTACTTTCTTTAAAGTATTTAAAAATAATAAACCTGTGGAAAAATTGTTTTACTTTTACTTAATTCACCACTTACCTTGTTAAAAGCAGGCCTTGCGACTGCTTTTTAAACATGCAGCTGCTAGAGAGTTACCCTCCCGGAGAAACCTGTAAAAAAAACGGAAGTTCCAGAATGCGCTGCCTCCCCGGCGCACGCGTTCGACCCCCGAACACCTTCCTTCAAGGGAATGGAATTTCCGATTTCCAGCGCATGCGCAGTGCATGCATAAAACCGTCACTTTCGTAGGCCCTACGCGTGAGTACCCAGCGCGTACTCACCCGTGGGGACACGAATTTCTGGCCCATTAATTCTGTTTCTCTCTCCGCAGTATTTAGCTGTTGTAAACAAAGTGACCCTTGGAGCCGATCATTCGAGAGGCAGCTGAAGGTTTTGGTGGAGGGACTGTGAGTTTCTTTGGAAGCATCCACTAGACAAGCCGAGCAGCCTCCATCATATGTCCTTCCCTCGAGAGTTACCTTCGTTACCTGTGAATTAAGAGCTGGGAATAGAAAGGACTTGCATTCACTTAGCGCCGTTCACCACCTCAGGGCGTCCCGAAGCCACATTTAACAAAGGCGCCAATCCGTTCATTTTCAATCGGTGAACAGTGAATCGTGAATAGCACCAAAGAAATGTCACAGCAAAAAGCTGAATGTTTTCCCAGTAATATGGCGAGAGGAATTTCAGGCTGTTGTCTGTTATGAGTCTGAGCGGAGATTGGCCCAGCCCTGCTGGAGATACAGTCAAACACTGAATGGAAACGGTGTTGTAATTGGAAATGTTTATTACACAGAAACACCCTGGAGGGTAAAGGGGTGATGAAAACACTTTTCTTAATCAAATTCTGCAAAATAATCTCCTTTACAATTCTCTTATATTCGACTTTAATAAGGATCAGGTCGCTAGTTAATTGTTGTATTAAAGTGTCGTACACAACAGATGTCAGCCGTGGCTCAGTGCTAACATTCTCGCCTCTGAGCCAGAAAGTTGTGGGTTCAAGTCTCCACTCCATGAGACTTGAACACTTAATCCAGGTCGACACTCCCAGTGGCAGCACTGTCGGAGGTGCCGCCTTTCGTATGAGACACTAAACCGAAGCTCCGTCTGCACTCTCAGGTGGACTTATAATATCCCATGGCAGTAATTGGAAGAAGAGCAGGGTAGTTATTCCCGGTGTCCTGGGACAATATTTATCCCTCAATCAACATCACTCTAAAACTGATGATCTGATCATTGCTGTTTGTGGGAATTTGTCTGCTGGGGTTCCTATATTGCAGCAGTTACTACACTTCAAAAAGTACTTCATTGACTGTAAAGCTCTTTGGGACGTCCTGAGGCAATTAAATGTAAGTCTTTCTTACTACTTGCAGTTCCTTCAGTGTGCAGCCCGTTGTTTTCGGTTTTCCCGCACCTCTACTTGGCATTAAAAGGGAAATTAGAGAAGTGTGCAATAAGGGCACAGCAGTTGTCATGGGTGACTTTAATCTACATATAAATTGGGCTAACCACATTAGTAACAATACTGTGGAGGTGGAATTCCTGGAGTGTATACGGGATGGTTTCCTGGACCAATATGTCAAGGAACCAACTAGAGATCAGGCCATCTTAGGCTGGATATTATGTAATGAGAAAGGATTAATTAGCAATCTTGTTGTGCGAGGCCCCTTGGGTCGGAGCGATCATAATATGATAGAATTCTTCATTAAGATGGAGAGTGAAGTAGTTGACTCAGAGACTAGGGTCCTGAATTTAATTAAAGGAGACTACGATGGTATGAGGCGCAAGTTGAGTAGGATTGATTGGAGAATGTCACTCAAAGGGTTGACGGTGGATAGGCAAAGGCAAACATTCAAAGATCGCATGGATGAACTACAGAATTTGTTCATCCCAGTTTGGCATAAAAATAAAACAAAAAATGTGACTCAACTGTGGCTAACAAGGGAAATTAGGGATAGCATAAGATCCAAGGAGAGGACATATAAATTGGCCAGAAAAGGCAGTAAACCTGAGGATTGGGAGCAGTTTAGGATTCAACAAAGGAGGACAAAGGGATTAATTAAGAGGGGCAAAATAGAGTATGAGAGTAAGCTTGCAGAGAACATAAAAACTGACTGTAAAAGCTTTTATAGATATGTGAAGAGAAAAAGATTGGTGAAGTCAAGCGTAGGTCCCTTGCAGTCAGAATCAGGGGAATTTATAATGGGGAACAAAGAAATGGCAGACCAATTAAATACATACTTTGGTTCTGTCTTCACAAAGGAGGACACAAGTAACCTCCCAAAGATGTCGGGGAACATAGGGTCTAATGAAAGGGAGGAACTGATAGAAATCAGTATTTGTAGGGAAATGGTGTTAGGGAAATTGATGGGATTGAAGGCCGATACATCCCCAGGGCCTGATAATCTACATCCTCGGGTACTTAAGGACATGGCCGTAGAAATAGTAGATGCATTGCTGGTCATCTTCCAAAATTCGATAGACTCTGGAACTGTACCCATTGATTGGCGGGTAGCTAATGTTACCTCACTGTTCAAAAATGTTGGTAGAGAGAAAACGGGGAATTACAGACCGGTAAGCCTGACATCGGTAGTGGGGAAAATGCTAGAGTCCATTATAAAAGATGTAATAGCAGAGCACTTGGAAAAAAGTGACCGGATCGGACAAAGTCAACATGGATTTACAAAAGGTAAATCGTGCTTGACTAATCTACTGGAAATTTTTGAGGATGTAACTGGTAAAATAGATAAGGGAGAACCAGTGGATGTGGTGTATTTGGACTTTTAAAAGGCTTTCGATAAGGTCCTGCATAAGAGATTAGCGTGTAAAGTTAAGGCACATGGGATTGGGGGCAAGGTATTGACTTGGATAGAGAACTGGTTGGCAGATAGAAAGCAAAGAGTTGGAATAAACGGCTTTTTCCGAGTGGCAGGCAGTGACTAGTGGGGTACCGCAGGGATCGGTCCTGGGACCCCAGCTATTCACAATATATATTAATGATCTAGACGAGAGAACTAGATGTAGTATCTCCAAGTTTGCAGACGACACAACGCTGGGTGGGCGTGTGTGCTGTGAGAAGGATGCCGAGAAACTCCAGTATGATTTGGACAGGTTGGGTGATTGGGCAGAAGCATGGCAGATGCAATATAACGTGGATAAATGCGAGGTTATCCACTTTGGTGTCAAAAACAGGAAGGCAGATTATTATCTGAATGGTAATAGATTGGGAGAAGGGGAAGTGCAATGAGACTTAGGCGTCCTTGTGCACCAGTCGCTGAAGGTAAGCATGCAGGTGCAGCAGGCAGTTAAGAAGGCAAATGGTATGTTTGCCTTCGTAGCGAGAGGGTTTGAGTACAGGAACAAGGATGTCTTGCTGCTGTTGTACAGGGCCTTGGTGAGACCACTTCTTCAGTATTGTGTGCAGTTTTGGTCACCTTATCTGAGGAAGGATGTTCTTGCCATGGAAGGAGTGCAGCGAAGATTCACCAGGCTGCTACCTGGGATGTCAGGAATGACGTATGAGGAGAGATTGGGTCGATTGGGCTTGTACTCGCTGTAGTTTAGAAGAATGAGAGGGGATCCCATTGACACTTATAAAATTCTAACAGCACTAGAGAGACTAGATGCTGGAAGGATGTTCCCGATTGTCGGGGAGTCCAGAACCAGGGGTCACAGTCTAAGGATAAGGGGTAAGCCATTTAGGCCAGAGATGAGGAGGAATTTCTTCACCCAGAGAGTGGTGAACCTGTGGAATTCTCTACCACAGAAGGCAGTAGAGGCCAATTCATTAAATTTATTCAAGAAGGAGTTGGATATATTTCTTAAGGCTAAAGGGATCAAGGGATATGGGGAGAAGGCAGGGACAGTGTACTGAATTTGGCCGATCAGCCATGATCCCATTGAATGGCGGAGCAGGCTCGAGGGGCTGACTGGCCTACCCCTGCTCCTATCTTCTATATTTCTATGTTTCCTTCTCTCGATGCCCCGCCGTGTGTAAGCTTCCTCTGATGAAAATCACATCTCAGAAAGAGTAGTTTTCCTGACTGAAGCAGTTCTTTCTGCAGACTTTCCCGCGACACCTGCTTATTGAGGGGGCTGTTTGTACATCTGTGTTCCTGAGCAAATCCACTGCCTTCTTCTTAAGATCAAGATATTACTTCAAACACGATCAGCAAGTGGTCAGAACATTCTGTACTCTTTCATTCTAAACAATCGTTCCAAATACCGGGACACATTCTTTCACATTTTATTTTCATCAAATTCTACACAAGATTATCAAACATTTTCAGCTATGTGGGCAGTTGGTGGTTAATACACAACATTATTACAGCAGAGGGGATACAGCAAGGGTCACATGTAGGCAGGGACCATGCGTGGTGCCCAGGCCAGAGAGGACAGCAATAGCACAGGGGGTGGGGTGAAAGGAAAGTAGAATCTATTTTGGGTGCTTTGAATCAGTGGCTGTTCCAGACTCGCTCGGTGCGGCTGGAGCATAACTCCGGCATTGCCTGGAGGGCCAGGAATTTCAGGTCAGCGGTTTCGCTAAAATCGTAGCCAAAGGAATGTCACAGGAAATGAAGTTAAATGTTGATCGGGTAATATCTCCCCAGGAATTCCAGGCTGTGGTCTCTGGAGGGGCAGAGACTCTATTCCAGTCCAGGTTGGGCGGGGATGATAAGCTTCAGGGTGAGGGTGGGAGGGTTAGTCAGTGACCCCCGGCCCTGCTGGGGTTCCAGTCAAACACTGATTACAAACTGAGTTACAATTGGAAAGGTTTATTACACAGAAACACCCGGGAGGAAATGGAATGAGAAACTGAAATTGGAGGTAAAATGATGGAAACAGACCCATTACTGTTAGTGACCTTTAACCCCGCAGATTATCAGTGGGGCGGAGTTTTTCCCAACATCATTCCATCCCGGATTGAAGATGGGAAAGATTCTCTCAGTGAAAGTGTGGGTGAAAGTGTGGAGATGGGACATGTTGTCCGCATTGTAAAATGACACCTGTCCACCCTCATGGTCCAGGTAGACCCCGATCTTCCGGGGCTTCACACTCGGGCTGAGGGGAGTCGGTGAAGGGGAGGTGAAGGCAAAATAGCCGCTTCCGCGGATCAGCTCCACAATCCAGTATCTGGTCTCAGGTCTCGGGTTGAATGTCCCTTTCCTCTCAGATGGCTCACGGGTCACTCCCACAAGCCACTCCGTCTTTTCCCCCACCTCCACCTCCCAGTAGTGTCTCCCTGATGTGAATCCCTCCGATCCCAGGACACACAGCCAGGCATCAAACCTCTCCGGGGTGTCAGGGAGCGGCTGTCGTTTGTCTCCGAGTCTCACATTGGTCCGGTCCTCAGATACGATGAGCCGGGGACTTGCTGTGTTCGGATCCAGAATCAGAGAGGCTGGAGCTGGGTGAACATTAAAATAACACAGTCAGAGATTAATTTTTTTTGCTGTGATTTAATCAATCTCTGATTGACTTACCTTTTAAAATCCTCAATTATTATTGACTTTGTCTCAGTTTTTATCAACACGAATAAGGTGAACATGACAATAGAACAAGAGCTCAAACAAGATGTAAAGACATTTAAGATAGAAAGGGCGAGTTAATTGATAAACTAATCAAACTTAGACAGGATAAACCCCCTGGTTCGGATGGATTGCACCCACATGCATTAAAATAAATTAGCGAAGATATGGCACTATTACATATATATATAAATATAAAGAGAAAAGGGAATAGTGCCAGAGGACTGGCAGACTGCTAATGTGATTCCTATATTTAAAAAGGGAGATGGACGAGTCCAAGGAACTATAGGCCAGTTAGCTTAATGTGCGTGGTAGGAAAGATCATGGAATCTTTACTCAAATATGTAATTGAAAAATATCTACAAATTGAAAATATAATAAACTAGTCAGCACGGATTTCAAAAGGGAAGGCCATGCTTGACCAACCTTATTGAATTATTTGAAGAACTAACAGAAAGAGTAGACAAGGGCAATGTAGTAGATGTACTATATTTGGATTTTCGAAACTCCTCAGATAAGCTCCCGCATAGTAGACTCGTGACAAAGGTCAGAAGATGTGGAGTCAAGGGACAAGCAGTAGAGTGGATGGCAAGCTGGCTGCAAAACAGAAAACAGAGAGAAAAAGTTAATGGTAGCTACTCAGACTGGCAAAAGGTGGAAAGTAGCGTTCCACAAGGATTGGTGCTGGGACTACTGTTGTTCACCACTTACATAAATGATCTGGACTCTGGAATGAGAAGTACAATGTTTGACAAATTTGCTCGAATTCTTTGAGGACGTAACATACAGGGTGGATAAAGGGGAACCAGTGGATGTAGTGTATTTGGACTTCCAAAAGGCATTTGACAAGGTGCCACACAAAAGATTACTGATCAAGATAAAAAATCACAGGATTGGGGGTAATATACTGGCATGGGTGGAAGATTGGCTATCTAACAGAAAACAAAGAGTTGGGATAAATGGTTCGTTCTCGGGCTGGCAATCAGTAACTAGTGGTGTCCGCAGGGGTCAGTGCTGGGACCCCAACTCTTTACAATCTATATTGATGATTTGGAGGAAGGGACTGAGTGCAACATATCCACGTTTGCTGATGATACAAAGATGGGAGGGAAAGCAGTGAGTGAGGAGGACATAAAAAACCAGCAAAAGGACATAGACAGGCTAAGTGAGTGGGCAGAGATTTGGCAGATGGAATATAATATTGGAAAGTGTGAGGTTATGCACTTTGGCAGAAAATATCAAAGAGCAAGTTATTATCTAAATGGAGAGAAACTGCAAAGTGCTACAGTACAAAGGGATCTGGGGGTCCTGGTGCATGAAACACAGAAGGTTAGTGTGCAGGTGCAGCAGGTGATCAGAAAGGCCAATGGAATCTCGGCTTTTATTGCAAGGGGGATGGAGTATAAAAACAGGGAAGTCTTGCTTCAGTTATAAAGGGTATTGGTGAGGCCACACCTGGAATACTGCGTGCAGTTTTGGTTTCCATATTTAAGAAAAGATATACTTGCTCTTGAGGCGGTTCAGAGAAGGTTCACTCGGTTGATTCCGGAGATGAGGGGGTTGACGTATGAGGAAAGGGTGAGTAGGTTGGGCCTCTACTCATTGGAGTTCAGAAGAATGAGAGGCGATCTTATTGAAACATATAAGATTGTGAGGGGGATTAATCGGGTGGATGCGGTGAGGATGTTTCCACTGATGGGTGAGACTAGAACTAGGGGGCATAATCTTACAATAAGGGGCTGCCCTTTCAAAACTGAGATGAGGAGAAACTTCTTTACTCAGTGGGTAGTAAATCTATGGAATTTGCTACCCCAGAGAGCTGTGGAAGCTGCAACATTAAATAGATTTAAAACGGAGATAGACAGTTTCCTAGCAGATAATGGAATTAGGAGTTATGGGGAGAGGGCAGGGAAGTGGACGTGAGTCTAGGTTCGGATCAGCCATGATCCTATTGAATGGCGGAGCAGGCCCGAGGGGCCGTATGGCCTACTCCTGCTCCTATTTCTTATGTTCTTATGTGGACGACACTAAATTAGGGGGTGGGGTGTAGTTAATAGAGGAGGACAGTGACAAAATAAAAGACGACATTAATGAACTTGCAGAATGGGCATGTAATTGGCAAATTAACTTCAATACAGATAAGCGTCAGGTGATACATTTTGGTAGGAAGAATAAGGAGGTCACATACTCCTTGAAATACAGTCCAAATGGGATAGAGAAGCAAAGGGATCTGGGGGTACAGATACGGAAATCACTAAAAGTAGCGATGCAGCTTAATAAGGCAAACAAAGCACTAGGTTTCATTTTTAGAAGGATAGAATTGAAAATCGGGGAAGTCATATTAAACGTGTATAGAAACGTGGTTAGACCTCACTTAGAGTATTGTGAGCTGTGCTAGTTTTCATATTATAAAAAGTATAGAGAGGCATTGGAAGAGGTCAAAATAGATTTGCAAGGATGATAGCATCCAAGGATGGGAGGTTATAATTATCAGGAAAGGTTTGTAGGGGTTCGCAAAATTCCCCTATTTTTCCCTGAAGATTGAAAATACTGTTCCACATCGTGGATGAAGAATTATGTTTTGAATTGCCTCTGGGTAGGACATTGTTTTTTTTTTAAAAGCATACCCAGAATCGTGAAAAGCTACGTTGGACAGAGCAGCACTTGGGCAACATCAGGATCTAAGACATTACATTTTTATTAAAAATGGTACCTCTGAGTTTCGAACTGTGTATATTTCAAAGAGGTTTTAAAATGGCCACATAAAGCATTGGCCAAGAACAGTGGGGTTTGGAAAAGCTTGTACAGCGTGTAATGCGTCTGTGTGAAAGACCTGTCAATCAAACCAGGGAGTTTCCCTCTCAGAAGCACTTGAAGTTGCTTATTGGCATAAGGGATTAACTACTTGAGACCAGCCACAAGGACAATCGATTGAAACTGCTTCTGTTTACACAGCCATTCAAAGCACTCACAGACAATGAGATACTGAAACCATGGAACGGATTTTGTAAGGGAACAGTTTAAGCATTGAATGGGTTTGAATCACCCATCATTCTGGACAATAGGGCAGTTGCATTCCCTTTTGTTTTAGCCCAGGTGAGCTCCGGATGTGGGCGGGAACATTTCGGCCCCACAGTGCAAACACATTAATCCATTCCAACCACTTTGAATCAACCAATCACAGCGTTTCTCTTGTGTATTGGAACTTTGGGGGCGAATTTTGCAGACAGACTTTTCCAGGTATAAAGATAGCTCCTGAGAAGCTATCTCTCTCGCTTAGCTCTTACTTCGCTGGACCACAGGTGAGCAGGGTTTCTGACTCCTCAGCAAAGCAACTTAGTAAGGAGTTAGGGGTGGTAATTAAGGGGATATTGCTAAGATTGTTTCATCAACATTGCAGCCACTTACCCCTCATTTTTGCCGTCTGCCTTCCTCCATTTAAGCAATTTTACTGTAATTTACTGTGTTCGTGTGGTATAGTTTTATATTTGACTAGCTGGGGGAGCCCGGCTTTGCCAGGGCTGTTTTGGGCTGGGCGGTTTAAATCGAGTGCCAGGCTTTGGGGCCTCTCTGTGTCCCTCTGTGAATCTGGTGCCGGGCAACCTTTTAAATCGAGTCCCAGGCTTTCAAGCCCTGTCTCTCTCTCCCTGTGTGAATCTGCTGCCGGGCAACATTTCTACCTTTTAATACCTTGAAAGATGAAAGTGAAAGTACTTATAAAACGTTTTTGGTAAATCTTAAGTTATTTTTAAAAGAGATACTAACTTTTTCAAAGCTGGATGATCAAAGTAGTTTGAGCTGGAAGCTGAAGTAATGGTAGTGAAACAATGGCTGCCAGATCCCTGAGATGAAAACGATTAGTCCCGCCCACACACACACACCGATTGGCCAACCATCAGGGGACCGTACTGTAGGATTGGTCAATCGTGACAGCACAGGATTGGTCGAACCTTGACGTCAGTCAATCAATGTTAAGTAGCAGATAATGAGTTTAATTTTGAAGGTTTTTTGCATAAGGCGCGAACAATTTTCGTCCGACCGAAAAGTAAATATGCTTAGGACCGTCCCGGAACCGTAAGCTTTCTTTGGAGGTAACGCACGCGTAGGTAGGCTCTATAACTTTCGAGCGCATAGCCGGACAGACGCACACCCGAGGACAGAAGTACAGACAGACAGACAGATCGACTCGTTTATATATATAGATTATAGTTTCTTCCAGTTAATAAAGCATGATTTTTCTCTCATCCAGAGCATTTGTCCATTTTAATACCATTAATTATAAGTCCTTCAGTCAGAACTGGAAGGTGGGGTAGCGATTTGAAACCGCTGTTTGAAAATTGGTTTATTGTAAATTGGTTTACAGCGTAGCAGCAAGGTTGCCTGACCAGGTGAATTACCGTGAACAAGGTAAAAGATTGGAGTTGGTCAGAGTGCAGGCAAAGGCTGCCCGACCAGGTGAATTACCGTGAACCAGGTAAAAGATTGGAGTTGGTCAGAGTGCAGGCAAAGGCTGCCCGACCAGGTGAATTACTGTGAACCAGGTAAAAGATTGGAGTTGGTCAGAGTGCAGGCAAAGGCTGCCCGACCAGGTGAATTACCTTAAACCAGGTAAAAGATTGGAGTTGGTCAGAGTGCAGGCAAAGGCTGCCCGACCAGGTGAATTACCGTAAACCAGGTAAAAGATTGGAGTTGGTCAGAGTGCAGGCAAAGGCTGCCTGACCAGGTGAATTACTGTGAACCAGGTAAAAGATTGGAGTTGGTCAGAGTGCAGGCAAAGGCTGCCTGACCAGGTGAATTACCTTAAACCAGGTAAAAGATTGGAGTTGGTCAGAGTGCAGGCAAAGGCTGCCCGACCAGGTGAATTACCTTAAACCAGGTAAAAGATTGGAGTTGGTCAGAGTGGAGGCAAAGGCTGCCCGACCAGGTGAATTACCGTGAACCAGGTAAAAGATTGGAGTTGGTCAGAGTGCAGGTAAAGGCTGCCCGACCAGGTGAATTACCTTAAACCAGGTAAAAGATTGGAGTTGGTCAGAGTGCAGGCAAAGGCTGCCTGACCAGGTGAATTACCGTGAACCAGGTAAAAGATTGGAGTTGGTCAGAGTGGAGGCAAAGGCTGCCTGACCAGGTGAATTACCGTGAACCAGGTAAAAGATTGGAGTTGGTCAGAGTGCAGGCAAAGGCTGCCTGACCAGGTGAATTACCGTGAACCAGGTAAAAGATTGGAGTTGGTCAGAGTGCAGGCAAAGGCTGCCTGACCAGGTGAATTACCGTGAACCAGGTAAAAGATTGGAGTTGGTCAGAGTGCAGGCAAAGGCTGCCTGACCAGGTGAATTACCTTAAACCAGGTAAAAGATTGGAGTTGGTCAGAGTGCAGGCAAAGGCTGCCCGACCAGGTGAATTACCGTGAACCAGGTAAAAGATTGGAGTTGGTCAGAGTGCAGGTAAAGGCTGCCTGACCAGGTGAATTACCTTAAACCAGGTAAAAGATTGGAGTTGGTCAGAGTGCAGGCAAAGGCTGCCTGACCAGGTGAATTACCGTGAACCAGGTAAAAGATTGGAGTTGGTCAGAGTGGAGGCAAAGGCTGCCTGACCAGGTGAATTACCGTGAACCAGGTAAAAGATTGGAGTTGGTCAGAGTGCAGGCAAAGGCTGCCTGACCAGGTGAATTACCGTAAACCAGGTAAAAGATTGGAGTTGGTCAGAGTGCAGGCAAAGGCTGCCCGACCAGGTGAATTACCGTGAACCAGGTAAAAGATTGGAGTTGGTCAGAGTGGAGGCAAAGGCTGCCCGACCAGGTGAATTACCGTGAACCAGGTAAAAGATTGGAGTTGGTCAGAGTGCAGGCAAAGGCTGCCCGACCAGGTGAATTACCGTGAACCAGGTAAAAGATTGGAGTTGGTCAGAGTGGAGGCAAAGGCTGCCTGACCAGGTGAATTACCGTAAACCAGGTAAAAGATTGGAGTTGGTCAGAGTGCAGGCAAAGGCTGCCTGACCAGGTGAATTACCGTGAACCAGGTAAAAGATTGGAGTTGGTCAGAGTGCAGGCAAAGGCTGCCTGACCAGGTGAATTACCGTGAACCAGGTAAAAGATTGGAGTTGGTCAGAGTGCAGGCAAAGGCTGCCTGACCAGGTGAATTACTGTGAACCAGGTAAAAGATTGGAGTTGGTCAGAGTGCAGGCAAAGGCTGCCTGACCAGGTGAATTACTGTAAACCAGGTAAAAGATTGGAGTTGGTCAGAGTGCAGGCAAAGGCTGCCTGACCAGGTGAATTACTGTGAACCAGGTAAAAGATTGGAGTTGGTCAGAGTGCAGGCAAAGGCTGCCTGACCAGGTGAATTACCGTGAACCAGGTAAAAGATTGGAGTTGGTCAGAGTGCAGGCAAAGGCTGCCTGACCAGGTGAATTACCGTGAACCAGGTAAAAGATTGGAGTTGGTCAGAGTGCAGGCAAATGCTGCCTGACCAGGTGAATTACCGTAAACCAGGTAAAAGATTGGAGTTGGTCAGAGTGCAGGCAAAGGCTGCCTGACCAGGTGAATTACCTTAAACCAGGTAAAAGATTGGAGTTGGTCAGAGTGCAGGCAAATGCTGCCTGACCAGGTGAATTACTGTGAACCAGGAAAAAGATTGGAGTTGGTCAGAGTGCAGGCAAAGGCTGCCTGACCAAGTGAATTACCGTGAACCAGGTAAAAGATTGGAGTTGGTCAGAGTGCAGGCAAAGGCTGCCTGACCAGGTGAATTACCGTGAACCAGGTAAAAGATTGGAGTTGGTCAGAGTGCAGGCAAAGGCTGCCTGACCAGGTGAATTACCGTGAACCAGGTTAAAGATTGGAATTGGTCAGAGTGCAGGCAAAGGCTGCCTGACCAGGTGAATTACCGTGAACCAGGTAAAAGATTGGAGTTGGTCAGAGTGCAGGCAAAGGCTGCCTGACCAGGTGAATTACCTTAAACCAGGTAAAAGATTGGAGTTGGTCAGAGTGCAGGCAAAGGCTGCCTGACCAGGTGAATTACCGTGAACCAGGTAAAAGATTGGAGTTGGTCAGAGTGCAGGCAAAGGCTGCCTGACCAGGTGAATTACCGTGAACCAGGTAAAAGATTGGAGTTGGTCAGAGTGCAGGCAAAGGCTGCCTGACCAGGTGAATTACCGTGAACCAGGTAAAAGATTGGAGTTGGTCAGAGTGCAGGCAGAGGCTGCCTGACCAGGTGAATTACCTTAAACCAGGTAAAAGATTGGAGTTGGTCAGAGTGCAGGCAAAGGCTGCCTGACCAGGTGAATTACCGTGAACCAGGTAAAAGATTGGAGTTGGTCAGAGTGCAGGCAAAGGCTGCCTGACCAGGTGAATTACCGTAAACCAGGTAAAAGATTGGAGTTGGTCAGAGTGCAGGCAAAGGCTGCCTGACCAGGTGAATTACCGTGAACCAGGTAAAAGATTGGAGTTGGTCAGAGTGCAGGCAAAGGCTGCCTGACCAGGTGAATTACCGTGAACCAGGTAAAAGATTGGAGTTGGTCAGAGTGCAGGCAAAGGCTGCCTGACCAGGTGAATTACCTTAAACCAGGTAAAAGATTGGAATTGGTCAGAGTGCAGGCAAAGGCTGCCTGACCAGGTGAATTACCTTAAACCAGGTAAAAGATTGGAGTTGGTCAGAGTGCAGGTAAAGGCTGCCTGACCAGGTGAATTACCTTAAACCAGGTAAAAGATTGGAGTTGGTCAGAATGCAGGCAAAGGCTGCCTGACCAGGTGAATTACCGTGAACCAGGTAAAAGATTGGAGTTGGTCAGAGTGCAGGCAAAGGCTGCCTGACCAGGTGAATTACTGTAAACCAGGTAAAAGATTGGAGTTGGTCAGAGTGCAGGCAAAGGCTGCCTGACCAGGGAAATTACCGTAAACCAGGTAAAAGATTGGAGTTGGTCAGAGTGCAGGCAAAGGCTGCCTGACCAGGTGAATTACCGTGAACCAGGTAAAAGATTGGAGTTGGTCAGAGTGCAGGCAAAGGCTGCCCGACCAGGTGAATTACCGTAAACCAGGTAAAAGATTGGAGTTGGTCAGAGTGCAGGAAAGGCTGCCCGACCAGGTGAATTACCGTGAACCAGGTAAAAGATTGGAGTTGGTCAGAGTGCAGGCAAAGGCTGCCTGACCAGGTGAATTACCGTGAACCAGGTAAAAGATTGGAATTGGTCAGAGTGCAGGCAAAGGCTGCCTGACCAGGTGAATTACCGTGAACCAGGTAAAAGATTGGAGTTGGTCAGAGTGCAGGCAAAGGCTGCAAAACCAGGTGAATTACCTTAAACCAGGTAAAAGATTGGAGTTGGTCAGAGTGCAGGCAAAGGCTGCCTGACCAGGTGAATTACCGTGAACCAGGTAAAAGATTGGAGTTGGTCAGAGTGCAGGCAAAGGCTGCCTGACCAGGTGAATTACCGTGAACCAGGTAAAAGATTGGAGTTGGTCAGAGTGCAGGCAAAGGCTGCCTGACCAGGTGAATTACCGTGAACCAGGTAAAAGATTGGAGTTGGTCAGAGTGCAGGCAAAGGCTGCCTGACCAGGTGAATTACCGTGAACCAGGTAAAAGATTGGAGTTGGTCAGAGTGCAGGCAAAGGCTGCCTGACCAGGTGAATTACCGTGAACCAGGTAAAAGATTGGAGTTGGTCAGAGTGCAGGCAAAGGCTGCAAGACCAGGTAAATTACCTTAAACCAGGTAAAAGATTGGAGTTGGTCAGAGTGCAGGCAAAGGCTGCCTGACCAGGTGAATTACTGTGAACCAGGTAAAAGATTGGAGTTGGTCAGAGTGCAGGCAAAGGCTGCCTGACCAGGTGAATTACTGTGAACCAGGTAAAAGATTGGAGTTGGTCAGAGTGCAGGCAAAGGCTGCCTGACCAGGTGAATTACCTTAAACCAGTTAAGAGAAGCCCCCCTACAGATTGAACAGACTGGGGCATTTTTCTCCAGAAATGGGAAAGCTGAGAGGTGACCTGATAGAGGTCTTAATATTATGAAAGGCTTTGATAGGGTAGACGTAGAGAAGATGTTTCCACTTGCTTGGATACTAAAACTAGGGATCATAAATATAAGATATGCACTAATAAATCTAAAAGGGAATTCAGGAGAAACTACTTTACTCAGACAGTGGTGGAAATGTGCAACTCGCTCCCACATAGAGTAGTTGAGGTGAATAGCACAGATGCATTTAGGGGAAGCTGGATAAACACATGAGGGAGAAAGGAATAGAAGGATACGGTGATAGGGTGGGATGAAGTAAGGTGTGAGGAGGCTATTATGGAGCATAAACACCGACATGGTCCTGTTGGGTCGAATGGCCTGTTTTTGTGCTGTAAATAATTTGAAAAAATAAATCATCAGGCTGGGGCATGGAAGCATTGTTAGGGAACCAAAGGGCAGGACAGTGCGCCAGAGGGGCACGGGAGGACCCCTAGAGGGAACAGGTTGTGGGGGTGTGGTCGGCCGCAGCCCCTTGAAGGCAGGGGAGGACCTTGGAGGGGGTGGGACGGGCCGCTGAGCCAAGTTTCTCCCTGGGAAAGGGGGAGGTCAGCGATTCTGTTCCGCTGTATCTTGAACCTTTTTGTGACCAGCAGTCTGGGTATTTTTCAGACGCTGCAGAGTGACCCGTCAGTCTGAAGGGTGAGAACATTGTCCTGTGTCACCAATAATACACACTGCTTCTGTACAGCATCGTCACTCCTGGATCTGATGTGTGGTCAGAGACAGGAACACTGATTTCACAAACCAGTTTCAAACTCCTTGTGGAGATTATTTCATGGTGTTTTTTGTTCCTAATTGTCTAAATACTGTAGTTGTATTTCATTACTTCGATGTATTCACACAACGAGACTTTCAAAAGTCTGAAATAGGAGCGGTGAAAACTCTTTACCTGGGCTGATGTTCTCGATCATTTCTTTCCACGCTGTGTACTGTCCGGGCCCTTTGAATATTCCCAGGGGCAGATTCCGGCCGTCCAATGAAAGGAGATTTTTCTCTTCACTGATTCTGAAAATATCAAACATTCAACTCTAGGAATCCAGCCGTTTGTTCCTTTAACAGGTTAAATAACATTTCAGTAGAGAGAACGTCATACCTTTTTTTCCAGGAAATTGCCTCCTGAAATAAAAAAGGAACACGGATCTCAGTTCACAGTCAGGGTCTGGGAGCAGAAATTCAGAATTCAACATCACACACTGCAACATGACACCAAGTGTGAAATATTTCAGCTGTGTCAGTCGCCCACTGCTGGGGCCGCAGCGCCTCCACTGGTAGCAGCGTGTAGTTGCAGCCTGACATGTCCACAGAATACAATGCGAATATAAGTGTGGACACAGCAATTTATAATGGGAGAAAGTGCAGAACATTTCCAATATCTTAGACAGTGGAAGGTAGATAGATGCGAGGAGAGAGCCTCCATGCCTGCCGCCTCTCAACTGGTTTTAAAAGCGCAACCTATCACCAGCATAGCTTTACACATGCGTGCTCTGTCCGTGTACAATGTGAGGTTAGCAGTCAGCGTCATCACAGCTGGAGCCTGCCAGCTGTGGACTGTAATATAATGGCACCCTACACCAAGGCACTCTTACTTCTCTCTCTCTCACACACACAAAGATTGGTTCAGGTGCAGCAAGATAACATCACCGTAACTAGAAACTGATCGATTGTACTTTCTACACAAACTAACCGAGAGGCGGAAGAACCTCCTCAGCAATTTTTGAACCGGATCTCCCACCACCCGGAGTTACACTCTGCAGGTAGCACCGTGAGAGGCGCTTCACCACGGGATCTCACACCGCTTGGATTCAGTGCATCGAGAATCAGTTTGGTAGCTTTAAGTGCCTGACCTGGTTATAAGTAATGATCAGGTAGATGAGCTAAATGTTGGTGCACACCTTATCATTAGCTGTAAGATCGAATTCTAACGGAAAAGGTCAGTAGAAACTGAGAATGGAGTAAGGCAGATTTCAGTAAAATGAGGAGCGAGCTAGCCAAGGTGAGGTGATGGAAGACATTAATACACAGGACTGAAGAGCAACAATGGGATATTTTCAACAAGGGATTCGAAAGGTATAGAATAAGGATATTCTGTTTAAAAGAAGGAAACTACTAGTAGTTTTAGAAGGCCCTGGATAAAAAATGAGGTAAGAAACCAATTGAAATTAAAGCACAGGTTTCAGAAGATGTGATCTTGTTGGAAATATTTCTTGATTTCTTTGAGGATATAACAGACATGGTAAATGGGGACATGCAGTGAATGCAGTGTATGTGGACGTTAGGAACGCCTTGATAAGATACCACACAGGCGATTCCTAGAGAGGCTCATGTGGTATGGAATTTGGGGAGGAGAGTAAACTGGATTAAAAATGAGTTAGAAGGGCGAAAACAGAGAGTAGGAATTACGGGTGTGTTTTCAGAGTGATTAGAGGTGGATAGTGGTGTCCCACAGGGTTCCGTTCTGGAGGTAGAGTTAATTTGGTAGAGGACCAAAGGAAGCGGTGAAGGGATATTAATAAGATGAGGGAACGGGATTAATCTTGGTGGACAGAATTAAATGTCAGTGAGTGTGGGCTGAGACAGGGGAAGTAACAGCAGGAATTCTGCTCCCAATGGAAGTAGTCTCGGTGCGGTAGAAGAGCAGAGGGATTTGGGGCCACCGGTTCACTGAGCATTAAAGGCAGCACCTCAGGTTGATAAGGCTGTTTAAACAATCTAATAGAATTCTAGGTTGTATCACAAGAGGTATCGAATATAAAATCCCAGAGGTAATGGTGCAGTATTGTGTTCCACACCAGAGGGACGATATTGTGTGTTTACAGAGGATACAGCAGATATTGACTGGGATGCTGCCTGGTATCAGGAAAAGCAAAGTTGAAGAAATATTAAAAATATGGTGCTATTTTCTTTAGAAAAATCAAATTGTAGGACAATATGACAGAACAACATTGACTCATTAAAGTGTGGCCAAGATAGGTAGAAACAAAGGGCTAAAAATTCGGTGGGTAGCGCCACCAGTTAGCGCCAAAGAGGGCAGTCAGTGGCTGTAGCGCCACTGGCCGCGCCTCCCGCAATATTTGTCGGGGGCGCTAATGGCGGCGTTAGCCTGTAGCGCTGCGCCGCCACCGATGACGTCATCGGTGTGCGCATCGCCCCGCTACCGCCCCGATCGCGATATTTGTTTGCGTCTACCTCCGCTAATCTGGCCGCAAATCGCGCCCGGTTCACGGGGCCTACCTGTGGCGGGAGTGGTGCAAATTAAGGTGGAGGTGCGGGGCGGCCGTTTTTTTCGGCGGCCACCTGCCAGCACCTCCGTCCCCGGCCTCCTGATCTCCCCCCGCGGCAGTGCCGGCTGTTTTCCAAGAGCCCAGCACTTCTCCTCGGTGCCGGACTCTTTTGCCAGCACTCGCGATCTCCGATCACGCTGGTGCAGGCCCCTCCCCCTTAAGAATGGGAGGAAGGCCTGCAGTACCGCAGCGCGCCGTGCCGCAGCGTGGCGCTGCGGCACGTTGCGCTGCGATATTCAGTTTCAGCGCCCTAAGAGGGACGCGGTGCGCCTCGAGCAGCGCCCCGTGTCCCTCTTGGGGCGCAGAAGATGAATTTCCGGCGGGCGCAAGCGGCTCCGTGTGCAGCGCTAATACGGGAAGCAGAGTTTTGGACAAGCTCAAGTTTATGGAGGGTGGAAAATAGGAGGCCAGCCAGGAGAGCTATGGAATAGGCGAGTCCATAGGGAGCAAAGGCACGGATAATAGTTTCAGCAGCAGATGAGCTGAGGGAGGGGCTAAGACGGGCGATGTTACAGAGGTGGAAATAGGCGCTTTTGATGATGATGCGAATATGTGTTCGGAATCTCATCTCGGGGTCAAATAAGATGTCAAGGTTACCAACGGTCTGGACCAGCCTCAGACTATGGCCAAGGCGAGGGATGGAGTTGGTGCCGAGGGATCAGAGTTTGTGGCAGGGACCGAAGACAATGGCTTAGGGCTTCCCCATATTTAATTGGTGGAAATTTCTGCTCATCCATTACTGGATGTTGGACTAGCAACGTGACACATCAGAGGCAGTGGAGGGGTCGAGAGAGGTGGGGATGAGGTAGAGCTGGGTGTTGTCAGCCTATATGACGTTTTGTTTTCAGATGATAACAATAATCAAGGAAAAAATTAAAGGGCACTTGGAGAGGTTTAAGCTAATTAAGGAGAGCCAACACGGATTTGTAAAAGGCAGATCGTGTTTGACTAATCTAATTGAATTTTTTTGAAAAAGTAACAGGGAGGATGGATGAATGGAATGGAATGGATGTTGTCAACATGGATTTTAGGAAGGCATTTGACAAAGTACCACATAGAAGGCTGGTTAACAAAATTGAGGCTCATGGAATAGGTGGGTCAGTGGCAGCTTGGATAAGGAATTGGCTGAAGGACAGAACACAGTGAGTTGTGGTTAAGGGCAGATTTTCAGACTGGAGGATGGAAGACAGTGGTGTTCCCCAAGGGTCAGTGCAGGGGCCACTGCTTTTTTCATCATACATATAAATTACCTGGATATTGGAATACAGAGTAGAATTTCTACATTTGCTGATGACACCAAACTTGGCGGGGGGAGGTGGGGTGGTGGCAAACAGTGAGGATGATACCAATCGACTGCAACAGGACATAGAGGCTGGCAAAATGCGGAGACAAGTGGCAGATGGAATTTAATACAGAGAAGTGTGAGGTGATGCGTTTTGGCAGAAGGAACAGGGAGAGGCAATATACATTTAATGGCACAGTTTTACAGAGTGTGCTGGGACAGAGGGATCTGGGAGTTAATGTGCATAGGTCCCTGAAGGTGGCGGGACATATTGAGAGAGTGGTTAACAAAGCATATGGGATCTTGGGCTTCATAAATAGAGGTATTGAGTACAAAAGTAGAGAGGTTATGCTGAACCTTTATAAAGCGCTGGTTAGGCCACAACTGGAGTATTGCGTCCAGTTCTGGTCACCACACTTTAGGAAGGATGTGAAGGCCCTTGAGAGGCTGCAGAGGAGATTTACGAGAATGGTTCCAGATATGGGGGATCTTAGCTACAAGGACAGATTGGAGAAGCTGGTAGTAATCTCAGGATTGCTACCAGTGCCACGTGCTAGTCAGAGTAGAAATAGAAGGATATTTCAGATAAATACGTGGCTAGAGGAATGGTGCAAGGGGGAGGGATTCAAATTCCTGGGACATTGGAACCGGTTCTGGGGGAGGTGGGACCAGTACAAACTGGACGGTTTGCACCTGGGCAGGACTGGGACCGATGTCCTAGGGGGAGTGTTTGCTACTGCTGTTGGGGAGGGTTTAAACTAAACTGGCAGGGGGTTGGGAACCTGTGCAGGGAGACAGAGGAATGGGAAACAAGGATAGAAGCAAAAGACAGGAAGGAGAAAAGCAAAAGTGGCAGTCAGAGAAATCCAAGGGTTTAAATCAAACATGGCCACAGTAAATAATAATTCTAAAAGGTCTAAGAGTGTTAAAAAAACAAGCTTGAAGGCTTTGTGTCTTAATGCGAGGAGCATTCGTAATAAGGTGGATGAATTAGCTGCGCAAAATGATGTAAACGGATATGATTTAATTGGGATTAAGGAGACATGGCTCCAGGGTGACCAAGGCTGGGAATTCAACATCCAGGAAAGACAGGCAAAAAGGAAAGGGAGGTGGGGTAGTATTGCTGGTTAAAGAGGAGATTAACACAATAGTAAGGAAGGATATTAGCTCTGATGATGTGGAATCTGTATGGGTAGAGCTGAGAAATACCAAGGGGCAGAAAAGGCTGGTGGGAGTTGTATACAGACCCCCAAACAGTAATGCTGAGGTTGGGGATGGCATTAAACGGGAAATTAGAGATGTGTGCAATAAGGGCACAGCAGTTATCATGGGTGACTTTAATCTACACATACATTGGGCTAACCAAATTAGTAACAATACTGTGGAGGAGGAATTCCTGGAGTGTATACGGGATGGTTTCCTGGACCAATATGTCGAGGAACCAACTAGAGATCAGGCCATCTTAGACTGGGTATTATGCAATGAGAAAGGATTAATTAGCAATCTTGTTGTGCGAGGCCCCTTGGGGCGGAGCGATCATAATATGATCGAATTCTTCATTAAGATGGAGAGTGAAGTATTTGACTCAGGGACTAGGGTCCTGAATTTAAATAAAGGAAACTATGATGGTATGAGGCGCGACTTGGCTAGGATGGATTGGGGAACGTTACTTAAAGGGTTGACCATGGATAGGCAATGGCAGACATTTAAAGATCGCATGGATGAACTGCAGAATTTGTTCATCCCTGTTTGGCATAAAAATAAAACAAAAAAGGTGACTCAACCGTGGCTAACAAGGGAACTTGGTATTTGTAGGGAAATGGTGTTAGGGAAATTGATGGGATTGAAGGCCAATAAATCCCCAGGGCCTGATAATCTACATCCTAGGGCACTTAAGGAAGTGGCCCTAGAAATAGTAGATGCATTGCTGGTCATCTTCCAACATTCTATAGACTCTGGAACAGTTCCCATGGATTGGAGGGTAGCTAATGTAACCCCACTATTCAAAAAAGGTGGTAGAGAGAAAACGGGGAATTATAGACCGGTAAGCCTGACATCAGTAGTGGGGAAAATGCTAGAGTCCATTATAAAAGATGTAATAGCAGAGCACTTTGAAAACAGTGACAGGATCGGACAAAGTCAACATGGATTTACAAAAGGTAAATCATGCTTGACTAATCTACTAGAATTTTTTGAGGATGTAACTGGTAGAATAGATAAGGGCGAACCAGTGGATGTGGTGTATTTGGACTTTCAGAAGGCTTTCGATAAGGTCCCACATAAGAGATTAGCGTGTAAAGTCAAAGCACGTGGGATTGGGGGTAAGGTACTGACTTGGATAGAGAACTGGTTGGCAGATAGGAAGCAAAGAGTTGGAATAAATGGGTCTTTTTCCGAGTAGCAGGCAGTGACTAGTGGGGTACCGCAGGGATCGGTGCTAGGACCCCAGCTATTCACAATATATATTAGTGATCTAGACGAGGGAACTAGATGTAATATCTCCAAGTTTGCAGACGACACAAAGCTGGGTGGGTGTGTGTGCTGTGAGGAGGATGCCGAGAAACTCCAGTATGATTTGGACAGGTTGGGTGATTGGGCAGATGCATGGCAGATGCAGTATAATGTGGATAAATGCGAGGTTATCCACTTTAGTGGCAAAAACAGGAAGGCACATTATTATCTGAATGGTAATAGATTGGGAGGAGGGGAAGTGCAACGAGACCTGGGTGTCCTTGTGCACCAGTAAGCATGCAGGTGCAGCAGGTGGTTAAGAAGGCAAATGGCATGTTGGCCTTCGTAGCGAGAGGATTCGAGTACAGGCGCAAGGATGTCTTGCTGGAGTTGTACAGGGAGCTGGTGAGACCACACCTTGAGTATTATGTGCAGTTTTGGTCGCCTTATCTGAGGAAGGATGTTCTTGCCATGGAGGGAGCGCAGCAAAGATTCACCAGACGGATACCTGGGATGGCAGGAATGACGTATGAGGAGAGATTGGGTCGATTGGGCTTATATTTGCTGGAGTTTAGAAGAATGAGAGGGGATCTCATTGAAACTTATAAAATTCTAACAGGACTAGACAGACTAGACGCAGGAAGGATGTTCCTGATGACGGGGGAGTCCAGAACCAGGGGTCACAGTCTAAGGATAACGGGTAAGCCATTTAGGACAGAGATGAGGAGGAATTTCTTCACCCAGAGAGTGGTGAACCTGTGGAGTTCTCTACCACGAAAGGCAGTTGAGGCCAATTCACTAAATATATTCAAGAAGGAGTTAGATATATTTCTTAAGGCTAAAGGGATCAATGGATATGGGGAGAAAGCAGGGACAGGGTACTGAATTTGGATGATCAGCCATGATCTCATTGAATGGCGGAGCAGGCTCGAGGGGCCGAATGGCCTACTCCTGCTCCTATCTTCTATGTTTCTATGTTTCTATGTTTTCATTAGAGCAAAGCAGGTTGAGGGGTGATTTGATAGAGGTGCAAGATTAGGACAGGTTTGGATAGGCTACACGGGGAAAGGCTGTTCCCACTAGTTGATGGTACAAGGACCAGGGGACACAGATTTAAGGTTTTGGGCAAGAGATACAGGGGGGATGTGAGGAAAACCTTTTTCTATGCAGCGGGTGGTGAGGACCTGGGATTCACTGCCGACGGAAGTGGTGGAAGCGGAGACACTCAATGTTTTTAAGGGGAGACTGGATAGGCACTCGAGGGAAATAAACTTGCAGGGCTACGGGGATAGAGCGGAGGAATGGGACTGACTGGATTGCTCTACAGAGAGCCGGCACGGACTCGATGGGCCGAATGGCCTCCTTCTGTGCCATTATGACACTATGATGTCACCGAGGAGTAGCATGTATATTTAAATAAAAGGTCTTACCTTCAGAAATGTGACTGTGTCTTGTTCCTCCATCTGTCTCTGTAACTCGGATAGTTCTCGCCCAACACAATCTAACTCCTGCTGGATTACACTGAGGTTTTTCTCCATCGGTTTCAGAATCTCCCCCTCTTGTCCCCTGAGATCTCGGATTAAACGCTGCTCTCTCTCAGTGAGAATCTGGTGCATTTTAGCGAACTCGGATGTGATGTGGGTCTGCAGACTTCTCGACTGTTCCTACCAAATGAAATGTGAAACATAATTAATGTCACGCGAGAAAGGGAACAAAACTAACCGAGATCCCAGATAATCAGCACAGGGAGACCTTACCCTAACTGCGGAAATCTGCTGTTCCTGCCGCCGTGCGGTGTCCAGAGCCGAACCCTTTCTCTTTGTAACCGATTGTAAGTATGGTTTCAGTTTATCCTGGAATTAGAAGTTAACTGAATGTAAAGTTTAAACACGAAAAACAGAGACAGAAATGTTACCAGAGATTCTACCCTCCATCTTACCCGGTACATCTGCACAGCCTCGTGTATCGGCATGAAGTTGTGGGAATTGTGACCCCGCGGGCCTTTAGCAACAAGGCACTTCACACAGATCAGTTTCTTGTCAGTTTCACAAAACAGCATCAGTTCTTCCTGATGTTCCTCACATTGATGTTTAATTTCCTTCTCTTTCGGATTCAGCTTCAGATTCCGAACTTTCTCGGTCAGATTGGCCAAGGCCCGATTAACCCTGAGGTTTCTTTCCGGAAATTGGGCTCTACATTCCGGGCAGGAGTTTGTCTCCTTATTTTCCCAATACCGTGTGATACAGGAGCGGCAGAAGTTGTGGCCACACTCCAGTGTAACCGGACCGGTGAAGAAATCCAGACAAATGGGACACATTAATTCATCTGTTAGACTCTCGGCCTGCTGTCTGTTCGCCATGTTCCTGATTCAAACCGCTTTCAGTTTATGTCTGCGACAGGGTGGATCCAGCCTGAGTTACCGCACACACCAGCCCGTTCCGTCAGTGCTGGATTGTTTACCAGTGCACAGAGAAATGTTTCAAATCTCGCTTGGAATATATAGAGAGGTGGATCGATCGATAGACAGACAGACAGATAGACGGACAGGCAGACAGAAGGAGTCCTCAAGGTTTACAAAAGTTGCTTTATGTCTGTGTTTCCCATTTCCTGCCCCCTGGTGGGGCTGTTGTCTGTTCAGTTCCAGCAGGCACTCGGTTCTGCCAGAGATAGAGACATAACAGCACAGGAGGAGGCCATTCGATCCATCCAGTCCCTGCCGGCTCTCTGTAGAGCAACCCAGTCAGTCCCATTCCCCCGCTCTATCCCCGCAGCCCCGCCACTTTATTTCCCTCAAGATGCCTGCAGCTGTTCCCAGTAATGTACAATGAAAGTAGTCCTGCCTCAGAACCAGTCAGCGGGGCAGGCAAACACACCCAGAGAGAGGGATGTTCAGTTCAGCACGATGCAAACAAAGGAACATCGCAATTGCCAGCCGCAAAAGGACTGAGGTCCGCCAAGTTCGCCTTCTACCATCGTGGTAGTCGCAGAATAGAACAATATTGGAGATGGTGACAAATCATAGCAAAACTGACAGTGTCAAGAATGATTCGGGCCTTTCCCACTTAGAACCTTTAAATTAACCAGGGAACAGAGACTAACCGAACCAGATATAAATATCGCACAGCCACTATCTCCAGGAATAGCAGGGGGGAGTTATCCCCGCTTTCCTATCATTTCTTTCCACACTGTGTACTGTCCGGGCCCTTTGAATATTCCCAGGGTCAGATCCCGGCCGTCCAATGAAAGGACATTTCTCTCTTCACTGATTCAGAAAATATCAAACATTCAACTCTAGAAATCCAGCCGTTTGTTCCTTTAACAGATTAAATAACATTTCAGTAGAGAGAACGTCATACCTTCTTTCCCGGGAAGCTGCCTCCTGAAATAAAACAGAAACACGGATCTGAGTTCACAGTCAGGGTCTGGGAGCAGAAATTCAGAATTCAGCATCACACACTGCAACATGGCACCAAGTGTGAAATATTTCAGCTGTGTCAGTGGGAGGAACAACCCCGAACAAACAGTGACAGGACCGAGTTAGTGCTCAGATTTACACTAGGAAATTAAATTGGTAAAGGAACATTATAAGGTAATTTTTCGGGAAATGCACCGAGTAATATTTGAAGTCAGATATTTTATACTTCTCCATAAAAATGTGTTGCCGCCATTAACAGTTTATTGATTCATTCCTTAGGCGGCAGCGCTGTGACAACTGGATCTCGACAGCTGACAGTCGTGACAAACTGTGAGGGAGATGGCTATCCCCAAACCTGAGAACAATACAGAAGTTTAATAATGCTGAAATCCTGGGTGTGTATCTATATATTGTCTCACAGCCATGTACGGTTTCTAGGGCTTATAGTTTTGAAGCTGACAATAACCAGAGACTAACTCTGATGTTTCAACTTCTTGCAAAGTGACTTCACAATAAGCTCAAGAGCTGTGAGGAGGTACAGACTTAATTCAATCCCCATTGTATACTCATCCTGTCCACATTGTGACACTTCTATGATGAAATGCTCCTCCTACACTTACAACAGAAGCTCTGTAGACCTCCAGCCTGCCTTGCTGTAGTTACACAGTCGCCCAGTGCTGGGGCCGCAGCGCCTCCACTGGTAGCTGCGTGTAGTTGCAGCCTGACATGTCCACAGAATACAATGCGAATATAAGTGTGGACACAGCAACTTATAATGGGAGAAAGTGCAGAACATTTCCAATATCTTAGACAGTGGAAGGTAGATAGATGCGAGGAGAGAGCCTCCATGCCTGCCGCCTCTCACCTGGTTTTAAAAGCGCAACCTATCACCAGCATAGCTTTACACATGCGTGCTCTGTCACTGTACAATGTGAGGTTAGCAGTCAGAGTCATCACAGCTGGAGCCTGCCAGCTGTGGACTGTAATATAATGGCACCCTACACCAAGGCACTCTTACTTCTCCCTCTCTCACACACACACACAGATTGGTTCAGGTGCAGCAAGATAACATCACCGTAACTAAAATCTGATCGATTGTACTTTCTACACAAACTAACTGAGAGGTGGAAGAACCTCCTCAGCAATTTTTGAACCGGACCTCCCACCACCCGGAGTTACACTCTGCAGGTAGCACCGTGAGAGGCGCTTCTCCCTGGGATCTCACATCGCTTGGATTCAGTGCATTGAGAGTCAGTTTGGTACCTTTAATTGCCTGACCTGGTTATAAGTAATGGTCAGGTAGATGAGCTAAATGCTGGTGCACACCTTATCATTAGGTGTAAGTCGAACTATAAAGGAGAAGGTCGGTAGAAACTGAGAATGGAGTAAGGCAGATTTCAGTAAAATGAGGAGCAAGCTAGCGAAGGTGAGGTGATGGAAGACATTAATACACAGGACTGAAGAGCAACAATGGGATATTTTCAACAAGGGATTCGAAAGGTATAGAATAAGGATATTCTGTTAAAAAGAAGGAAACTGCTGGTAGTTTTAGAAGGCCCTGGATAAATAATGAAGTAGGAAACCAATTGAAATTAAAGTACAGATTTCAGAAGAGGTTATCTTGCTGGAAATACTTCTTGATTTCTTTGAGGACATGATAGACATGGTAGATCATAAGAACATAAAAACAGAAGGAATAGAAGCTGGAGTCGGCCATTTGTCCCTTCGAGCCTTCTCCGACTTTCAACAAGATCATGGCTGATCTTCTACCTCAACTGCATCATCCCGCACTATCCCCATATCTCTAATCCCTTAGTTCCCAATAACTTATCGACGTCTCTCTTGAATATACTCAACGACTGAGCCTCCACAGCCCTCTGGGGTAGAGAATTCCAAAGATTCACCACCCTCTGAGTGAAGAAATTTCTCCTCATCTCAGTTCTAAATGGCCGACCCCTTATTCTGAGACTGACCCTGTGTTCTAGACTCCCCAGCCAGAGGACACATTTTCTCAGCATTAACCCTGTCACGTCCCTTAAGAATTTTATATGTTTCAATTAGATCACCTCTCATTCTTCTAAACTCTAGGGAATATAGGCCTAGTCTACTCAATCTCTCCTCATAGGGCAATGCCCTCACCCCAGGAATCAGTCTGGTGAACCTTCATTGCACTCCCTCTAAGGCGAGTATGTCTTTCCTTAGGTAAGGAGACCAGAACTGTATACCGATGGGGAAATGCAGTGAATGTAGTGTACATGGGTACAAAAGCAAAATACTGCAGATGCTGCAAATCTGAAATAAAAACAGAAAATGCTGGAAATACTCAGCAGGTTAGGCAGCATCTGTGGAGAGAAACAAAGTTAATGTTTCCGGTCGATGAACTTTTGTCAGAACTGGAAAACGTTAGAGATGTGACAGGTTTTAAACAAGTACAGAGGCGGGGAAAGGGGGGAGGTGAGGATGAACAAAAGGGAAGGTCTGTGATAGGGTGGAAGGAAGGAGAGATTAAATGACAAAAGGTCGTGTACATGGACTTTAGGAAAGTCTTGATAAGATACCACACAGGCGATTACTAGAGACGCCCATGTGGTATGGAATTTGGGGAGGTTAGTAAACTGGATTAAAAATGAGTTAGAAGGGAGAAAACAGAGAGTAGGAATTACGGGTGTGTTTTCAGAGTGATTAGAGGTGGATAGTGGTGTCCCACAGGGTTCAATTCTGGAGGAATAGTTAGTTTGGTAGAGGACCAAAGGAAGCGGTGAAGGGATATTAATAAGATGAGGGAACGGGATTAATCTTGGTGGACAGAATTAAATGGCAGTGAGTGTGGGCTGAGACAGGGGAAGTAACAGCAGGAATTCTAGGTTGTATCACAAGAGGTATCGAATATAAAATCCCAGAGGTAATGGTGCAGTATTGTGTTCCACACCAGAGGGACGATATTGTGGGTTTACAGAGGATACAGCAGATATTGACTAGGATGCTGCCTGGAAATGGTTTCAGGAAATGCAAAGATGTACAAAGATTAAAAATATGGGGCTATTTTCTTTAGAAAATTCATTTTATGGGACAATAGATAGAACAGCATTGACTCATTAAAGTGTGGACAAGGTAGGTAGAAACAAACTGTTCCCAGTAGATAAGGGGTCCAAAACTAAGGGATATAGAAATAAGATTAACAGTCAGAGATTTTGTACAGAGGGCAGGAGATACTTACTTACACAGAGTTGTGCGGCTGTGGAATTCACTTCCAACGTTAATGGTTGAGGTAGAAACTATGTCAACATTCAAGATTAGATTGGAGAGGTGGATGAAGGGATATGAAAAGAGTGTGAGTAAATGTGAATAGAACTATTTGCTCTTTCTAATTTGCAACAACAACTTGCATTTAACATAGTAACATAGAGATAGGAACAGGAGTAGGCCATTCGGCCCTTCGAGCCTGCTCCGCCATTCAATGAGATCATGGCTGATCCTCGTCTGAGATCATAGCTGATCTTACCAGTTCAGTACCCCGTCCCCGCCTTTTCTCCGTAACCCTTAATCCCCTTAGCCTTCAGAAATATATCCAATTCTCTCTTGAAAATATTTATTGAATTAGCCTTCACAGCCCTCTGTGGCAGGGAATTCCACAGGCTCACCACTCTTTGAGTGAAGAAATTCTTCCTCATCTCTGTTTTAAATGATTTGCCCGCTATTTTTAGACTGTGGCCCCTGGTTCTGTGCTCCCTGGCCATTGGAAACATTCTCTCTGAATTCAGCCTGTCCAGGCCTGCCATAATTTTATATGTTTCGATGAGATCCCCTCTCAATCTTCTAAACTCCAGTGAGTACAAGCCCAAACTATTTAATCTCTCTTCGTAGGTCATTCCCGCCATTCCAGGTATCAGCCTGGTGAATCGCCGTTGCACTCTTTCCATGGCAAGAACATCCTTCCGCAGATGGGGCGACCAAAACTGTACACAATACTCCAGATGCGGTCTCACCAGCACCTTGTACAGCTGTAGTAAGGTATCCCTATTCCTATACTCGAACCCCCTTGATATGAAGGCCAACATACCATTTGCCTTCTTAATCGCCTGTTGCACCTGCATGCTCTCCTTCAGTGACTGGTGCACAAGAACACCCAGGTCCCTCTGCACTTCCCCATCTCCCAATCTATTGCCATTTAGATAATAATCTACCCTCCTGTTTTTACCCCCAAAGTAGATAACCTCGCATTTATCCACATTATAGTGCATCTGCCACGTATCCGCCCATTCCCCCAACCTGTCCAAATCGCACTGTAGCCTCCTGACATCCTCATCAGAGCCCACCCCTCCTCCTAGTTTAGTGTCGTCAGCGAATTTGGAAATATTGCATCCAATTCCCTGATCCAGATCATTTATATATATTGTGAACAGCTGGGGTCCCAGGACAGATCCTTGCGGCACCCCGCTGGTCACTGCCTGCCACTCTGAAAACGAGCCGTTTATTCCAACTCTCTGTTTTCTATCCGCCAGCCAGTTCTCTATCCACGTTAATACTTTGCCCCCAATCCCATGAGCCTTAATTTTGCATGACAATCTTTTGTGTGGAACCTTATCGAAGGCTTTCTGGAAGTCAAGGTACACCACATCCACTGGCTCTCCCCCATCTATTTTACCAGTTACTTCCTCAAAAAATTCCAGCAGATTAGTCAAACACGATTTACCCTTTGTAAATCCATGTTGACTCTGTCCGATCCTTTCCCCATTTGTCAAGTGCTCCGCTATTTTATCCTTAATAATGGACTCTAGCATTTTGCCCACAACCGATGTAAGGCTTACTGGTCTATAATTCCCTGCTTTCTCTCTACCCCCCTTTTTAAATATTGGGGTAACATTAGCTACCCTCCAATCCACGGGTACTGTTCCCGAGTCAATGGAGTTCCGGAAGATGATCCTTAGAGCATCTGCTATCTCCAGGGCCACCTCCTTAAGTACCCTAGGATGTAGTTTATCAGGCCCCGGGGATTTGTCAGCCTTCAGTCCCCTCAACTTACCCAACACCATATCCCTAGAGATACTAATTTCTGTCAGCTCCTCCCTCTCATTAGTCCCTATGTTTGCCGATATTCCTGGGAGGTTATTTGTGTCCTCCTTTGTGAATACAGAACCAAAGTATGAGTTTAATTGGTCTGCCATTTCCTTATTCTCCATTATATATTCTCCCGAATCGGACTGCAGGGGACCGACTTGGGATTTTACCAGTCTTTTCCTCCTGATATACCGATAAAAGCTTTTGCAGTCTGTCTTTATTTTTGCTGCAAGTTTACTTTCGTATTCTATTTTCCCCTTCCTGATTAATCCCTTTGTCCTCTTCTGCTGTATCCTGTACTGCCCCCAATCTTCCGGTCTGGTGCTTTTTTTTGCCAGTTGATATGCCCTTTTTTTTGATTTTATGCTGTCCCTAATTTCCCTCGTTATCCACGGTTGAGTCACCTTTTTAGGTTTATTTTTATGCCAAACCGGTATAAACATGTTCTGGAATTCTTCCATTCTATCTTTGAATGCTTGCCATTGTCTATCCACTGTCAATCCCCCCAGATAGCGCCTTCAATGTAGTAAAACCTCCAAGGCGCTTTGCAAGAGCGTTATCAAGCTAAGTTTGACACCGAGCCACATAAGGAGATATTAGGACAGTGCGCAGAGAATTGTTACAAATCTCGCTTGGAATATATAGAACCGTGGATCGATCGCTCAATAGACAGACAGACGGACGGACAGGCAGACAGAAGGAGTCCTCAAGGTTTACAAAAGTTGCTTTATGTCTGTGTTTCCCACTTCCTGCCCCCTGGTGGGGCTGTTGTCTGTTCAGTTCCAGCAGGCGCTCGGTTCTGCCAGAGATAGAGACATAACGGCACAGAAGGAGGCCATTCGATCCATCCAGTCCCTGCCGGCTCTCTGTAGAGCAACCCAGTCAGTCCCATTCCCCCGCTCTATCCCCGCAGCCCCGCCAGTTTATTTCCCTCAAGATGCCTGCAGCTGTTCCCAGTAATGTACAATGAAAGTAATCCTGCCTCAGAACCAGTCAGCGGGGCAGGCAAACACACCCAAAGAGAGGGATGTTCAGTTCAGCACGATGCAAACAAAGTAACATAGCAATTGCCAGCCGAAAAGGACTGAGGTCCACCAAGTTCGCCTTCTACCATCGTGGTAGTCGCAGAATAGAACAATATTGGAGATGGTGATAAATCATAGCAAAACTGACAGCGTCAAGAATGATTTGGACCTTTCCCACTTAGAACCTTTAAATTAACCAGGGAACAGAGACCAACCGAACCAGCTATCTACTGATTTGTGAGATTTTTAGGCTTCCATATGACTCAGGAAGAACAGGAGACAGGTCGCATAATGTTCCTTTTTCTTCCATTTATTTTCCATTAAGATTCTGCAATATAATCTCCTTTACAATTCTCTTGCATTCTCCTTTACTAACAATCCGATCGCTAGATAATTGTTGTATTAAAGTGTCCGACACAACAGGTGTCAACCGTGACTCAGTGGGCAGCACACTCGCCACTGGGTCACTAAGTTGTGGATTCAGTCCCCAATCCAGAGACTGGAGCACGGAGTCTAGGCTGACACTCCAGTGCAGTACTGAGGGAGTGCTGCACTGTCGGTGGGTCAGTACTGAGGGAACTCCACACTGTCAGAGAGGCAGTACTGAGGGAGTGACGCGCTGTCGGTGGGTCAGTACTGAGGGAGCGCTGCACTGTCGGAGAGGCAGTACTGAGGGAGTGCTGCACTGTCGGTGGGTCAGTACTGAGGAAACTCCACACTGTCAGAGAGGCAGTACTGAGGGAGTGACGCGCTGTCGGTGGGTCAGTACTGAGGGAGCGCTGCACTGTCGGAGGGGCAGTACTGAGGGAGCGCTGCACTGTCGGTGGGTCAGTACTGAAGGAGTGCTGCAAAGTTGGAGGGGCAGTGCTGAGGGAGCGCCACACAGTCGGAGGGGCAGCACTGAGGGAGCACCGCACTGTCGGAGGGGCGGTACTGAGGGAGCGCCGCACTGTCGGAGGGGCAGTACTGAGGGAGCACCGCACTGTTGGCGGGGCAGTACTGAGGGTGCGCCGCACTGTCGGAGTGACAGTACTGAAGGAGTGCTGCAATGTCAGAGGGGCAGTACTGAGGGAGCGCCGCACTGTCGGAGGGGCGGTACTGAGGGAGCACCGCACTGTCGGAGGGGCGGTACTGAGGGAGCACCGCACTGTCGGAGGGGCAGTAGTGAGGGAGCACCGCACTGTCGGAGGGGCAGTACTGAGTGAGCGCCGCACTGTCGGAGGGGTAGTACTGAGGGAGAGCTGCACTGTCGGAGGGGCAGTACTGAGGGAGCACCGCACTGTTGGTGGGGCAGTACTGAGGGAGTGCCGCAGTGTCGGAGGGGCGGTACTGAGTGAGCGCCGCACTGCCGGAGGGGCAGTACTGAGGGAGACCGCACTGTTGGCAGGGCAGTACTGAGTGAGCGCCGCACTTTCGGAGGGGCAGTACTGAGGGAGAGCCGCACTGTCGGAGGGGTAGTACTGAGGGAGCACCACACTGTTGGCGGGGCAGTACTGAGGGAGTGCTGCACTGTCGAAAGTGCTGTCTGTCGGATGAGACTTTTAACTCAAGGCTCCGTTTGCTTTCTCAGATGGACATAAAATACCCACGGACACCATTTCGAAGAAGAGCAGGGTATACTGGCCAGTAATAATCCCTCCATCAACATCACTAAAAACAAATTATCTGATCATTTGTGTTCGTGGGAAATTGAAGGAGCGCTGCACTGCACTTCATTGACTGTAAAGCACTTTGGGACGTCCTGAGGTAATTAACTGTAAGTCTTTCTTACTACTTGCTGTTCCTTCAGTGTGCAGCCCGTTGTTTACCGTGTTTTCGGTTTTCCCGCACCTCTTCCTTCTCTCGATGCCCCGCCGTGTGTAAGATTCCTCTGATGACAATCACATCTCAGAAAGAGTAGTTTTCCTGACTGAAGCAGATCTTTCTGCAGACTTTCCCGTGAAACCTGCTTATTGAGGGGGCTGTTTGTACATCTGTGTTCCTGAGCAAATCCACTGTCACCTTCTTAAGATCAAGATATTACTTCAAACACGATCAGCAAGTGGTCAGAACATTCTGTACTCTTTCATTCTAAACAATCATTCGAAAAACCGGGACGCATTCTTTCATATTTTATTATCATCAAATTCTACACAAGATTATCATCCAGTTTCAGCCATGTGGGCAGTTGGTGGTTAATACACAACATTATCACAGCAGAGGGGATACAGCAAGGGTCACATGTAGGCAGGGACCATGCGTGGTGCCCAGGCCAGAGAGGGCAGCAATAGCACAGGGGGTGGGGTGAAAGGAAAGTAGACTCTATTTTGGGGGCTTTGAATCAGTGGCTGTTCCAGACTCGCTCGGTGCGGCTGGAGCGTAACTCCGGCGTTGCCTGGAGGGCCAGGAATTTCAGGTCAGCGGCTCGGCTAAAATCGCAGCCAAAGGAAGGTCCCAGGAAGTGAAGTTAAATGTTGATCGGGTAATATCTCCCCAGGAATTCCAGGCTGTGGTCTCTGGAGGGGCAGAGACTCTATTCCAGTCCAGGTTGGGCGGGGATGATAAGTTGCAGGGTGAGGGTGGGAGGGTTATTCAGTGACCCCGGCCCTGCTGGGGTTCCAGTCAAACACTGATTACAAACTGAGTTACAATTGGAAATGTTTATTACACAGAAACACCCGGGAGGAAATGGAATGAGAAACTGAAATTGGAGGTAAAATGATGGAAACAGACCCATTACTGTCAGTGACCTTTAACCCCGCAGATTGTCAGAGGGGCAGAGTTTTTCCCGCCGTCATTCTCTCCTGGATTGAAGATGGGAAAGATTCTCTCAGTGAAAGTGTGGGTGAAAGTGTGGAGATGGGACATGTTGTCCGCATTGTAAAATGACACCTGTCCGCCCTCATAGTCCAGGTACACCCCGATCTTCCGGGGATCCACACTCGGAGTGAGGGGGGTCGGTGAGGGGGAGGTGCCGGCAACATAGCCTCTTCCGGGGAACAGCCCCACAATCCAGTATCCGGTCTCAGGGCTCAGTATGCTGTCTCCTTTCTTCCTGGCAGATTCTCGGGCCGCTCCCAGACCCCACCCAGTCTTGTTCCCCACCTCCACCTCCCAGTAGTGTCTTCCTGATGTGAATCCCTCCGATCCCAGGAGACAGGGCCAGAAATCAAACCTCTCCGGGGTGTCAGGGACCGGCTGCCGTTTGTTTCCGAATCTCACACTGGTCCGGTCCTCAGACAGGCTGTGCCAGGGATTCGCTGTGTTCGGATCCAGTGTCAGAGAGGCTGGAGCTGGGGGAAAATTAAAATAACACAGTCAGTGATGTCGGCCGCGATTTCCCCTTCCTCGGCAGGTCCTTGGCAGGCTGAGTCGGTGGCGGGTCCCGACTGTGTGGATTGGGTTTTGTGAAGCCCCGCCCAACGTATTTGCCGGCCAATTGAAGGAAGCGGGTCTCCTTAAAAGGACCATATTCAAATAGATTTTGACAGTTGTTCTGTCAGTGTTCTACAGCATTGAGATGCTGCAAACACCGACAATCCCTGCACAAAGTCGCACGGCTACACCCAGGTTCCCCGATGACTCCCTCCATATGGAGGGTTTCACATCACACAGGGACGTTCTCTTCCCTTCCAATGGGCGGAAGAGACCTCCCCAGGAGACCAACGCAGACTGGTTGCACAATGCACTGGAGGACACAAGCAGGGATGTGGTCAGGAGGACCAGGCTGCAGTGACGCAAAACTTTCAATGATCTCAGTAGATCACGAAACGTTACTGCAAAGTCACACTCAACCTCATCCTGCTGTGCCATTCATCACATCCCCATCGCTCTGCCTTCCCTACCCTACTCCTGCACATCCTTACTCACACCAACTTACCTTGCACCTCCACCCATCCCTCTCTATCTACATTATCAATTCCCCATCTCACTAGCCACCCCTCACACTCACCCTCATCCCAGTCCAATCATACCAACTAACAACACACAAGGGGTGGCACTTGTTTGTTGTTCGTTGGTATGATTTGGAAGTGGTTTAGTGAATTGCAATGCAAGTGAGACATAATGGTTTAAATCCACCCCCCCATCCCTAACCCGCCCCCCCACCCTGCAATGCTGATGAGTGTGAAAGGAATGGCTCGGGCATTGTAAAGTTGATTTATGCTGTTGGTGTGGGGTGGTGCCGAACTGGTGCATAATGTGGCAGCCAGGGTGTCTAGCGTCAAGTGAAGTATATCTGGCTACTGTGATGCTGTTTCTGGTGTCCCGGGCAGCAATATGGTCGGGCGCTGACGCCCGGTGTCCTGTGCAGCATCAGGTGATTACAGACAAGTTTGGTGTTGTTATTAGTGCTGCTGGTGTGCCTGGTGCTGCTGGTGTTGGGGCTGATGTGGTCAGATTCTGAGGACCAAGGTGAGACAGTATAAATCCTACCCATTCTGATATAATAGATGGCAGGTGAACTTGAGATGACAGAAGCAATCTGTCAATGGTGAGAGAGGTTGTCCCAAAGACGTGTCACTGGATACAGAGCGTGATCCAAACACTCACAAACTGCATGAAGCTGAATGTGTCTTCCTAATGCAGTAAGCAACAGCGACAGGACAGTGCGCCAAGAGTGCGGGGGGTAGACCCCTAGAGGTAACAGGTTGTGGGGCTGTGGTTTGATGGGACGTAGCCCCTCGAAGGCGGGGGAGGGCCTGGTGGTGGTGGTTGGGGCGGGGGGGCGACAGGCCGCTGAGCCAAGTTTCTGCCGGGGGAGGGGGCTTCACGGATTCCATTCCGTTGTATCTTGAACCTTTTTGTGACGAGCAGTCTGGGTATTTTTCTGATGCTGCAGAGGCACCCGTCAGTCTGAACATTGTCCTGTGTCACCAATAATATACACTGCTTCTGTACAGCATCGTCACTCCTGGATCTGATGTGTGGTCAGAGACAGTAACACCCATTTCACAAACCAGTTTCAATCTCCTAGTGGAGATTATTTCATCATTATTTTCGTTCCTAATTGTCTATATACTGTAGCTGTATTTCATTATTTCCAAGTGGTCACACAACAAAACTTTTACAAATAGCAAAATACTGCAGATACTGGTAATCTGAAATAACAACAGAAAATGCAGGAAACACTCAGCAGGCCAGGCAGCATCCGTGGAGAGAGAAACAGAGTTAACGTTTCGGGTCTTGACCCTTCGTCAGAACTGGGAAAAGTTAGAGACGTAACAGGTTTTAATCAGGTGGAGAGGCTCGGAAAGGGGTGGGGGAGGGGAAGAAGGACCAAAAGGAATGGTCTGTGCTAGGCTGGAGGGCAGGAGTGGTGAAATGTTGCAAATGGGGATGGCAGAATTATCAACAGCTGCTGCCTGTAAAAATAGGGGCTGGGTTATCGTCTGAAATTGTTGAACTCAATGTTGAGCCCAGAAGGCTGTAAAGTGCCTAATCGAAAGCAAGTGTGAAATAGGGGCGATGAAAACTCTTTACCTGGGCTGATGTTCTCTATCATTTCTTTCCACACTGTGTACTGTCCGGGCCCTTTGAATATTCCCAGGGGCAGATTCCGACTGTCCAGTGAAAGGATAATTTCCTCTTCAGTAATCCTGAAAATATCAAATATTCACTCTAGAATTCTGGCCATTTGTTCCTTTAACAGATTAAATAACATTTCAGTAGAGAGAACGTCATACCTTCTTTTCCGGGAAGCTGCCTCCTGAAATAAAACAGAAACACGGATCTGAGTTCACAGTCAGGGTCTGGGAGCAGAAATTCAGAATTCAGCCTCACACACTGCAACATGACACCAAGTGTGAAATATTTCAGCTGTGTCAGTGGGAGGAACAACCCCGAACAAACAGTGACAGGACCGAGTTAGTGCTCAGATTTACACTAGGAAATTAAATTGGGAAAGGAACATTACCAGGTACTTTTTCCAAAATGCACAGCGTAACACTTGAAGTCAGGTATTTTACACTTCTCTGTAAAAATGTGTTGTTGCCATTAACAGTTTATTGATACAATCCTTAGGCGGCAGCGCTGTGACAACTGAATCTTGACATCTGACAGTCGTGGCAAACTGTGAGGGAGATGGCTATCCCCAAACTTGAGAACAATAAAGATATTTAATAATATTGGAATCCTGGGTGTGTATCTATATATTGTCTCACAGCCATGTACGGTTTCTAGGGCTTATAGTTTTGAAGGTGACAATAACCAGAGACTGACTGTGATCATTGAACTTCTTGCAAAGTGACTTCACAGTAAGGTCAAGAGCTGTGAGGATGTACAGACTTAATTCAATCCCCATTGTATACTCATCCTGTCCACATTGTGACACTTCTATGATGAAATGCTCCTCCTACACTTACAACAGAAGCTCTGTAGACCTCCAGCCTGCCTTGCTGTAGTTACACAGTCGCCCACTGCTGGGGCCACAGCGCCTCCACTGGCAGCTGCGTGTAGTTGCAGCCTGACATGTCCACAGAATACAATGCGAATATAAGTGTGGACACAGCAATTTATAATGGGAGAAAGTGCAGAACATTTCCAATATCTTAGACAGTGGAAGATAGATAGATGCGAGGAGAGAGCCTCCATGCCTGCCGCCTCTCACCTGGTTTTAAAAGCGCAACCTATCACCAGCATAGCTTTACACATGCGTGCTCTGTCACTGTACAATGTGAGGTTAGCAGTCAGAGTCATCACAGCTGGAGCCTGCCAGCTGTGGACTGTAATATAATGGCACCCTACACCAAGGCACTCTTACTTCTCTCTGTCACACACATACAGTTTGGCACACATGCGGTAAGATAACATCACCGAAACTAGAAAGTGATCGATTGTACTTGCTACACATACTAACCGAGAGATGGAAGAACCTCCTCAGCATTATTTGAACGAGACCTCCCACAACCCGGAGTTACACTCTGCAGGTAGCACCCTGAGTGGTGCTTCTCCCCGGGATCTACATCGGATATACAGCACGGAAACAGGCAATTCACCCAACCAGTTCACCAAGACTCCCACCCTCCAAGTCGTAAGTGACCTCCCTATTCTTCCTACCAAAATGTAATACCTCACATTTATCTGTGTTGAAATTCTTTTGCCAAGTATATACCCATACTGCAAGTTTATTAATGTTCTCCTGTAATTTGTTGCAGTCCTGCTCAGTATTGACTATCCCCGCCAATTTGGTGTCGTCCGCAAATTTAGAAATTGTGTTTTTGATTCCAAAGTCTAAATCATTAATATAAATTGTGAACAACAGTGGTCCCAGCACTGATCCTTGTGGAACATCACTTCCCACCTCCTGCCATTCTGAATAGATACCCTTTACCCCTACTCTTTGCTTTCTGTCTTGAAGTCAGTTAGCTGTCCATTCTACTACTTCTCCCCTGACTCCGCATTTTCTGACCTTAATCATTGGTCTATTATGTAGTACCTTATCGAAGGCCTTTTGAAAATCTAGATAGATTTTATCTACTGCATTACCCTTGTCAACTCTCTCTGTTACCTCTTCAAAAATTTCAATGAGGTTGGTCAAACAAGACTTTCCCTTTCGAAAGCCATGCTGACTATTCATTATTATATTTTTGCTTTCTAGATGATCTTCTACTTTCTCCTTCAGTAGGGATTTCATTATTTTCCCTACCACTGATGTTAATCTGACTGATCTATAGTTCCCTTGAGATGTTCAATCTCCCTTCTTAAATATAGTTATTATATTAGCTATCTGCCAGTCGTCTAGCACTAGATCTTGCTCTAACGAATGATTAAATATGTGCAGTATGCCTCTATCTCTTGCCTAGACACCTTTAAAATGCGTGGATACAATCCATTCAGATTAGGGGTTTTATCCTCTTTGAGTTTGATTAGTTTATTTAATATATCTCCTCTTTTTATTTTAAATGCAGTTGTCACCTTATTAATCTCATCATCCTATGTCATCTCCAGCTGTTCTATCTCCCCAGTAAATACGGAAACAAAGCAATTATTTAATATTTCTGCCATCTCTCTATTGCTGCCCGTGGTATTATTCTGTCCATCTATTAGTGGTCCTATTTCCATCCCAACCTTCAGTTTTTATTGATGACCCTGTAAAATATTTTGCTATTTTGTTTTATGTTACTTGATAATTTGATTTCGTAGTTGCTCTTTGTCTTCCTAATTGTTTTTTTGACTTCTCAACTAATCTCTTCATATTCTCCCTTATCATGCTCTCCCTGCTGTAACGTACATAATGTATGCCTCTTTCCTTACCCTCAATTTTTACCTTATGGCTTTATTCATCCATGGTATCTCATTAGTGTTTAACTTGTTCTTGTTTTTTAGTGGAATATATTTTTCCTGGACTCTGTTGCATGCCATTTTAAATGTTTCCTATTGCTGTTCTATGTCATTGTTTGCTAATATTGTTGCCCAGTTTATATTACCAAGTTCTATTCTGATCCCCTAAAAATCAACTTTTCTCCAATCTATTACACTGATCTTCCTCATGCATATGTGCTTCTCAATTATTATCTTAAATCGTATTATATTATGGTTACTATTGCCAAGATGTTCCCCTACTTTTAGTTCTCTTATCTGCTCTGGTTCATTCCCCATTACTAGATCCAATAACGAATCCTCCCTTGTTGGGCTTTTTTACATATTGGGTTAGAAAGGAGTCCTATAGACATTGTAGGAACTCCATTCCCTTATCCCCTTTACCTAACTCTTCTGTCCAATTAATATCAGGGTAGTTGAAATCCCCCCATGGTTATTATTCTATGTTTGTTACTCATTTCCCTAATTTGTTGACACATTTATTCCTCTGCCTCCCTTCTACTAGTAGTTGGTCTGTACACTAGCCCTACTAGTGTGTTTGAAAATTTCTTATCTTTTATCTCTATCCACAAAATTTGGGGGGTGGCAAACAGTGAGGATGATACCAATCGACTGCAACAGGTCACAGAAAGGCTAGCAGAATGGGCAGGCAAGTGGCAGATGGAGTTTAATACAGAGAAGTGTCAGGTGATGAATTTTGGCAGAAGGAACTAATGGCATAGTTTTTAAGAGTGTGCAGGGATAGAGGGACCTGGGAGTTAATGGGCATAGGTTCCTGAAGGTGGCGGGACATATTGAGAGAGTGGTTAGCAAAGTATATGGGATCATAGGCTACATAAATAGAGGTATTGAGTACAAAAGTAGAGAAGTTATGCTGAACCTTTATAAAGCGGTTATTAGGCTGCAACTGGAGTATTGCATCCAGTTCTGGTCACCACACTTTAGGAAGGATGTGAAGGCCCTTGAGAGGGTGCAGAAGAGATTTACCAGAATGGTTCCGGGGATGGGGGATCTTAGCTACAAGGACAGGTTGGAGAAGCTGGATTTGTTTTCATTAGAGCAAAGGAGGTTGAGGGGTGATTTGATGAAGGTATACAAGATTATGATGGGTTTGGATAGGCTAGACGGGGAAAGGCTGTTCCTACTACTTGATTGTACAAGGACTAGGGGACATAGATTGAAGGGTTTGGGCAAGAGATACAGGGGTGATGTGAGGAAAAGCTTTTTATGCAGCGAGTGGTGAGGGCTTGGAACTCACTGCCGACAGAAGTGGTTGAAGCGGAGACATTCAATATTTTCAAGGGGAGACTGGATAGGCACTTGAGGGCAATAAACTTGCAGGGCTACGGGGATAGAGCGGGGGGATGGGCCTGACTGGATTGCTCTGCAGAGAACCAGCACGGACTCGATGGGCCGAATGGCCTCCTTCTGTGATGTTATGACTCTGTGACATGGATTCTATTTCTGTATTGCTGATAGATGCGACAATTTTTTCTATTGCCATTATGCTATCCCTAATAACTACAGCTACAGAACCTCCCCTTTTTTCCTCTCTGTCTTTTCTTAATATGTTCTACCCTGCAATATTTAATTCCCAGTCCTGATTTTTATTCTAGTCACGTCTCAGTAATCCCTACTATGTCTAGTTCCTCGCAAAGCATGATTGCCTCCAGCTCCCCCGTTTTATTACGGACACTGTGTGCGTTGCTGTTAAGACAGTTTAATCATTTTTAATAGCAGTTCATCTCACTTTATGTTTAACCGTCATTTTAAACTTCTGTTTTATTATTCTATTTATTCCCTGGCCATCAATTTATTCTTTCCTATGCTCTCCATTCCGGGTTTGTTTATATTTAGGCTGGTTTCATTTCTTGTAGATCCCTGCGCCCGTTTGACTAGTTCAAAGCCTTTGCCACCTCTCTATTTACCCTTTCCACTCAGACACGGGTCCCATCCTGGTTCAGGTGGAGCCCGTCCCATCGGTACAGCTCCTTCCTGTCCCAGTACTGGTGTCAGTGTCCCATCAAAAGGAAGCCCTCTTTCGCACACCAGCCCTTTATCCACATGTTAATTCTCATCATATGTCTGCTTCTATGCCAATTTGCATGTGACTTGGGCAATAATGCAGAGATTATTACCCTCGAGGTCCTGCTTTTTAATTTAGCTTCTAACTCCTGATAATCCCTCAGCAGGACTTCCTCCCTGTTCCTACCTATCTCGCTTGTTCGGACATGGAACACGACAACGAAATTTACACCCTCCCGTTACAAATTCATCACCAGCTGCCACGAGATATCGCTTACCCTGGCACCGGGTAGGCAACATACCCATTCGGGATCTCACACCGCTTGCATTCAGTGCATTGAGATTCAGTTTGGTGCCTTTAAGCACCTGAATCCAGCCAAAGGTAGCATTATAACTGGATAGTGAACGTCAAAAAACAAGTAATTGAACAGAGTTGTTGCTGAGCTGCAGATATTGAGAGATTACAGGATGACAAAACAATAGCAGCCCCATGTGATGATATCCCACCAATACCTACGCTGTTATCCCAATGTGTGTGGGACTCATTACACAAGCAGTCTGTCCGTAGGCCTACAAGGGTGGAGACGTTACTAGATCTGGTTATGAGTAATGAAATAGCTCAGGTATATGAGTTAACTGTTGGTGCAAACCTCAGGATTAGGTGTAAGAACAATCTAAAAATGGAAAGGTCAGTAGAAAATGGGAATGGAGTAAGGAAGATTTTAGGAAGATGGGGAGCGAGCTAGACAAGGTGGGGTGATAGGAGACATTAGCGCACGGGACTGAAGAGCAAGGATGGGATATGTGTCGTAAGGGATCGGAAAGGTATCGATAAATTATAATTAAAGAAGTTGTTTAAACTAGTTGTTTAAAATGACCCGGTTAAATAATGAGGTTAGAAACCGATTCAATTTGAAGAGGAAGGCAATAGTAATATTAAACTAAAGGAGATTATGAGAAAGCATCAAAGGAGGTTAAGAATGGGTTAGGGAAAGTTGACAGGGAATATGAGGACAAATAATTAAAAAATCAACAGGAGTAGTAAAGTATTTTACAAGTATGTCAGTGAGAATGGAATGGTTAAAGGTGAGGTGGGACCCTGAGAGGTGAGGATTGTCAATTTGTAGATGGCGATCAGAAAATGTTGGAGTTATTTAATAAGTACTTTGCATCCGTTGTTACTGAAGAGAAAGATCTCAGAGAGGAGGTGGGACCAAATTATATCAAATTAGGAGGAATAGTTCATTTCGTAGCAGATCAATGGAAGCAGGAAAAGGGATATTGAGAAGATGGGGCAATGGGCAAAAAACTTAGTGGACAGAATTAAATGGCAGTAAATGTGAGGCTGAGGCAGGTGAAGTAACAGCCGGAACGCTGCTCTGAATGGAAGTAGGCTCTGTGCTGTGGAAGAGCAGAGGGATTTGGGAGTGCAGGTTCACAGAGCAGTAAGGTTATAAGGCTGTAAAAAGAACTAATGGAATTCCAGGTCGTATCACAAGAGGTATATATTTGAAAACACAAGAGGTAATGTGAGAACACAGTTGCAGTACTGTGTGCAGCATTGTGTTCCACATCAGAGGGACGGTATTGTGGGTTTGAAGAGGATACAGCATATATTGACTGGGATGCTGCCTGGTATCAGGAAATGCAAAGATGGAGGAAGATTAACAATATCAGAACAATTCAAGCTATGGGACAATATGATAGAAGGGTTTGGAATTATTAAAGGTTGGGACAAGTACTTGTTTCGAGTAAAGGTTCTAAAAGGAAGGGCCATAGAATGAAGATTAAGTGTAAGAGATTTAGCACAGAGGGCAAGAGATACTTATTTCCAGAGTTGTGAGGCTGTGGGATTCACTTCCAGCCTGCCTGGCTGAGACAGAGACTATGACAACATTCAGGATTAGATTGGCTGAGTGGATGAGGAAAAAGGCATGATGGGATTTGGGAGCATGGTGGGTAACGGGAATAGAGCTATTTGCTCCGTCTAACTTTGTGTACTTATATTATACTGAACCAATCTCTCACCTTCAGAAATGTGACTGTGTCTTGTTCCTCCATCTGTCTTTTGAATTTCGACATCTCTTGCTCAACACAATGTAAGTTCTGTTGGACCCTCTTAAGGTTCCTTTTCATTTGGCCATATAATCAACTTCGCTTGTCCCTTGAGATTTAAGATTAAATGCTCCTCTTTCTCAGTGAGAATCTGGTGCATTTTAGCGAACTCGGATGTGATGTGGGTCTGCAGACTGCTCGACTGTTCCTACCAAATTAAATGTGAAACATAATTAATGTACCGCTGTAGGAATGGTCAAATTCCTATCTAGAGATTGAGTTCGATGCAGGCAATCAATCAAAAAGGTTTTTAATGTCAAACTAATGAGTTTAAACAGATTGTTGCAAGAGAACTATGAATACAGGGCTTAACAGGTCGGAAGCTCCACGAGGACTGCCTGGGCAGTCCTGTGGATGGCGTCATGACGTCAGCACGTTTTTCCCGTGTTTGGGTGATCACGTGATTAGCGGCATGACGTCATCGCGTTTGCCCGTGCTCTTAAAGGGACCGCGCACTGTACATGCAAACAGTATGTACAATGGTACAGATTTTGTCTGTAGCTAACACATCGTTAAAGGGAATTATGTACAGTTGTTCAGAGTCCCTCAGTGGCTCTGCCACACCGCGATAAAGGGAACAAAACTAACTGAGATCACAGAAAATCAGCACAGGGAGACCTTACCCTAACTGCAGAAATCTGCTGTTTCTGCCGCTGTGCTGTGTCCAGAGCCGAATCCTTTCTCTTTGTAGCTGATTCTAAGCATGGCTTCAGTTTATCCTGGAATTAGAAGTTTATTGAATGTAAAGTTTAAATACGAAAAACAGAGAGAGAAAGGTTGCCAGAGATTCTACCCTCCATCTTACCCGGTACATTTGTGCAGCTTCTGTCAGTCCCATGAAGTTGTGGGACTTGTGGCCCCGCCCCTCTGTCGCCACAAGACACTTCACACAGATCAGTTTCTTGTCAGTTTCACAAAACAGCATCAGTTCTTCCTGATGTTCCTCACAGTGCTGTTTAATTTCCTTCTCTTTCGGATACAGCTTTAATTTTCGAGCTTTCTCGGCCAGCCTCGCTAAAGCCCGATTAACATTAAGGTTTATTTCCGGAAACTCCTCTCGACATTCCGGGCAGGTGTTTGTCTCCTTCTTTTCCCAACACTGTGTGATACAGGAGCGGCAGCAGTTGTGCCCACATTCCAGTATTACCGGATCGGTGAAGAAATCCAGACAAATGGGACAAATTAATTCATCTGTTAGACTCTGTGCCTGCTGCCTGTACGCCATGTTCACACTCAGTGCTTGCTGACTGGAACTGTTTGAGTTTCGATGTTCGTCAAAGGGAGGATCCAGATCGAGTTTCGACACATACCTGCCCGTCCTGTTCAGCACTGAGGTGTTTACCAGCGCACAGAGGTGAAAGTCTTCATTAGAATAGATTAGGAAACATTAGGAAACAGATTGAACTTTGTGTGTGGAGATTTCCCAATTGGAGGTTCGGCGCTTCTTCTCCTCCCAGAGAATAGTGGATCTGTGAAACAAGGTGCCCGCCTCCGGTGAACACTGATCGACTGTATTCCTTCAGGAGAGAGCTGGCCCTGTTTCTGGGTGGGGAGGAGATGGCCTGGTACCAGAGATAGCTACCCTGAAAGTCAGGGGCAATGTGATCTCCTGGATTACTTTCCATCATCTAAAGGAGCCGGAGAGGAATGTTTCAGATTCTTTCCCTCCTAACCGCCTCTCCCAGGAGATTATGTGACTCCCTGTGGGGAGGGAGTGTCTCTGTGATGATACATTAAGGCATCGCAACTCTGTGGGACAGTCTGCAGAGACCCGATGATCTTTTCTGTCCGATATTTTCGTGTGTTCGCTATTCAGCACCATATTGGGTTGATGGTAAATGGAAGAATCCACTCACAGTAAAGTTTCAGGCAGTGTGTAGATTTAATCAGTAAATTGTGGAACTACAAACTGTTAAGAAAAGAAAGACTTGCATTTCTATAGCTCCTTTCTCGACCACTGGATTTCTCAAAGCTCTTGACAGCCAATGAAGTACTTTTGATGGGTAGTCACTGTTGTACTGTGGGAAACGCAGCAGCCAATTTGTGCACAGCAAGCTCCCACAAACAGCAATGTGATAATGACCAGATAATCTGTTTTTAGTGATGTTGATTGAGGGATAAATATTGGCCAGGACACCGGGGATAACTCCCCTGCTCTTCTTCGAAATAGTGCCACGGGAACTTTTACATCCACCTGAGAGGGAAAACGGGGCCTCAGTTAAAGTCTCATCCAAAAGACGGCCCCTCCGACAGTGCAGCACTCCCTCAGTACCACACTGGAGAGGCAGCCTCGATTGTTGTGCTCAAGTTCCCATGGAGTGAGACTTGAACCCACAAACCTTCTGACTCAGAGGCGAGATTCCTACCCACTTTTTTTTAATATAATTTATTGAACATTAAGAACATTTACAACATCGTGATCACTTCATTGTATCAAACAAATCAATTCCGCCGCTCTGCACAACCATTCCGCCACCACATTTTAACATCAAAACCTGAAGTTTAATTTGTCACCTGTAACATATATTAATCGATTGTACTTTAAAAATTGATTGTAAAATACTATCTTTAAATTCCTTTCTGAATAAAACATCCACAGAGCCTTATAATGGTCTTTTAGCTTATATTTAAAATACTCTTTTAGATTGATTCTCCTCCCCTTAAAAAACAGAGCATTCCTTCTTTGCACAATCACGAATCTAGCCAAACTGAACATTAAATTAATTGCCGCTCCGCTAGACTCTGGCAGGCTCTCCTGCAATCCCCATCTCAAAATTGAGTCCCACGGGATTCCCATTCTCGCTCTTCGGTCCCCACCCAGCAAAAAAGCTTCACACAACTGTCGAACATAGTACTTAAAGTCATTTAACTGCGGACATAACACCAGTAAATGGGACAGAGTCTCATCCCGTGTCCCACACACTGGGCAAGTTGCCCCCTCCACTCGTCCAATCTTGCACAAGACCGTCATGATAAAAATCCGGTTATGAGCCAATTTGAAATCCAGTTCAATCCATTCTGGGCATTTAAAATTCGCCCACACTCCCTTCCAAATCCTGTTGAAGTCCAGCTGTGGGTCTATACTCTGCCAAAACTCCTGACCAGCAGGTGTCTTGAATCTCCATTCTCTAAATACCTCATAGAAATCTCGAGTATTACAGTTGTCAAATTGGACCAACTCTCCCCCTTTCTCCAGTACAAAGCTTGGAAAAGCAGGACGCATTTTACTTCCTTTGGAGATTTCCGCATTTATTTCTTCCATCCAATCCTGTGGCATTGCCCTCACAATCTTCTCATACATAATTCCTATTGCTTTTCCTTCTACCTCCTGATCCTCCTCCCACACCATGTCCCTCACAATCGCTTCCAGCAACCAACCTGGAATCACCTCGTATAATACATCTTTCACCGATATAATCCCAGCTTTTAGAAAAGCTTGATTAAATAAAACCTCTCCTTCGATGTTGACCCACCTGTTCAAAAATAAAGGCTGCTCTAAAAATTCCTCAGCCCCCTTGGGCATAAACTGCACACTTTTTAAAAATTGGGCCCAAGTCTCTACAACCCCCTTATAAAACCTAGGGAGAAGTTAAATCGATTTCAAAAACATATTATTGTATTCCATATACAATATCCCCTGCCCTCCTATCCCACTTTGTTTTAAAAAATGCTCAAAACAACTCTTCCAAAAACTTGAATTTGACTTCTGAAGAAATCTCTTCACCCATTTGATTCTAAAGGATTTTTTCTTCAAATCAATATCTGGGAAGTTGAGTCCTCCCTGATTTCTCCGTTCAATTATGGTATTGTAAGCCACCAAGGCTGGTTTCCCTTCCCATAAAAACCTCACACAAGCCTCTCGGATGGACTTTTCTGCCCACTCAGGAATATCCTCCACTGTCAATAAGTACCATAGCTTAGATAGCAGGAGAGCAGACACCACTGTCGCTCTTCCTTGCACTTTCAACCACCTTCTTTCCCATCTTCCCAAAATCTTTTTAATTTTCATAACCTTTGGTTCCCAATTTAATTGATCCACTTCTTCCCTGTCTTTCTTGCACCCCATATGCACCCCCAGAACTTCCAAAACCTCCACCACCTTAAAGGGACATTCCCCCAACCATTCCCCCCTACCCCTCCCTGCAACCAGGCATTGGGACTTACTATAATTCACTCTGGCACCTGAAGCTCAAAATATTCCTCCACTACCTCCATAGCTTTCTTCACTAACTCCCCATTTCTCAATGTTAAGGTTGTGTCATCTGCATATTGGTGTATCACCGACACCAGCCCGGAACTGGGTACCACAATCCCAACTACACCTTGTTTATTTCACATCATGTAGCCTAATGGTTCTGCTACCAATGTGTACAGCAGTGGGGACAGGGGAGAACCCTGTCTCACTGATCTCTGTATCGGAAAATACTTAGATAAAAAACCATTACATTTAACACAGCTAAATATGTTTGAATAAAAAATCCTCATCCACTGAATGAAATTTTCCTTGAAACCAAATGCTTCCAAAACCTTCAATAAAAACTCATGACAGATCCTATCAAAGGCTTTCTCTTGATCTATCTTTAACACATAAGCCTCCCTCCCACTCTCTTCCATGAGCTCTATCGCATCTCGGATTGAGACCACAGAGTCTGCGATGTCCCGGTCTATGACTCCATAGGACTGAGAGGGCCAAACTATCTCCGGTAACACCTCCTTCAAACGATTTGCCATAACCCTCGCCAAGATCTTATAATCCACATTTAATAGTGTGATGGGCCTCCAATTCTTCAGATCCCGTCTATCCCCTTTATTTTTATATAAGCTAAGCTTATGACACCTCTCCTCATAGATGGGGCCAGGCTTCCCTCAATCTGCTTTACAATTTTCTTATATTCGCCTTTAATACCAATGAGACCGCTAGTTAATTGTTGTATTAAAGGGTCGTACACAACAGGTGTCAGCCGAGGCTCAGTGCTAACACTCTCGCCTCTCAGTCAGAAAGTTGTGAGTTCAAGTCCCCAGTCCATGAGACTTGAACACTTAATCCAGGTCGTCACTCCCAGTGGCAGCACTGAGGGAGTGCAGCACTGTCGGAGGTGCCGTCTTTCAGATGAGACACTAAACCGAGGCTCCGTCTGCCCTCTCAGGTGGACGTAAAATATCCCAGGGCAGTATTTTGAAGTAGAGCAGGGGAGTTATCCCCGGTGTCCTGGGCCAATATTTATCCCTCAATCAACATCCCTGAAAAACCGATTATCTGATCATTGCTGTTTGTGGGAAATTGTCTGCTGGGGTTCCTACATTGCAGCAGTTACTACACTTCAAAACGTACTTCATTGACTGTAAAGCACTTTGGGACGTCCTGAGGCAATTAAATGTAAGTCTTTCTTACTACTTGCTGTTCCTTCAGTGTGCAGCCCGTTGTTTATCGTGTTTTCGGTTTTCCCGCGGCTCTTCCTTCTCTCGATGCCCCGCCGTGTGTAAGATTCCTCTGATGAAAATCACATCTCAGAAAGAGTAGTTTTCCTGACTGAAGCAGTTCTTTCTGCAGACTTTCACGTGACACCTGCTTATTGAGGGGGCTGTTTGTACATCTGTGTTCCTGAGCAAATCCACTGTCATCTTCTTAAGATCCAGATATTACTTCAAACACGATCAGCAAGTGGTCAGAACATTCTGTACTCTTTCATTCTAAACAATTGTTACAAATACCGGGACACATTCTTTCACATTATATTATCATCAAATTCTACACAAGATTATCATCCAGTTTCAGCCATGTGGGCAGTTTGTGGTTAATACACAACATTATCACAGCAGAGGGGATACAGCAAGGGTCACATGTAGGCAGGGACCATGCGTGGTGCCCAGGCCAGAGAGGACAGCAATAGCACAGGGGGTGGGGAGAAAGGAAAGTAGACTCTATTTTGGGGGCTTTGAATCAGTGGCTGTTCCAGACTCGCTCGGTGCGGCTGGAGCGTAACTCTGGCATTGCCTGGAGGGCCAGGAATTTCAGGTCAGCAGCTCGCCATTCTGCTTCAAGACGGAAGATTTTAATTTCGGATTCTCTTCTGCAGCAGCCACTTTCCTCACCCCAATCGATCGCCCTGCCGATCCAGCTCCCCCAATTCCCCGTTCCACACCAGCTTCATTCAGCCCGACTTCACATCCGCCCGGTTTCCGCCTCAAGATGCGCCCCTCCCCCAATTGACATCCTGATTTCACCGACCCGGGCCCAGGAATTCTGGGCAAAGTCTTCTTCCTCAGAATGAACTCCCCCACCCTGGGAACGGGGCCTAGTTTGTGATGTTCCCCGAGGAGTGCTGCACAGATTGGGCCAACACCCCACACTCTCTGCTCTTCAATGAAGGCACTGATCCATTTATTTTCCACTAGCTGGAGTGCCCGGCGGTGCCGAGGGTTTTTTGAGGGCATGTTGTTATGAAAAAAGTACAAATAATTTTTTATATATATAAATGAGTTTGTCTGTCTGTCTGGGAAGGAGAGAGGGAAAGAGAGAGAGAGAGAGGGAAAGAGAGAGGGGGAAAGAGCGAGGGGGAAGGAGAGAGAGAGAGAAAGGGGGAAGGAGAGAGAGAGAGAGGGGGGGGAAGGAGAGAGAGAGACAGAGAGAGAGAGGGAAGGAGAGAGACACAGAGAGAGAGAGGGAAGGAGAGAGAGAGAGGGAAGGAGAGAGAGAGAGAGAGAGAGGGAAGGAGAGAGAGGGAAGGAGAGAGAGACAGAGAAGGAGAGAGAGACACAGAGAGAGAGGGAAGGAGAGAGACACAGAGAGAGAGAGGGAAGGAGAGAGAGACAGAGAGAGTTTGAATCTCGGTGGCCGAAGGAAGGAAGGAAGAAGGCGAGCTCTCCCTCCCTCTCCCACCCCTTCACTCTTTCCCTCCCTCACCCCTTCACTCTTTCCCTCCCTCCCCCTCTCTCTCCCTGCCCCTCTCTCTCTCTCCCCCCGTCTCTCCCTGCCCCTCTCTCTCCCCTCTCTCCCTGCCCCTCTGTCTCCCCTCTCTCTCTCTCCTCTCCCCCTCTCCCTGCCCCATCTCTCTCTCCCCCCCTCCCTCCCCGCTCTCTCTCCCCCCTCCCCTCCCTGCTCTCTCTCCCCCCCTCCCTCCCCGCTCTCTCTCCCCCCTCCCTCCCTGCTCTCTCTCCCCCCCTCCCTTCCCGCTCTCTCTCCCCCCTCCTTCCCCGCTCTCTCTCCGCCCCCCTCCCCGCTCTCTCTCCCCTCCTCCCTGCTCTCTCTCCCCTCTCTCTCTCTCTCCCTCCCTCCCCTCCCCTCTCCCTCCCTCCCCTCTCCCTCCCTCCCCTCTCCCTCCCTCCCCTCTCCTCTCCCTCTCCCCCTCTCCTCTCCCTCCCTCTGCCTCCCCCTCTCTCCCTCCCTCCCCACTCTCCCTCCCTCCCCTCTCCCTCCCTCCCCTCTCCCTCCCCTCTCCCTCCCCTCCCTCTCCTATCCCTCCCCTCCCTCTCCTATCCCTCTCCCTCCCCTCTCTCTCCCTCCCTCCCCATTCTCTCTCCCTCCCCTCCCCTCTCCCTCTCTCCCCTCTCCCCTCTCCCTCTCTCCCCTCTCCCTCCCCTCCCTCTCCCTCTCTCTCCCTCCCCTCTCCCTCCCTCCCCTCTCCCTCACCTCTCCCTCTCCCCCTCTCCTCTCCCTCCCTCTGCCACCCCCTGTCTCTCCCTCCTTTCCGGTACCAGAACGGAGTCAGTCCGACACCGGGAGGCCAGGTGCCCATCGCTCCAAAGCGAGCCCGGGGTTCCTCATCGTTAACGCGGCGGGCCTTTGGACCCAGTTGGCCGGGCGGCAGACGAATGCCTTTCGCTGCGGACTCCTGTGTCCGATTTCAGTCGGGGACGGCTCAGAGAGAGAGGGGGGGGGAGGAGAGAGAGAGAGACTGGGGGGATAAGAGAGAGACGGGGGGGGGAAGAGAGAGAGAGAGAGACTGGGGTGGAAGGAGAGAGAGAGAGAATTTTTTTAGCTGCAGGCCCTGCCGGTCTATAATGGCCGCCACTTACCTCACTAACGATTAGGCCCCGCCCACAAATGCCATGAAACGCCCCCCCGTGAGGCAGTGCGCGGATTGGTCAACAAACACGTCACTCAACGCTAATTAGCTTTTGTACATTTTTTGAACATTTTTTAAAAGTAAATACGCCTATGACACTCCCCTGATTGGTCAAATATGCCTATTATACTCCCCTGATTGGTCAACCGCTAATTAGCAGATTTTGTATGTTTCTTGAACGTTTTTTTAAAAGTAAATATGCCTAGGACACCCTCCTAATCATAACCTTTCTTTTGATATAACATATGTGTAGGTACGCTCTATAACTTTTGAGTGATGCTCGGACAGAGAGACAGACAGTCACCACTATTTTTATATATATAGATAGATGTGTTGGTGGTTCTGCTAAAATCGCAGCCAAAGGAAGGTCACAGGAAATGAAGTTAAATGTTGATCGGGTAATATCTCCCCAGGAATTCCAGGCTGTGGTCTCTGGAGGGGCAGAGACTCTATTCCAGTCCAGGTTGGGCGGGGATGATAAGTTGCAGGGTGAGGGTGGGAGGGTTATTCAGTGACCCCGGCCCTGCTGGGGTTCCAGTCAAACACTGATTACAAACTGAGTTACAATTGGAAATGTTTATTACACAGAAACACCCGGGAGGAAATGGAATGAGAAACTGAAATTGGAGGTAAAATGATGGAAACAGACCCATTACTGTCAGTGACCTTTAACCCCGCAGAGTGTCAGCGGGGCGGAGTCTTTCCCGCTGAGATTCCATCCCGGATTGAAGATGGGAAAGATTCTCTCAGTGAAAGTGTGGGTGAAAGTGTGGAGATGGGACATGTTGTCCGCATTGTAAAATGACACCTGTCCGCCCTCATAGTCCAGGTAGACCCCGATCTTCCGGGGATCCACACTCGGTGTCAGGCGGGTCGGTGAGGGGGATGTGAGGGCAAAATAGTTACTTCCGGGGTACAGCCACACAATCCAGTATCCGCTCTCAGGTCTCAGGTCGATTCCCCCTTTCCTCTCGGCAGTCTCGCGAGTCACTCCGATCTCCCACCGAGTCTTGCTCCCCACCTCCACCTCCCAGTAGTGTCTCCCTGATGTGAATCCCTCCGATCCCAGGACACTTGTCCAGGAATCAAACCTCTCCGGGGTTTTTGGGAGCCGCTGCCGTTTGTCTCCGAGTCTCACACTGGTCCGGTCCTCAGACAGGATGAGCCGGGGATGGGCTGTGTTCGGATCCAGGGTTATAGTGGCTGGAGCTGGGGGAAAGTGAACATAACACAGTCAGTGATTTAGGCCGCGATTTCCTCTTCCTCGGCAGGTCGGTGATCGGCTGAGTCGATGGCGGGTCCCGACCCCGCTGCTGGCTCCAGCCTGGTGTGTGGAATGATTTCCCCCTGATTGGATGTGCTGAGCCCCGCCCAGCGCGTTTCCCACCAATTGAAGAAGCAGGTCTGCTGACGTCTTTGATGACGCGTCACCAGCCGGTTTCCTTCAAGGGACCATGCGCAATTTGATATTGACAGTTTTGCTGTCAATGTTCTACAGCTTTGAGGGGCAGCAAACACTGACAGGCACGGCACAGAGGTGCACCTTTGCACCCAGGCTCTCCTATGACTCCCTCCTTTAGCTTACAGTCACAGCACACAGGGAGGTTCTCTTCCCTTCCAATGGTTGGAAGAGACCACCCCAGGAGACCAACGCAGCCTGGTTCCACATTGCACAGGATGACACAAGCAGGGATGTCATCAGGAGGACCAGGCTGCAGTGGCGCAAACCTTTCAATGATCTCAGTACATCACGAAACATTACTGCAAAGCCACACTCGACCTTATTTTGCTGTGGCACTCATCACATCCGCAGCACTCTGCCTTCCCTACCCTACGCCTGCACATCCTTACTCACAGCTTGCACCTCCAACAATCCCTCTCTATCTACATTATCACTTCCCCATCTCACTAGCCACATCTCACAGTCAGCCTCGTCCTCGTCCAATCATACCAACTGACTACACACAAGGGTAGGTACTTGTGCATTTAGCCAACGTTCATGTGAAGTTTCTGTTAATGTGGCGGCGGGCTGACAGAGGGATCCCGACCGACCCATCACCCAACGAGCCCACTGACACCCCCGAAAAATTCGCCATTGAGTTTCTTGCCATGACAAAATCAAATTCTGAGTGAAATTTACAACACAGGAGGAGGCCATTCGGCCCATCGTTTCCACGCAGTCTGACAAAGAGCTATCCCCCCTAATCCCACTTTCCAGCACTTGGTCCGTAGCCCTGTAGGTTACGGCACTTCCAGTGTATATCCAAGTAATTTTTACGTGTGACGAGGGTCTCTGTCTGTACCACCCTTTCAGGCAGTGAGTTCCAGACCCCCACCACCCTCTGGGTGAAAAACGTTCTCCTCAGATCCCCTCTAAACCTCCGACCAATTACTTTAAATCAATGCCCCCTGGTTATTGACCCTTCTGCTAAGGGAAATAAGTCCTGCCTATCCACTCTATCTAGGCCCCTCATAATTTTATACACCTCAATTAGGTCTCCCCTCAGCCTCCTCTGTTCCAAAGAAAAGAACCCCAGCTTAGCCAATCTTTCCTCATAGCTAAAATTCCCCAGCACCAGGCAACATCCTCGTAAATCTCCTCTGCACCCTCTCTAATGCCATCACATCCTTCCTGTGATGTGGTGACCAAAACTGTACACAGTGTTCGAGCTGCGGCCTAACTAGTGTTTTATACAGTTCAAGCATAACCTCCCTGCTCTTATCACAGAATCACAGAAATCCCACAGTGCAGATAGAGGCCATTTCGGCCCATCGAGCCTGCACCGACACATATCCCACCCGATCCCTGTAACCCCTACACCAACACATATCCCACCCTATCCCCGTAACCCCACGTATTTAATCCCCCTAACACTAAGGGTCAAATTATGATAGCCAATCAACCTAACCCGCACATCTTTGGACTGTGGGAGGAAACCGGAGCACCCGGAGGAAACCCACGCAAACACGGGGAGAATGTGCAAAGTCCACACAGACAGTCGCCCAAGGCCGGATTCGAACCCGGGTCCCTGGCGCTGTGAGGCAACAGTGCTAACCACTCTGCCACCGTGCATTCTATGCCTCGGCTAATAAAGGCAAGTATTCCGTATGCCTTCTTTCCAGTTAGCTTAATATCGGTGGTAGGAAAGATCATAGAATCTTTACACAAATATGTAATTGAACAATATCTAGAAACTAAAAATATAATAAAGTAGTCAACACCTATGTCAAACGCAAAGACCATGCTTGACCAAACTTATTGAATTAAGAACATCAGAACATAAGAAATAAGAGCAGGAATAGACCATACGGCCCCTCGAGCCTGCTCCGCCATTCAATGAGATCATGGCTGATCATCGACCTGAACTCCCACTTTCCCGCCCGATCTCCATATCCCTCGATTCCCCTAGAGTCCAAAAATGTATCAATCTCAGCCTTGAATATACTCAAAGACTCAGCATTCACAGCGCTCTGGGGCAGAGAATTCCAAAGATTCACAACACTCTGAGGGAAGAAATTCCTCCTCATCTCAGTCTTAAATGGCCGACCCCTTATCCTGAGACTATGCCCCCTATTTCTAGACACTCGAGCCAGGGAAAACAACCTCTCAGCATCTACCCTGTCAATCCCCTTCAGAATCATGTATGTTTCAATGAGATCACCTCTCATTCTTCTAAACTCCAGAGAGTATCGGCCCATTCTACACAATCTCTCATCATAGGACAGCCCTCTCACCCCAGGAATCAATCTAGTGAACCTTCGTTGCACCGCCTCCAAGGCAAGTATATCCTTCCTTAGATAAGGAGACCAAAACTGTGCACAGTACGCCAGGTGTGGTCTCACCAAGGCCCTGTACAATTGTAGCAAGACTTCCTTACTCTTATACACCAACCCCCTTGCAATAAAGGCCAACATGCCATTTGACTTCCGTATTGCTGGCTGTACCTGCATGCTAGGTTACATGCATGTTTCTTGCACGAGGACAGCCAAATCTCTATGAACACCTACATTTGAAAGATTCACACCATTTAAAAAAGCTCTGTATTTCTATTCTTCCTACCAAAATGAATAACCTCACATTTCCCTATATTATACTCCATCATCAGCTTATTGCCCACTCACTTAGTCTATCTCTATCCCATTGCAGACTCTTTGGGGGAGAAATTCGGTGGAGCCGCAAACGGGGCGGCAGGCTCGCCTGGGCGCCGGAATTAGCGCAGCGATCGGAGCAGTTGCGACCGCCGCAAATTCAGCTTGAACGCCCCAAGAGGGACACGGGGCGAGGCTCGAGGCGCTCCGCGTCCCTCTTAGGGCGCTGAAACTGAATATCGCAGCGTAATGTGCAGCAGCGCCACACGCTGCGGCACGGCGCGCTGCGGTACTGCAGGCCTTCCTCCCATTCTTAAGGGGGAGGGGCCTGCACCAGCGAGGAGAAGTGCCGGGCTCTCGCAAAACAGCCGGCACTGCCGCGGGGGGAGATCAGGAGGCCGGGGACGGAGGTGATGGCAGGCGGCCGCCGGAAAAAACAGCCGCCCCGCACCTCCACCTTAATTTGCGCCACTGCCGCCACAGGTAGGCCCCATGAACCGGGCGCGAGTTGCGAACGGCGCTACAGAGGCGGGCGCTACCGAATATCGAGATCGGGGCGGTAGCGGGGCGCTGCGCACACCGATGATGTCATCAGTGGCGGCGCAGCGCAACAGGCTAATGCCGCCATTAGCGCCCCAGCTAAATATCGCGGGAGGCGTGGCCAGTGGTGCTAAAACCACTGAGTGCCCTCTTTAGGCGCTAACTGGTGGCGCAGCCCACCGAATTTCTAGGCCAAATGTTCTCGTCACAGCTTACTGTCCCACCTAGCTTTGTATCATCAACAAATTTGGATACATTACACTCAGTCCCTTCATCTAGGTCATTAATATAGATTGTAAATAGCTGAGGCCCCAACTGATCCTTGCGGTACCACACAAGTTACAGCCTGCCAACCTGAAAAAGATCTGTTTATCCCTACTCTCTGCTTTCTGTTCATTAACCAATCATCTATCCATGCTAATACATTGCCCCCAACCCCATGAGCCCTCATCTTGTGTAATAACTTTTTATGTGGCACCTTATCAAATGCCTTTTGGAAATCCAAATATACTACATCCACTGGTTCCACTTTATCTACCCTGCTAGTTACAGGAAACTTTGGTTTATCCGGAGGTTGTATGTCCGGAAACCTCGATCTAATGGCAGACATCAGCAGCCATGTTGGTTAGGTTTTTTTTCTTCTCCTAGCATTTTTTTTCTTCTCCTAGCATTTTTTTAAACAGTCAGGCTCTGGAAAGCATCTCTGTAGCTTAGCAACAGCTTCAGAGATGCTTCCAAGGTACGGGCTGAGTGTTTACAAGCTGTTGCTAAGCAACAGTGTTTGTTGTCAGATACGGAGATGAAAACCTCCGTATCCTTCAACATTAGCGCTGGTCTATCCAGAAGTTTTGATAGATCGGCAGCAGCTCGGTCCCGTCGGTGCCGGATATCGCAAAGTTTCCTGTACACCTTCAAAAAACTCTAATAAATTTGTCAAACACAGTTTCCCTTTCATAAAAGCATGTTGACTCTGCCTAATCATGCTATGATTTTCTAAGTGACTTGATACCACTTTGTTAACAATGGATTCCAGCATTTTCCCGACGATTGATGTCAGGCTGACTGGCCTGTAGTTCCCTGTTTTTCCTCTCCCTCCTTTCTTGAATAGTGGTGTTACCTTTGCGACCTTCCAATCCACTGGGACCATTCTAGAATCTAGGGAATTTTGAAGATCAAAACCAATGCATCCACTATCTCTTCAGTCACCTCTTTTAGAACCCTAGGATGTATGCTGTCAGTCCAGGGGATTTGTCAGCTTTTAGTCTCATCAGTTTCTCTAGTACTTGTTCTCTACTTATATAAATCCCATTAAATTCCTCACCCTCATTCGACCCATGCTTCCCCACCATTTTTGGAAGGATGTTCTTGCCATGGAGGAAGTGCAGCGAAGATTCACCAAACTGATGCCTGGGATGGCAGGAATGACGTATCAGAAGAGATTGGGTCGATTGGGCTTGTACTCGCTGGAGTTTAGAAGAATGAGAGGGGATCTCATTGAAACTTATAAAATTCTAACAGGACTAGACAGACTAGATGCAGGAAGGATGTTCCCGATGGCGGGGGAGTCCAGACCCAGCGGTCACAGTCTAAGGATAAGGAGTAAGCCATTTAGGACAGAGATGAGGAGGAATTTCTTCACCCAGAGAGTGGTGAACTTGTGGAATTCTCTACCACAGAAGGCAGTTGTGGCCAATTCATTAAATATATTTAAGAAGGAGTTAGATATATTTCTTAAGGCTAAAGGGATCAAGGGATATGGGGAGAAAGCAGGGACAGGGTACTGAATTTGGATGATCAGCCATGATCGCATTAAATGGCGGAGCAGGCTCGAGGGGCCGAATGGCCTACTCCTGCTCCTATCTTCCATGTTGCTATGTTTCTATGTGTGCTTTTTGAGTCTTCTACTGTGAAGACAGATACAAATATTTGTTCAACGTTTCTGCCATTTCCTTATTCCCCATTATAATTTCTCCTGTCTCAGCCTCTAAGGGACCAATGTTTACTTTTGTTACTCTTTTCCTTTTTACATACTTGAAGAAACTCTTACAATCTGCTTTTATATTTCTTGCTAGTTTTCTCTCATTCTATTTTTTCCCTTTTTATCAATTTTTTGGTCAACCTTTGTTGGTTTCTAAAACTCTCCCAATCTTCAAGCTTACTATTATTCTTTGCAACATTATAAGGTTCTTCTTTCAATCTAATGCTAGCCTTAACTTCTTTAGTTATCCACGGTTGGATCGCTTTGCTCGTGGAGTTTTTGTTTCTCAATTGAATTTATTTTTGTTGAGAATTATGAAATATTTCTTTAAATGCTAGCCACTGCTTATCTACCACTATACATTTTAACCTATTTTTCAAATCTACCTTAGTTAACTCGCCCCTCATACCTATGCAGTTGGCTTTATTTAAGTTTAGGACTCTAGTTTCGTACTAAGGCAACTCACTCTCAAAATTAACGTGAAATTCTATCATATGATCATTCTGCCCCAGAGGATCTTTTACTATCAGATTGCTGATTAGCCCTGTCTCATTACACAATACAAGATCTAAAATAGCCTGTTCCCTGGTTGGTTCCATGATATATTGTTCTAGGAAACTGTCCTGAATGCATTCCCTGAACTCGTCCTCCAGACTACCTTTGCCAAATTGATTTGTCCAGTCTGTATGAAGGTTAAAGTCACCAGGATTATTGTATTACTTTTGTTGCAAATTCCTACCATTTCTTGATTAATATTCTGTCCAATGGTATAGCTACTATTACGGGGCCTATATACTGCTCCTACCAGTGTTTTCTGCCACTTATTATAACTTAACTCCACCCATACTCATTCTACTTCCTGATCTTCTGAACCGAGATCCTTTCTCGCTACTGTCTTTATGTCATCCTTTATTATCAGGACAACTCCACCATCTTTTCCATTCTGCCTGTCTTTTCAAAACGTCAAATACCCTGCAACATTTGATTCCCAACCTTGGCCACCTTGCAACCATGTCTCTGTAATGGTTATTAGATCAAACCCATTCATCTCTATTTGTGCCATTAGTTCATCTATTTTCTTAAGAATGCTTCATGCATTCAGAGAAAGAGCCTTTAATTTAATTTTTTTACCATTATTCCCTGATTTGACCTTATTATCTGCTGCACTGCTACCATTAAACAATCTGTCTCTTCCTGTCACGCTCTGCTTATTTTTACCCAAATCACTACACTGCTCTATTGCCTTGACATTTCTCTTTAGATTTCTAAATTTCCCCTCACCTGACCCATCCCCCCTCCTTTTTATAATTTACAGTCATATCGACAGCCCTAGTTATTCGATTCATCAGAACACAGGTCCCAGTGTGGTTTAAGTGGAGCCTGTCCCGGCGGAACAGCTCCCTCTTTCCCCAGTACTGGTGCCAGTGCCCCATGAATTGAAACCCCTTTTTCCCAGACCACTCTTTGAGCCACGCATTTAACTCTCTGATCTGCTTGACCCTATGCCAATTTGTGCATCGCTGAGGTAGTAATCAAGAGTTTATTATACTTGTGATTCTGCTTATTAATTTAGACTCAGCTCCTCAAACTCCCTCAGCAGTACCTCATTCTTAGTTCTACCTATGTCGTTGGTTCCTACATGGACCACAACAACTGGATGCTCCCCCTCTCACTCCAAGTTCTTCTCCAGCCGTGAGGAGATATCTTTAACCCTGGCACTGAGCAGGCAACACAGCCTTCGGGACTCTCTTTCACGGCTGCAGAGAACAGTATCTATCCCCCTGACTATACTGTCCCCTACTACTACCACATCCCTTCCTTCTCCCCCCATTTGGATATCCCCCTGTACTGCAGTGTCGTGTTCAGTTTGCCCATTCTCTCTGCCGTCCATTTCCTCATCCATACAGGTAGAAGGTACCTCATACCTGTTGGACAAGGTCCAGGGCTGAGGCTCCTCCATCACTACATCCTGGGACCTCATACCTTCCTGACTCGCAGTCACACCCTCCTGTCCCTGACCACTGACGAACTCTAAAGTACTACTTAACATAATGGGTGTGACTGCCTCCTGGAGCAAAGTGTCCAGGTAACTCTCCCCCTCCCTGATGCATTGCAATGTCTGCATCTCGTACTCCAGCTCAGCAATACTGAACCGAAGTCCCTCGAGCTGTAGACACTTACTGCAGATGTGGTTGCTCGGGATCGCGATGCTCCCCACAGACTCCCACATGTTGCAGTTACCACACACCACCTCCCCTGCCATCTCTAACCTTGTTTTATTTATTAATTAATTAGTTAAAGATTTTATTCAATCGATATTTTAGGATTATCGTTTGATTATTTTATTTAGTTTAAGTTATTCATTTAATAAGTACTAGCAAGTTACAGTTTCTCAGTTCTTAATATAACCCAGTTCCCTAACTTAGAGAGCAAAAAGAGCTGTAATACTCACTATTTGAATTATTTGAAGAACTAACAGAAAGAGTATTATTGAATAATTACTTTGCCTCAGTATTTATCAGCACGACTAGCAAGGTGACCATGATATTAGAAAAAGATCAAATAAAATGTAGAGACATTTAAGATAGAAAGGGTGAGTTAATTGATAAACTGATCAAACTTAGACAGGATAAAACCCCTGGTTCAGATGGATTGCACCCAAGCGCATTAAATAAATTAGTGAAGATAAGGCACTATTACATATATATAAATATAATGAGAAAAGGGAATAGTGCCAGAGGACTGGTGGACTGCTAGTGTGATTCCTATATTTAAAAAGGGAGAAGGTACAAGTCCAGGGAACTATCGACCAGTTCGTTTAATGTGGGTGGTAGGAAGGATCATGGAATTTTTACTCAAATATGTAATTGAAAAACATCCAGAAACTGAAAATATAATGAAGTAGTCAGCACGGATTTCAAAAGGGAAGGCCATGCTTGACCAAACTTACTGAAATATTTGAAGAACTAACAGAAAGAGTAGACAAGGGCAATGTAGTAGATGTAATATATTTGGATTTTCAAAACTCCTTAGATAAGGTACCGCATAGTAGACACCTTGATTAAGGTCAGAATATGTGGAGTCAGGGGACAAGTAGCAGAATTGATAGCAAGCTCGCTACATAAAAGAAAACAGAGAGAAAGAGTTAAGGGTAGCTAGTCTGACTGGCGAAAGGTGGGAAGTGGTGTTCCACAAGGATCAATGTTGGGACAACTGTCACTAAGCTTTTACATAAACGATTTGGACTCTGGAATGAGCAGTACAATTGTGGATGACAACAAATAACTTAAACTAAATAAAATAATCAAACGATAATCCTAAAATATCGATTGAATAAAATCTTTAACTAATTAATTAATAAATAAATAAAGGTTAGAGATGGCAGGGGAGGTGGCGTGTCATAACTGCAACATGTGGGATTAATTAATACAGAGGAGGACTGTGACAATATAAAAGAAGATATTAATGCACTTGTAGAATGGGCGTGTAATTGGCATATTAACTTCAATATAGATAAGTGGTGAATTCTGGTTGGAAGAATAAGGAGGTTACATACTCCTTGAAAATAACAATCTAAATGGGGTAGAGGAGAAAAGGGATCTGGGGGTACAGATACACAAATCACTAAAAGTATCGATGCAGGTTAATAAGGTATTAAAAGGCCAACGAATCACGGATGTTCATTTCTAGAGTGATAGAACTAAAATGCAGGGAATTCATAATAAACGTGTATAGAAGCTTGGTTAGACCTCACTTAGAGTCTTGTGAACTGTACTGGTTTTCATATTATAAAAAGGATATAGAGGCTTTGGAGGAGGTGCAGAATAGATTTACAAGGATGATAGCAGCCAAGAATGAAGGGTTGTAATGATCAGGAAAGACTGAACAGGCTGGGGCATTTTTCTCTAGAAATGGGAAAGCTGAGGGGTGACCTGACAGAGGACTTAATATTATGAAAGGGTTTCATAGCTTAGACATAGAGAAGATGTTTCCACTTTGGGGATCATCAATCTAAGATTTTCCCTAATAAATGTAACAGGCGATTAAAGGGAAACTTTGTTACCAAGAGAGTGGAGAGAATGTGCAACTCGCTCCCACATAGAGTAGTTGCAGTGAATAGCACAGATGCATTTAGGGGAAGCTAGATAAACACGTGAGGGAGAAAGGAATAGAAGGATATGGTGATGGGGTGGGATGAAGTAAGGTGGGAGGAGGCTCGTGTGGAGCATAAACACTGACATGGACCTGTTGGGCCGAATGGCCTGTTGCTGTGTTGTAAAGACTTTGTAAAAATAAATTATCAGGCTGGGGCATCGAAGCATTGTTAGGGAACCAAAGGGGCAGGACAGTGCACCAGGAGGGCGGGGAGGACCCCTGGAGAGAACAGGTTGTGGGAGGTGTGATGGGACAGATGCCCCCGATGCTGGGGGAGGGCCTTGGAGGGGGGACGGGCTGCTGAGCCCAGTTTCTGCCAGGGGAGTGGGTTTCACGGTTTCCATTCCATTATATATCAAACCTTTTTGTGACGAGCTGTCTGGGTATTTTTCTGATGCTGCAGAGTGACCCGTCAGTCTGAAGGGTGAGAACATTGTTCTGTGTCACCAATAATACACACTGCTTCTGTACAGCATCGTCACTCCTGGATCTGATGTGTGGTCAGAGACAGGTACACCGATTTCACAAACCAGCTTCAAGCTCATTGTGGAGATTATTTCAGGAAGTTTTTTGTTCCTAATTGTCTAAATACTGTAGCTGTATTTCATTATTTTGATGTATTCACACAAGGAGAATTTTACAAAGTGTGAAATAGGGGCGATGAAAACTCTTTACCTGGGCTGATGTTCTCTATCATTTCTTTCCACGCTGTGTACTGTCTGGGCCCTTTGAATATTCCCAGCGGCAGATTCCGGCCGTCCAATGAAATGAGATATTCCTCTTCACTGATTCTGAAAATATCAAACACTCAACTCTAGGGCCTAGAAATTGGGTTTTGGCGCAGCAACGGCTTTAGCGCCGGAAGTTAGTGCCGGAGCTAAGTCGCGCTGGTCGGGCCAAAAATTCACTACTTCTGCGCCCAAACGGCTGCCGGCGCTGCTGAAAGCTGTTAGCGCCTGAAAACTGGCGCTATGCGCTGAATTTCGGCGCTATTCCGGCGCTGCGGCGCCCGCTGCGGTGCGGCAGGTTCGGGAAGTGCAGGCCTCCTCCTTCCCTTAAGGAGGACCTGCCTGCACCCGGCCGCGGCCCGCGATAATCTTATTAAAAATGAGCCCGGCACCTCGGACAAGTGCCGGGCTTGCTTCTGTTCCGGGGGGGGGAGGGGGGGAAGTCCGGGGAGGGAGCTGCGGCCAGGCGGGCGGCGGGAAAGCGGCCGGCCGCCGCGGGGCCTTTAATGCGCCGGCGCAAACTTGTGCAAGGCACCTCTGCCAGAACGTTGCTTGCGGCTGCCACGGGCGAGGCGGCCGCAAGTCAATTTCCCAGTTCGGGCGGGTTACCATGGCAACCGGGACGCTGCGCACACCGATGACGTCATCGGTGCCGGCGCAGCGCTACCGGTCTACCGCGGCGGAAGGGCCCCAGGCAATTTAGGCGCCGGCGCCAATTGCAGCGCTAGGCCCTCTAGCGCCGCAAAATCGGCGCTAAGGGCACTGAATTTCTAGGCCTAGAAATCCAGCCGTTTGTTCCTTTAACAGGTTAAATAACATTTCAGTAGAGAGAACGTCATACCTTCTTTTCCGGGAAGCTGCCTCCTGAAATAAAACAGAAACATGGATCTGAGTTCACAGTCAGGGTCTGGGAGCAGAAATTCAGAATTCAACATCACACACTGCAACATGACAACAAGTGTGAAATATTTCAGCTGTGTCAGTGGGAGGAACAGCCCCGGAACAAACAGTGACAGGACCGAAATAACAACAGAAAATGCTGGAAAAACTCAGCAGGCTAGGCAACATCCGTGGAGAGAAAATAGAGTCGACGTTTCGGGTCTAACCCTTTCTCAGACCCGAAACGTCGACTCTATTTTCTCTCCACGGATGTTGCCTAGCCTGCTGAGTTTTTCCAGCATTTTCTGTTGTTATTTCTGATTTCCAGCATCTGCAGTATTTTGCTATCGTACTAGTGACAGGACCGAGTTACTGTTTGGATTTTCACCGGGAAATATACCTGGTAAAAGAACATTATACGGTAATTTTTTGGGAAATGCACAGAGTAACACTTGAAGTCAGACATTTTACACTTCTCCTTAAAAATGTTTTGCCGCCATTAACAATTTATTGATACATGCCTTAGGCGGCAGCGCTGTGACAACTGGATCTCGACAGCTGACAGAGTCGTGGCAAACTGTGAGGGAGATGGCTATCCCCAAACTTGAGACAAATAAAGATATTTAATAATATTGGAAACCTGGGTGTGTATCTATATATTGTCTCACAGCCATGTACGGTGTCTAGGGCTTATAGTTTTGAAGGTGACAATAACCAGAGACTAACTGTGATGTGTGAACTTCTTGCAAAGTCACTTCACAATAAGGTCAAGAGCTGTGAGGATGTACAGACTTAATTCAATCCCCATTGTATACTCATCCTGTCCGCACTGTGACACTTCTATGATGAAATGCTCCTCCTACACTTACAACAGAAGCTCTGTAGACCTCCAGCCTGCCTTGCTGTAGTTCCACAGTCGCCCACTGCTGGGGCCACAGCGCCTCCACTGGTAGCTGCGTGTAGTTGCAGCCTGACATGTCCACAGAATACAATGCGAATATAAGTGTGGACCCAGCAATTTATAATGGGAGAAAATGCAGAACATTTCCAATATCTTAGACAGTGGAAGATAGATAGATGCGAGGAGAGAGCCTCCATGCCTGCCGCCTCTCACCTGGTTTTAAAAGCGCAACCTATCACCAGCATAGCTTTACACGTGCGTGCTCTGTCACTGTACAATGTGAGGTTAGCAGTCAGCGTCATCACAGCTGGAGCCTGCCAGCTGCGGACTGTAATATAATAGCACCCTACACCAAGGCACTCTTACTTCTCTCTCTCACACACACACACAGATTGGTACAGGTGCAGCAAGATAACATCCAACATTAATGTTTCAGGTAGAAACTACGTCAACATTGAAGATTAGATTGGAGAGGTGGATGAAGGGATATGAAAAGAGTGTGAGTAAATGTGAATAGAACTGTTTACTCTCTCTAATTTATGCAGTTGTACAACAAGAACAGCAACTTGCATTTATATAGCTCCTTGAACGTAGTAAAATGACCCAAGGAGCTTCGCAGGAGCGTTACCAAACAAAATTTGACACCTAGCCAAATAAGGAGATATTAGGACAGGTGTCCAAAAGTTTAGTCAAAGTGGGAGGTGTTTAGGAGACTCTTAAAAGAGGAAAGAGAGGTAGAGAGAGGGAGAGGTTTAGGGAGGGAATTCCAGGGCTCGGGTCCTCGGCAGTTGAAGGCACCGCCGCTAATGGAGGAGCGATTAAAATTGGGGATGTGCAAGAGGCCAGAATTGGAGGAGTGCAGCGCTCTTTGAGGGTTGTAGTGCAGGAGGAGGTTACAGAGATAGGGAGGGGTGAGGCCATGGAGGGATTTGAAAACAAGGATGAGAATTTTTGAAATTGAGACGTTGCTTAACCAGGAGCCAGTGTAGGTCAGCGAGCACAGGGGTGATGGGTGAACGGGGCTTGGTGCGAGTTAGGATATGGACAGCGGAGTTTTGGATGAACCCAAGTTTATGGAGGGTGGAAAATAGGAGGCCAGCCAGGAGAGCTATGAGCAAAGGCACGGATGATAGATTCAGCAGCAGATGTGCTGAGGCAGGGGCTGAGACGGGTGATGTTCCACAGGTTGAAGTAAGCGGTTTTGATGATGGCGCGGATCTGTGGTTGGAATCTCATCTCGGGTCAAATAGGATGCCAAGGTTACCAACGGTCTTGATCAGCCTCTGACAGTGGCCAAGGAGAGGGATGGAGTCGGTGTCTAGGGAAACGGAGTCTGTGGCGGGGGGACCGAAGACAATGGCTTCAAGCTTCCCAATATTAAATTGGAGGAAATTTCTGCTCATCCAATACTGGATTTTGGACAAGCAATGTGGCACATCAGAGACAGAGGAGGGGTCGAGAGAAGTGGTGATGAGGGAGAGCTGGGTGTCATCAGCCTATATGACGTTGTGTTTCCGGATGATGTCACCGGGGGCATCATGTATTTAAATAAAACAAGGTCTTACCTTCAGAAATATGACTGTGTCTTGTTCCTCCACCTGTCTCTGTAACTCTGATAGTTCTCGCCCAACACAATCTAACTCCTGTTGGATTCCACTGAGGTTTTTCTCCATTGGTTCTAGAATCGCCCCCTCTTGTTCCCTGAGATCTCTGATTAAACGCTGCTCTTTCTCACTGAGAATCTGGTGCATTTGAGCGAACTCGGATGTGATGTGGGTCTGCAGACTGCTTGAATGTTCCTACCAAATGAAATGTGAAACATAATTAATGTACCGCGATAAAGGGAACAAAACTAACCAAGATCCCAGAAATTCAGCACAGGGAGACCTTACCCTAACTGCGGAAATCTGCTGTTCCTGCCGCCGTGCGGTGTCCAGAGCCAAATCCTTTCTCTTTGTAGCCGATTCTAGGGATTATGTCAGTTTATCCTGGGATTAGAAGTTAACTGAATGTAAAGTTTAAACACGAAAAACAGAGAGAGAAATGTTGCCAGAGATTCTACCGTCCATCTTACCCGGTACATTTGTGCAGCTTCTGTCAGTCCCATGAAGTTGTGGGACTTGTGACCCCGCCCCTCTGTCGCCACAAGACACTTCACACAGATCAGTTTCTTGTCAGTTTCACAAAACAGCATCAGTTCTTCCTGATGTTCCTCACAGTGATGTTTAATTCCCTTTTCTTTCGGATCCAGGTTTAATTTTCGAGCTTTCTCAGCCAGACTTGCTAGGGCCCGATTAGCCTTGAGGGTTAATTCCGGAAACTCATCTCTACATTCCGGGCAGGTGTTTGTCTCCTCCTTTTCCCAACACTGTGTGATACAGGAGCGGCAGTAGTTGTGCCCACACTCCAGTGAAACCGGATCGGTGAAGAAATCCAGACAAATGGGACAAATTAATTCATCTGTTAGACTCTGTGCCTGTTGCCTGGACGCCATGTTCACACTCAGCACTTCCTGATTCAAACCACTTTCAGTTTCGATGATCCTAAAAGGGAGGATCCAGACCGAGTTTCAACACATACCTGCTCGTCCTGTTCAGCACTGAGGTGTTTACCAGCGCACAGAGGTGAAAGTCTCCATTACAATACATTAGGGAACAGATTGAACTTTGTGTGTGAAGATTTCCCAATTGGAGGTTCGGCGCTTCTTCTCTTCCCAGAGAATAGTGGATCTGTGAAACAAGGTGCCCGCCTCCGGTGAACACTGATCGACTGTATTCCTTCAGGAGAGCTGGTCCTGTTTCTGGGTGTGGAGGAGATGGCCTGGTACCAGAGATAGCTACCCTGAAAGTCAGGGACAATGTGATCTCCTGGATTACTTTCCGTCATCTAAAGGAGCCGGAGAGGAATTTTTCAGATTCTTTCCCCCCCTAACTGCCTCTCCCAGGAGATTATGTGACTCCCTGTGGGTGGGGAGTGTCTCTGTGATGATACATTAAGGCATCACAACTCTGTGGGACAGTCTGCAGAGACCCGATGATCTTTTCTGTCCGATATGTTCGTATGTTTCCAATCCAATATTATATCCTGTTGATGGGAAATGGAACAATCCACTCACAGTGCAGTTTCAGGCAGTGTGTAGATTTAATCAGTAAATTGTGGAACTACAAACAATGTTAAGAAAAGAAAGACTTGCATTTCTATAGCTCCTTTCTCCACCACTGGATGTCTCAAAGCTCTTGACAGCCAATGAAGTACTTTTGATGGGTAGTCACTGTTGTACTGTGGGAAACGCAGCAGCCAATTTGTGCACAGCAAGCTCCCACAAACAGCAATGTGATAATGACCAGATAATCTGTTTTTAGTGATGTTGATTGAGGGATAAATATTGGCCAGGACACCGGGGATAACTCCCCTGCTCTTCTTCGAAATAGTGCCACGGGAACTTTTACATCCACCTGAGAGGGAAAACGGGGCCTCAGTTAAAGTCTCATCCAAAAGACGGCCCCTCCGACAGTGCAGCACTCCCTCAGTACCACACTGGAGAGTCAGCCTCGATTGTTGTGCTCAAGTTCCCATGGAGTGGGACTTGAACCCACAAACCTTCTGATTCAGAGGCCAGAGTCCTACCCACTGACCCACAGCTGACACTCAGAATAATTTACAATATTAGAACTTGAGAGCATTTTTAATTTGGGTTATTTTAGCAACTGTTTCCCATGACAAGCAGAGGAGGGACAGACAGCAACAGAACAAAGAAGAGTGTAGAAAGAGCAGGAAGTAAATAGAGAGAGAAAACAAAGCAGAGCAGCATGGTGCTGGAATGGAAAGTGTTAACGCGAGGAGTGTTACTGCAGTGTATGTACCTTTAAGGGGGAGAACTACTTTTTACAGCTCCTGTATCCTGTAGTACCGACAGTGACCACACCTGTATATAAACCGTGAGTGGTGCTCTGTACAGTCAGTTGCAGTTTGAACCTCATTCAGTAAACACCTGTTGATCGTTCCCTGCAGTCTTTGTCTGATTATTTGAAGGACACAACATTAAGATACCCGGATCTAACAGTTACAAATCAGGTTAACAAGCTACAGGCAACTGTGGCCACATGGGGTTCTGATATAGTGGCTATAACAGAGACCTGGCTTAAACATGGGCAGGATTGGGAACTCAACATTCCTGGCTACAATGTATTCAGGAGGGGTAGTGAAGGGAAAAAGACAGGAGAGGGGGTGGCAGTATTGGTCAAGGATAATCTTACTTCTACAGAGGGACAATATACTAGAGGGTTCAGAGACTGCGTCTATTTGGTTAGAGATAAGGAAACCAAAAGTTGCTGTTTCATTGCTGGGTGTTTAATATTGAGCCCCAAATAGTGAGAAGGAGATAGAGGAGCAAATCTGTAGGCACATTTCAGATAAATGTAAAATAATAGAGCAGTCATAGTAGGGGTCTTCAATTACCCAAATATAGACTGGAGAATAAACAGAGTAACAGGCAAGGAAGTTGACGAATTCCTAAAACGTGTACAGGAGGATTTCTTAATCAATATATTTCCAGCCCAACGACGAATTAAACATAGAAGATAGGAGCAGGAGTAGGCCATTCGGCCCTTCGAGCCTGCTCCGCCATTCAATGAGATCATGGTTGATCATTCAAATTCAGTACCCTAAGCAGTGCTGGATCTATTTCTGGGGAATGAAGTAGCAAAAGTGGAGTGTGTTTCAGTGGGAGAACAACTGGGCAATAGTGATCATAATATCATTAGGTTTAAAGTATTTATGCAAAGTGTCAAAAAAAAAATCAAATGTGAAAATTCCCAACTGGAAGAGAGCCAAGGCGGAGGGAAGCATGAAAAATCGGGGTAAGAGAAAGGTTCCGTGGCCTGGGAATGTGGCAGATGAAAGGTGGGTAGACCCCGGGGTACAGACCACACCCCGATCGTTTACCGATAGACCCCCACCCCAAAGCACCAGCTCACACCTCCTCCACTCCCAGTGCCTCTGGTGCTGTCATCCTCTATTACCAACACTTGCTGTCCCAGAGAGAATGAGAGCTGGGGTGGCGAGCTAAAGTTGTTAAACGCAATGTTAAAGCCAGAAGTTGCAACGTGCCGAATAGAAAGATGATATTCCTCGAGCTTGCATTGAGCTTCATTGGAAGAGTGTAGGAGCCTGAGGACAGAAAGGTCAGAGTGGGCGTGGGATGTGAAATTAAAGCAGCAAGTGGCCAGAAGCCCAGGGTCATGCATGCCGACTGAATGGAAGTGTTCAGCAGGGCGATCATCCAATCTGCGTTTGGTCTCCTCAATGTAGAGGAGACCACATCGTGAGCAGTGAATACAGCATAGTAAGATGGAAGAAGGACAAGTAAATCGCTGTTTCACCTGGAAGGAATGTTTCAGGCCCTGGATGGAGAGAAAGGGGGAGGTGAAAGGGCAGGTGCTGCTCCTCCTGCACTTACATGGGAAGGTGCCGGGGAAGGGGAGAGGGTGTTGTGGGTGATAGAAGAGTGAACCTGGGTGTTAGAGAGCGAACGGTCCTTTCGGAATGCTGAAAGGTGAGCGGCGAGGAATATGAAAGGGAAATCGTATTTGACAAATCTGTTAAGAGTTTTTTGAGGTTGTAACTTGCAGGGTAGATAAAGTAGAATCAGTGGATGTAGTGCATTTTGATTTTCAAAGGTATTCGATAAGGTGCCACACAGGAGGTTATTACACAGAATCAGGGCTCGAGTGATTGGGGGTAATATATTAGCATGGATTGAGGATTAGTTAACGGGCAGAAAACAAAGAGTGGGAATAAACGGGTCATTTTCGGGTTGGCAGGCTGTAACTAGTGGGGTACTTCAAGGATCAGTGCTTGGGCCTCAGCTATTTACAATCTATATCAAAGACTTAGATGAGGTGACATAGAAACATAGAAGATAGGAGCAGGAGTAGGCCATTCGGCCCCTCGAGGCTGCTCCGCCATTCAATGCGATCATGGCTGATCATCCAAATTCAGTACCCTGTCCCTGCCTTCTCCCCATATCCCTTGATCCCTTTAGCCTTAAGAAATATATCTAACTCCTTCTTGAATATATTCAATGAATTGGCCTCAACTGTCTTCTATGGTAGAGAATTCCACAGGTTCGCCACTCTCTGGGTGAAGAAATTCCTCCTCATCTCAGACCTAAATGGCTTACCCCTTATCCTTAGACTGTGACCCCTGGTTCTGGACTCCCCGACCATCGGGAACAACCTTCCTGCATCTAGTCTGTCTAGTCCTGTTAGAATGTTATAAGTTTCAATGAGATCCCCTCTCATTCTTCTAAACTCTAGCGAATATAAGCCTAATCGACCCAACCTCTCTTCATACGTCATTCCTGCCATCCCAGGTATTACTGATTGCAATGTATCCAAGTTTGCTCACAATACAAAGCTCGGTGGGAAAGTAAGTTATGAGGAGGATGCAAGGAGGCTGCAAAGGGATACAGACAAGTTAAATGAGTGGGCAAGAGCGTGGCAGGTGGAATATAACGTGGAGAAATGTGAAGTTATTCACTTTGGTGGGAAAAATAAAAAAGCAGAGTATTTTTTAAATGCTGAGACATTGGGAAATGTTGGGGTTCAGAGGGACCTGGGTGTACACGAATCACAGAAATTTAAAATGCAGGTACAGCAAGCAATTCGGAAAGCAAGAAGTATGTTGGCCTTTATCACAAAAGGACTGGATATAAGCCGAAAGATATCTTACTACAATTATATAGGGTCTTGGAGAGACCACCTGGAATACTGTGTACAGTTTTGGACTCCGTACCTAAGGAAAAATACACTTGTGTACATGCGATCCCTCAGAGAAATAATTCAAAGATATGACATTAGGTGACACATGTATGCCGACGACACCCAGCTCTACCTCACCACCACGACTCCTGACCCCTCCACTGCCTCTGTGTTGTAAACTGATTGACGACAGTCAGTCCTGGAGAAGACACAATATCCTCCAATTAAACATTGGGAAGACTGAAGCCATTGCCTTCGACCTCCGCCACAAACTCTGTTCCCTAACCACCAATTCCATCCCTCTCCCGGCCCACTGTCTCAGGCTGGACCAGATTGTTCTCAATCTTAGCATTCTAATTGATGCTGAGCTGAACTTCCGACCCCATATCCGCTCCATCACTAAGACCACCTTCTACCACCTCCACAACATCGACCCCTCTGCCTCAGCCCATCTGCTGCGGAACCCTCATCCATGCCTTTGTTACCTCTGTACTTGACTATTTCAATGCTGTCTTGGCCGGCCTCCCATCTTTCACACTCCGTAAACTTCAGTTTATCCAAAACTCTGCTGCCGATATCCTAACTCACACCGTTCACCCATCACCCTTGTGCTCGCTGACCTACATTGTCTCCTGGTCCAGCAATACCTTGTTTTTAAAAATCCTTCCATGTGCTCAAATCTTTCCATCGCTTCGCCGCTCACTATCCTCCTCCATCCCTATAACACTAACAACAATCTGTGTTTCACCAATTCTGGGCTCTTGGCCATCGCTTCGCCGCTCACTATATCCATATCCTCCTCCAGCCCTATAACACTAACAACAATCTGTGTTTCACCAAATCTGGGCTCTTGGCCATCGCTTCGCCGCTCACTATATCCATATCCTCCTCCATCCCTATAACACTAACAACAATGTGTTTCACCAAATCTGGGCTCTTGGCCATCGCTTCGCCGCTCACTATATCCATATCCTCCTCCAGCCCTATAACACTAACAAACAATCTGTGTTTCACCAATTCTGGGCTCTTGGCCATCGCTTCGCCGCTCCCTATATCCATATCCTCCTCCATCCCTGTAACACGAACAACAATCTGTGTTTCACCAATTCTGGCCTCTTGTCCTTCCCCCATTTCCTTCAATCCACCAGTGGCCGTCTTGCCTTCAGCTGCCTGGGCCCTAAGCTCTGGGATTTCCTCCCTAATCCTCTCCGCCTCTCCACCTGCCTTTCCTCCTTTAAGACGCTCCTTAAAACCTACCTCTTTGTCCAAGGTTTCAGTCACCCCTCCTCATATCTCCTTATGTGGCTCTGTGCCAATATTTGTCTAATGACACTTCTGTGAGGAGCTTTGGGACGTTATCCTACATTGAAGGCGCAGTTTAAATACAAGTTATTGTTGATAAAAACAAATAAATAAAACCCTTAAATTAAATGTACTGACTGCCGCACTGTGGCGGGGCCGATGCTAATCTCAGTGTGTTTGCTGTTATATGCAGGGCCACCCAGTTAAATTATATTGATTCCCAGAGTCCCGCACCACTGACGGAATGGCTCCCTGTGGGTGAAACACATATACTGCAGCTTCCCATCCTGTTATACTAATGGTCCTCTCCCTGGCATTTGGAGCTGGTTGGCCGTCAGGTCATACTGGCTGCTGGAAGTCTCACCCCAGTCCGCTGCATTTCTGGCAACAGCACTCGAGAATTTCAGCAACGGTTTCTTCACAATTGGTGGAATTTTCATCTTTAAAAATGGCAAAATATAAAAGACATTTCATTGAATCAACACACTAGCCAAACCATCTCTCCCCTAAAAGCTGGTGGAGCGCCCTCAGAAAATTCCACCCACCCTCCCTCCAAACCCTCAGTTCACAGAGACACTCTGTCCCTATTTCCAGGCTCACTCTATCCCACGTGCAGGGACCCTCGCCCTCTGACCCCAAGTTGGTTGAGACACTGGGCGATATTTCCCGGGACCCAGACCCAGCAGTGAGGCCATGTCCAACAGTGGGAAGAACTTTCAATCATTACTGACCTTGACAGTCTGCAGAGAGGTTTCCATCTTGCTAAGCTGAAGATACCTTTGGATATGTTAGCCTTCCCCTTGGCCCAGATTCTATGTAGCGCAGAGGCCGAACACATTCACCATCCCTGGGGATTGTTTCAAATGTGAACTTGGATGAGGTTAGTTCCCTGAATAAGAACACAACGTTCACCTTCTGTGCTGTACAACAACACATCTTGTATTTATATAGGGCCGTTAACATAGTAAAACATCCCAAGGCGCTTCACAGGAGTATTATAAGACAAAAAGTTTGACACCAAGCCCCATAAAGAGAAATTAAGGCAGATGACCAAAAGCTTGGTCAAAGACGTAGGTTTTAAGGAGCATCTTAAAGAAGGAAAGAGAGGTAGAGAAGTGGAGAGGTTTAGGGAGGGACCTCCAGTGCTTAGGGCCCAGGTAACAGAAGGCACGGCCACCAATAGTCGAGCGATTATAATCAGGGATGCTCAAGAGGGCAGAATTAGAGGAGTGCAGATATCTCGGGGGATTGTGCGGCTGGTGGAGATTACAGAGATAGGGAGGGGTGAGGCCATGGAGGGATTTGAAAACAAGGATGAGAATTTTGAATTCGGGGCATTGCTTAACCGGGAGCCAGTGTAGGTTAGCGAGCACAGGGGTGATGGTGAACGGGACTTGGTGCGAGTTGGGACATGGTCAGCCGAGTTTTGGATGACCTCAGGTTTACGTAGGGTAGAATGTGGGAGGCCAGCCAGGCGTATATTGCAACAGTCAAGTGTAGAGGTAACAAAGGCATGGATGAGGGTTTCAGCAGCGGATGAGCTGAGCCAGGGGCGGAGACGGGCGATGTTACGCAGATGGAAATAGACAATGTTTGTTATGCCGTGAATATGTGGTCGGAAGCTCCTTTCAGGTTCAAATATGTCACCAAGGTTGCCAACAGTGTTGTTCAGCCTCAGACAAATGTTAGAGCGAGGGATGGAGTCAGTGGCTGGGGAATGGAGTTCTGGTGGGGACCGAAAACACTGTCTTCCCAATATTTAATTGGAGAAAACTTCTGCTCTTCCAGAACTGGATGGCAGACAAGCAGTCTGACAATTTACAGGCCGTGGTGGACTCGGGAGAAGTGGTGGTGAGGTAAAGCTGGGTGTCGTCAGCGTACATGTAAACTAATATCAGACACACCACGTTTCCTTCTATGCCATGAGCTTGTAACAGCCACTGTCCTCTGCCCCTCCCACACACACGAAACACTGTTTGGACTGAATCTCTCACTTTTGTTGTTCACCTGCCCCATCCATGATCGCAAAGCTTCCACTGAGAACCTTTAAATGAACCAGGTAACTGAGGCTGATCGATTTGCCGACCATTAACGTACAACACGTGGAATACAAAACCAAAAGTAGAGATCACTGTGTAAATTTAAATCACGAGGTGGGACAAGGAGCAACAGATGTAAACTAGTAAAAGCCAGGTTCAGGACGGATGGCAGGAAGCACCATTCCATGGAAAGGGTGAAAAACACCAGAACTGGAATTCGAGATGGGTAATAAAAGGATCCTTTCCCGTGTGGACCACATCCCAAAAACAACAGCATTCCGAAGGAACCGCTCCCTCCGCGACACCCTGGTCCACTCCTCTGTCACCCCCAACACCCCCTTCCCTTCCCAGGGCACCTTCCCGTGCAAACGCAGAAGGTGCAACTCATGCCCAACACCTCCTCCCTTCCCACTGTCCAGGGCCCCAAATAATTCCTCCAGGTGAAACAGCGATTTACTTGTACTTCTTGCAATCTAGTATACTGTATTCGCTGCTCATGATGTGCTCTCCTCTACATTGGGGAGACCAGACGCAGATTCGGCGACCGCTTTGCGGAACACCTCCATTCAGTCCGTAAGCGTGACTCAGAGCTTCCACTTTAACTCTGTCACTTTAATTCACCGCTCCACTCCCACCCTGACCTCTCCGTCCTCGGCCTCTTACACTGTTCCAACGAAGCTCAGCGTAAGCTCGAGGAACAGCAGCTCATCTTATGATTAGGGACTTTACAGCCTTCTGGACTTAACATCGAGTTCAACAATTTCAGACCATAACCTCTGCCCCTATGTTTTTCAGATGGCTGCTGTTGATGATTCTGCCATTCCCATTTACACCTCTTCTAGACCCACCTTTTGTTTCTTTACCTGTCCCATTTCCAACTCCTTTTGCTTTGTCCAATCATACCATTTATCATTTAATCTCTCCTGCCTTCCATCCAATCACAGACCTTCCCTTTTGTTCTTTCCTCCCCTCCCCCCATTCCCTCCCTCTGTACCTGCTCAAAACCTGTTACCTCTCTAACTGTCTCCAGTTCTGACGAAAGGTCATTGACCGGAAACGTTAGCGCTGTTTCTCTCTCCGCAGTATTTAGCTTTTGTAAACAAAGTGACCCTCGGGGCCGATCAGTCCAGGGGAAAAGTGCGATCATTCGAGAGGCAGCTGAAGGTTCTGGTGGAGGGACTGTGAGTTTCTTTGGAAGCATCCACTAGACGGGCCGAACAGTCTCCATCATATGTCCTTCCCTCGAGAGTTACCTTCGTTACCTGTGAATTAAGAGCTGGGAATAGAAAGGACTTGCAGTTAATTAGCGCCGTTCACCACCTCAGGGCGTCCCGAAGCCACATTTAACAAAGGCGCCAATCCGTTCATTTTCAATCGGTGAACAGTGAATCGTGAATAGCAACAAAGAAATGTCACCGCAAAAAGCTGCATGTTTTCCCAGTAATATGGCGACAGGAATTTCAGGCTGTTGTCCGTTAATAGTCTGAGTGGAGATTGGCCCAGCCCTGCTGGAGATACAGTCAAACACTGAATGGAAACGGTGTTGTAATTGGAAATGTTTATTACACAGAAACACCCTGGAGGATAAAGGGCCGATGAAAACTCTTTTTTATTAAGATTCTACAATATAATCTGCTTTACAATTCTCTTATATTCGCCTTTAATACCAATGAGACTGCTAATTAATTGTTGTATTAAAGGGTCGTACACAACAGCTGTCAGCCGTGGCGCAGTGCTAACACTCTCGCCTCTCAGTCAGAAAGTTGTGGGTTCAAGTCCCCAGTCTGTAAAGTCTGTGGGTTGTGCAGTTAATAAATACACAGACTTCAGAAATAACAACAAACAGGTCTTTACTATTCGAAGGTCCGGGCGAATCTGCCCCAGTTATCCTGTCACAACACTTATATACTGGTGTGGTCACTGTCGGTATTACAGTATACAGAAGCCAAACAAGTAGTGCCACACTTAAAGTAGTTCCCTTAAAGGTGAATGGTTACATACAATAATTTCCTTAAGGGTAGACGGGTACATACACTACAATCCTCCCTTTTTAGCTTTCAACATACTGAGTCCATAGTGGACATACATTATCACATATATATATACAGATTTATTTAAGACAGTTCATAGATTCAGTCTTTCGGGAGGTTTCCGGATTCTGTCCGGGTAACGCCGCAGTGGTGTCGTCATTCCAAGCGGGCTAGTAGGTGTTTCTGGTAAAGTTGAATCGGCTTGAAGCACAGTGTCAGGTTCCTCTGACTCCAGAACTACCAGATCGGACGTAGGTGTTCTGGGTAACTCAGTCTCAACCTTATCCGGGTAAGGTGGTGAAGTCGGGGGCCCATTTGTGGCGGACCCTATGATCTGGTCAACATGGCGCCTTATTATATTGTCTCCAATGTCCACAGTGTACATCAACGGGCCTAGCCTTTTTCCAATCGTTCCAGGCTGCCATTTCTCAGTACGATAGTCCCGGGCCAAAACTCGTTGACCGGTCTGGAAGGATCTAGTGGCCCTTTCGTTCATGCCCTGGAATTGCCGGTTCTCTACGTCCCTTCTGACGTTTGGTTTGAGTAAATCCAGCCGACATCGTAGGCGTCTATTACAAAACATCATCGCGGGAGTTTGATTTGTGACCGCATGGGTTGCATTTCGGTATGCCAACAAAAAACTATCCACCTTATGCTGTAAACTTATGTCTTCATTACTCATGGCCTTTACGGCCTTCTTGAAGGTCTGGACAAACCTTTCAGCCAATCCATTGGAGGCGGGATGGTATGGGGCTGACGTGTAATGTTTAACTCCATTGCTCTTTAAGAATTTCTTAAATTCCTCAGATACAAATTGCGGTCCATTGTCAGAACAGATCTGTTCTGGCAGGCCATTCCGAGCAAACATAGTCCTTAACACCGTGATGGTTTTTTCCGTCGTGGTGGTGGTCATCTTAATTACTTCTGGCCACTTGGAGTGGGCATCTACCGCTATTAGGAACATCGAGTCCATAAATGGACCAGCAAAGTCGATGTGTACTCTTTGCCAGGGAGATGAGGGCCACTCCCATGGGTGCAGAGGAGCCTGTGGTGGCGCATTCTGAACCCTCTGACATCCTAGGCAATTCTTCGTGATCTCCTCTATGTCCCCATCGATGCCTGGCCACCACACAAACGCCCTTGCTAGATTCTTCATCTTTACGCCACCCAGGTGTCCTTCGTGCAGCTCCTTGAGTACCCTCTTTTGGAGTTTGGGTGGAATCACCACTCTAGACCCACACATCAGGGTTCCTCGACACACTGACAGTTGTTCTTTCCTCTGTGCAAATGCTTGCAGTGTTGGTTCGCACTGTGCTGGCCATCCCTCCACCGTTAAATCATAGACTCGTGAAAGAGTCGGGTCATTCCTTGTCTCATTCTCAATCATTGAGTTTGTTATCGGCAGACACTCCACTATTGATGAGTGGAACAACTCTACTGGGTCCACTGTCCTCGCTTCTTCTACCATCGGCAATGGCAAGCGTGATAGCCCATCAGCGTTTCCATGCTGTTTGGACCGTTTGTATTCAATATCATACTGGTGTGCCCCAAGTAACACGGACCACCTTTGTAACCTTTGTGCTGTCATGGTGGAAACGGCCTTATTTGGGTTGAATATGGACACCAACGGCTGGTGGTCTGTCAGCAATGTGAACTTCTTACACTGCAGGTAATGGTTGAATTTCTTCACGCCCCACACAAGACTGAGGGCCTCCCTATCTATCTGGGCGTAATTTCGTTCCGCTGGTGTCAATGATCGGGACGCGAATGCCACCGGCCTTTCCGAGCCATTTGGTAGTCTGTGCGAAAGTACTGCCCCAATTCCGTACGGGGAAGCATCACAAGCTAGCCGAAGGGGTAATGCTGGGTTGAAATGAGCCAACACTTCTTCAGAGGTAATCAACTCCTTGCTCCTGCGAAAAGCCTTTTTGCATTCTTCACTCCACCTCCATGGTGTTTCTTTCCGCAACAGCTCATTTAGCGAATGCAGCACCGTAGATAAATTTGGCAGAAACTTGTGATAATAATTAATCAACCCCAAGAATGACCTTAGCTGTGACACGTTTCCTGGAGCGGGGGCCTTCACGACCGCTTCTATCTTTTCCGGTGACTTATGTAGTCCCTCTCGGTCAATGACATGACCGCAGTATGAGATCCGTTTTTGGAAAAACTCACACTTCTTGCGATTAACCCGAAGGCCATACTCCTTCAACCTGGTGAGTACCAGTTTCAAATTCGTGAGGTGTTCTTCCTCATCTTTTCCCGTGATTAGAATATCATCTAAGTAGCACTGCGTGCTTGGAATTCCTTGTAACACCTGTTCCATGGCCCTCTGCCAAATTGCTGGCGCCGAAGCTACTCCAAAGACCAGTCTATTATAGCGATACAAGCCTCTGTGAGTGTTGATGGTGAGGTATTGGCGTGACTCTTCCTCAACCTCCATCTGTAAATATGCCTGAGCCAAGTCTATCTTCGTGAAGTGCTTCCCTCCAGCCAATGAAGCAAAAATATCTTCAATCCGCGGAAGCGGGTATTGTACCGTGTGAAGTACCGGATTCACTGTGATCTTGAAATCTCCGCAGATACGGACCTTCCCCGGTCCCCCGGCTTATTACTTGGTGAGGATTTCATGACGGGAACAATGGGCGTGGCCCACTCACTCCAGTCTACTTTTGACAGAACCCCTGATCGTTCAAGTTCTTCTAGTTCTGCCTCTACTGCTGGTCGTATTGCGTACGGTACCGATCTGGCCTTAAAAAACTTTGGGCTTGCATGTTCTGCAATCTTGACCTTTGCTTTAATACCTCGCAGCGTTCCCAGTCCTTGCTGGAATACCTCTTTAGCTTCGTCTAATATTCTGGACAACCGTTCAGGTTTGACATCCTCTTTATCGGACTCCACCGTCATGGTGTTTAGTGCATGCCAGTCCATCTTTATTTTTCGGATCCACTCTCGTCCCAGAAGTGGTGGACCTCCCTCAGGCAACACATACAGATCTAACCGGTGGTGAACTTTATCCTGGTATCTCACCTTAACCTCTAGTTTTCCGATGGGGAATACTTTGTGCCCCGTGTATGTCTGCAGCACTAGATCCGTATTCCGTAGTGGAATATGCTTGAAAAACTTTTTATAGTCATGCTTATTCATGACAGTCAACGCCGATCTGGTGTCTTCTTCCATTTTTACTTGGACCCTCTCAATCTGTAACGTTATCCAAATAGTTTGTCGGTCGGCTTCATTGCTCACGTTGTGGATTCTCAGACTGTCCAGTCCTTTGTGTTTGGAGTGTGAGTCCGACTTCTGTATCTTCAGACTCTTCCTAGTCGCCTCTTGTACCTTTCTGTACCATTTTTGTGAGGACTCGTCATTGTTGTACGTCGTTCCTGACCGGCACACTTTAGCTATGTGCCCGATCTTGCCACATTTCCGGCATTCTTGGTTTTTACCCCAGCAACGCTTCTGGTCGTGTGTTGTCTTCCCACAACGATAGCATTTCGTAGTCCTCGAGGTGATGTGGTCCACCCCTAGTGCCACCGTCTTCCGCTGTATTACCGCCGTTCCTTTTGCTGCGGCTTCGTATGATGCGGCTATAAGGACAGCCCTGTCAAGTGTGAGGTTGTTCTCTTCCAGTAGTCGCTTTTGCGTCCCTTCTTTGGATAATCCACATACGAACTTGTCTCGCAGTGCCTCTGTCAGATTCCCTCCGAACTGGCAGTGTTTCGCTAGCCTCCGCAGTTCGACCAAGTATTCCGCGTTGCTTTCGTCTTTCTTCTGCGTTCTCGCATAGAATCTGAATCGTTCAGCCAGCTTCAACGGTGTGGGGTTCAAGTGATCCTTCAGCACCGCTACTATATCCTCGAAAGTCTGATCCGCCGGTTTAGCTGGAGAGAGAAGATGTTTCAACAACCCGAATGTTTTCGCACCCATCATGTTAAGTAAGGTTACAGCTTTTTCCTCCTTAGCTATTTTGTTAGCCTTACAATGTATCTCAATACGTTCCACGTACGTGGGCCAGTCTTCTACTTCGGAGTTAAAATCGTTGCTGTCCCCACGCTTAGGCATCTTCCTTTCTTTGGGTACAACACAAATATTTCTTTAAATTCTTATGTATTTTTTTTTTTCTAAGATGGCGGCTTTTCCCGCGAATTTGGCGGTTTCCCGCTCTTCCTTTCTCTCCCCGCCCACTTCAATGGCGGTTTCCCGCTTCTGTCAGCTCCTCCGCCTAATGGCGGCTTCCCGCGTTTCTTCCTGGTGGAAGGGGTACGTTTTCCCCGCAGCGGACAGGTTCAGCCACTGGGCTGGCTCTCGCACAGCTCCCCCTACTCGGCTCTGTCTTCTCCTCCCGCCCGCACGGCTCTACCGGCGCTGGGTACACCCCGTTAACGGAGGACAGTTCAGCCGCTGGACTGGCTCTCGCGCAGTCTCTCACCCCGTTTTCGGCTGTGTCTCTCTCCCACTCCCGCACGTTCGGTTTTGCCGGCTCTGAGTACCCCGTTGGTGGAGAACAGCTCAGCCGCTGGACTGGCTCCTCGCAGTCTCTCTCTCCGCCCCCGGCTCTCACCCGCACGGTTCCCGTTCGCCTCCCCAGCCCTCTCGCAGACCGGTGTTTCCCTCCCCGGCTGCGGCTGGGTTTCTCTTCCCGCGCCTACTCGCAGGCTCAGCGCTTCGTGGCTGCGGTCGCTGCCCGGATTTTTCCCGCCGATCGCGGTCCGGCTGTCACCCGACACCGTTGGACCTGACTTTTGACTGGCTCAGCTCCCCCTCGACCGAGGTCGAGTGCTCTGCCCTTATCCTCCGGATATTCTCTACACCTTCCCCTACTCACAGTCTCTTCGGCCGCCTTGTTCCCTGCTGATCGGCTCACTCCGCACCATGGTAGAAGGGTAGTCAGTGCCTGTTGCAGACGGAAGCTTTTGTTGCTAAAGTCTTCCACCTTTCTCCTGCTGCAGCCTCGTGTTTTCTTCCAGCAGCACGACGAGGGCGGTTGCCTCTCTTCGACGCTCTTCTTGCTTTGGTAATCTTGCCGCAGGGTACGATCGGACTCGTCGCCACTGTAAAGTCTGTGGGTTGTGCAGTTAATAAATACACAGACTTCAGGAGTAACAAACAAACAGGTCTTTACTATTCGAAGGTCCGGGCGAATCTGCCCCAGTTATCCTGTCACAACACTTATATACTGGTGTGGTCACTGTCAGTATTACAGTATACAGAAGCCAAACAAGTAGTGCCACACTTAAAGTAGTTCCCTTAAAGGTGAACGGTTACATACAATAATTTCCTTAAGGGTAGACGGGTACATACACTACACAGTCCATGAGACTGGAACACTTAATCCAGGTCGACACTCCCAGTGGCAGTACTGAGGGAGTGCAGCACTGTCAGAGGTGCCGTCTTTCAGGTGAGACACAAAACCGAGGCTCCGTCTGCCCTCTCAGGTGGACGTAAAATATCCCAGGGCAGTACATTGAAGTAGAGCAGGGGAGTTATCCCCGGTGTCCTGGGCCAATATTTATCCCTCAATCAACATCACTGAAAAACTGATTATCTGATCATTGCTGTTTGTGGGAAATTGTCTGCTGGGGTTCCTGCATTGCAGCAGTTACTACACTTCAAAACGTACTTCATTGACTGTAAAGCTCTTTGGGACGTCCTGAGGCAATTAAATGTAAGTCTTTCTTACTACTTGCTGTTCCTTCAGTGTGCAGCCCGTTGTTTACCGTGTTTTCGGTTTTCCCGCACCTCTTCCTTCTCTCAATGCCCCGCCGTGTGTAAGATTCCTCTGATGAAAATCACATCTCAGAAAGAGTAGTTTTCCTGACTGAAGCAGTTCTTTCTGCAGACATTCCCGCGACGCCTGCTTATTGAGGGGGTTGTTTGTACATCTGTGTTCCTGAGCAAATCCACTGTCATCTTCTTAAGATCAAGATATTACTTCAAACACGATCAGCAAGTGGTCAGAACATTCTGTACTCTTTCATTCTGAACAAGCGTTCCAAATACCAGGACACATTCTTTCACATTTTATTATCATCAAATTCTACACAAGATTATCATCCAGTTTCAGCCATGTGGGCAGTTGGTGGTTAATACACAACATTATTACAGCAGAGGGGATACAGCAAGGGTCACATGTAGGCAGGGACCATGCGTGGTGCCCAGGCCAGAGAGGGCAGCAATAGCACAGGGGGTGGGGTGAAAGGAAGGTAGAGTCTATTTTGGGGGCTTTGAATCAGTGGCTGTTCCAGACTCGCTCGGTGCGGCTGGAGCGTAACTCCGGCATTGCCTGGGGGACCAGGAATTTCAGGTCAGTGGCTCGGCTAAAATCGCAGCCAAAGGAAGGTCCCAGGAAATGAAGTTAACTGTTGATCGGGTAATATCTCCCCAGGAATTCCAGGCTGTGGTCTCTGGAGGGGCAGAGACTCTATTCCAGTCCAGGTTGGGCGGGGATGATAAGTTGCAGGGTGAGGGTGGGAGGGTTATTCAGTGACCCCGGCCCTGCTGGGGTTCCAGTCAAACACTGATTACAAACTGAGTTACAATTGGAAATGTTTATTACACAGAAACACCCGGGAGGAAATGGAATGAGAAACTGAAATTGGAGGCAAAATGGTGGAAACAGACCCATTACTGTTAGTGACCTTTAACCCCGCAGATTGTCAGTGGGGCGGAGTTTTTCCCTCCGACATTCCCTCCTGGACTGAAGAAGGGAAAGATTCTCTCAGTGAAAGTGTGGGTGAAAGTGTGGAGATGGGACATGTTGTCCGCATTGTAAAATGACACCTGTCCGCCCTCATAGTCCAGGTACACCCCGATCTTCCGGGGATCCATACTCGGGCTGAGGGGGGTCATTGGGGAGGTGCCGGTAAGATAGCCTCTTCCGGGTAACAGCCCCACAATCCAGTATCCGGTCTCAGGGCTCAGTCTGATTCCCCCTTTCCTCCCGGCAGATTCTCGGGCCACTCCCACACTCCACTCAGTCTTGTTCCCCATCTCCACCTCCCAGTAGTGTCTCCCTGATGTGAATCCCTCCGATCCCAGGACACAGGCCCAGTGATCAAACCTCTCCGGGGTGTCAGGGACTGGCTGCCGTTTGTTTCTGAGTCTCACTCTGGTCCGGTCCTCAGACAGGATGAGCCAGGGATTCGCTGTGTTCGGATCCAGAGTCAGAGAGGCTGGAGCTGGGGGAAAGTTAAAATAACACAGTCAGTGATTTCGGCCGCGATTTCCCCTTCCTCGACGTGTCCGTGATGGGCTGAGTTGATGGCGGGTCCCGACACCACGGCTGGCTCCAGTCCGCTGTGTGGAATGATTTCCCTCTGATTGGGTGTGTTAAGTCCCGCCCAGCACGTTTGCCGCCAATTGAAGAAAGCGGATCTGATGACGTCTATGATGACGCATCATCAGCCAGTTTCCTTAAAGGGACCATGCGCAAATTGATACTGACAGTTGAGTTATCAGTGTTCTACAGCATTGAGGTGCTGCAAACACTGACAAGCTTTGCACAGAGTTGCACGGCTACACCCAGGTTCTCCTATGACTCCTTCCGTATGCGTATGGAGGGAGTCACTGCAAACAGGGACGTTCTCTTCCCTTCCAATGGGCAGAAGAGACCTCCCAGGAGACCAATGCAGCCTGGTTGCACCTTCCACAGGAGGACACAAGCAGGGGTGTTGTCAGGAGGACCAGGCTGCAGTGACACAAAACTTTCAATGATCTCAGTAGATCACGAGACGTTACTGCCAAGCAAAACTCAACCTCTCATGCTGTGCCACTCATCACATCTCCAAAACTCTGCCTTCCCTACCCTATTCTGCACATCCTTACTCACAGCTTGCACCTCCACCCATCCCTCTCTATCTACATTATCACTTCCCCATCTCACTAGCCACCCCTCACACTCACCCTCATTCTAGTCCAATCATACCAACTGACTACACACAAGGGTAGGCACTTGTGTATTTAGCCAACGTTCGTGTGAAGTTTCTGTTAATGTGGCGGCGGGCTGACAGAGGGATCCCGACTGACCCAGCACCCAACGAGCCCGCTGACCCCCCGAAAAATTCCCCCCTTAGTTTCTTGCTCTGAGTTAATCAAACTCTGAGCGACTTTCCTCTTTAAATCCTCCGCCCTGCTGCATATTATTGAATAATTACTTCGCCTCAGTATTTATCAGCACGACTGGCAAGGTGAACATGGCATTAGAAAAAGATCAAACAAGATGTGAGGTCATTTAAGGTAGAAATGGGGTGTTAATTGATAAACTAATCAAACGTAGACAGGATAAAAGCCCTGGTTTGGATGGATTGCACCGACATGCATTAAAATAAATTAGCAAAAATATGGCACCATTACATGTATAGATAAATACTAGCTGGCGTGCCTGGCGGTGCCGAGGCTTTTTCGAGGGCATGTTGTTGTTGGAAGAGAGAGAGAGAGCGACTGGGGGGGGAAGAGAGAGAGCGACTGGGGGGGGGGGGAAGAGAGAGAGCGACTGGGGGGGAAGAGAGAGAGCGATGGGGGGAAGAGAGAGAGCGACTGGGGGGGAAGAGAGAGAGCGACTGGGGGGGAAGAGAGGGAGCGACTGGGGGGGAAGAGAGAGAGCGACTGGGGGGGAAGAGAGAGAGCGACTGGGGGGGAAGAGAGAGAGCGACTGGGGGGAAGAGAGAGAGCGACTGGGGGGAAGAGAGAGAGCGACTGGGGGAAGAGAGAGAGCGACTGGGGGAAGAGAGAGAGCGACTGGGGGGAAGAGAGAGAGCGACTGGGGGGAAGAGAGAGAGCGACTGGGGGGAAGAGAGAGAGCGACTGGGGGGAAGAGAGAGAGCGACTGGGGGGAAGAGAGAGAGCGACTGGGGGAAGAGAGAGAGCGACTGGGGGGAAGAGAGAGAGCGACTGGGGGGAAGAGAGAGAGCGACTGGGGGGAAGAGAGAGAGCGACTGGGGGGGAGGAGAGAGAGCGACTGGGCGGAAGAGAGAGAGCAACTGGGGGGAAGAGAGAGAGCGACTGGGGGGAAGAGAGAGAGCGACTGGGGGGAAGAGAGAGAGCGACTGGGGGAAGAGAGAGAGCGACTGGGGGGAAGAGAGAGAGCGACTGGGGGGAAGAGAGAGAGCGACTGGGGGAAGAGAGAGCGCGACTGGGGGAAGAGAGAGCGCGACTGGGGGAAGAGAGAGCGCGACTGGGGGGAAGAGAGAGAGCGACTGGGGGGAAGAGAGAGAGCGACTGGAGGGGAAGAGAGAGAGCGACTGGGGGGGAAGAGAGAGAGCGACTGGGGGGAAGAGAGAGAGCGACTGGGGGAAAGAGAGAGAGAGACTGGGGGGAAGAGAGAGAGCGACTGGGGGGAAGAGAGAGAGCGACGGGGGGAAGAGAGAGAGCGACGGGGGGAAGAGAGAGCGACTGGGGGGAAGAGAGAGAGCGACTGGGGGGAAGAGAGCGGCGGGGGGAAGAGCGAGAGCGACTGGGGGGAAGAGAGAGAGCGACTGGGGGGAATAGAGAGAGTGACGGGGAAGAGAGAGAGCGACTGGGGGAAGAGAGAGAGCGACTGGGGAAGAGAGAGAGCGACTGGGGGAAGAGAGAGCGACTGGGGGAAGAGAGAGTGACTCGGGGGAAGAGAGAGAGCGACTGGGGGGAAGAGAGAGAGCGACTGTGGGGAAGAGAGCCAATGACTGGGGGGAAGAGAGAGAGCGACTGGGGGGAAGAGAGAGGGCGACGGGGGGAAGAGAGAGCGACTGGGGGGAAGAGAGAGAGCGACTGGGGAGAAGAGAGAGAGCGACTGGGGGGAAGAGAGAGAGTGACTGGGTGGATGAGAGAGAGCGACTGGGGGGAAGAGAGCGACTGGGGGGAAGAGAGAGCGACTGGGGGGGAAGAGAGAGCGACTGGGGGGAAGAGAGAGAGACTGGGGGGAAGAGAGAGAGCGACTGGGGGGAAGAGAGAGCGACTGGGGGGAAGAGAGAGAGCGACGGGGGGAAGAGAGAGAGCGACTGGGGGAAGAGAGAGAGCGACTGGGGGGAAGAGAGCGAGCGACTGGGGGGAAGAGAGAGAGCGACTGGGGGGAAGAGAGAGAGCGACTGGGGGGAAGAGAGAGAGCGACTGGGTGGAAGAGAGAGAGCGACTGGGCGGAAGGGGGGGAAAGGGGAGGGGGGGTGGGGGGGTGGGAGGGGGGAGAGGGGGAGGGGGAGCGGTGGGGAGGGGAGGGGGAAGAGGGGAGTGGGGGGAGAGGAGGGGAAGGGGAGCGGGGGGGAGATAAGGGGAGGGGGAGGGGAGGGGGGAAAGGGGAGGGAAGTGGAGGGGGGGAGTGGGGGGGAGGGAGGGGGAGGGGGAGAGGGGAGGGAGAGGGGGGAGGGGAGGGGGAGAGAGAGGTGAGGAGAGGGGGGTGAGGGGGGAGGGGAGGGGGATAGGGGGGAGCGGAGGGGGATAGGGGGCAGGGGGAAAGGGGAGGGGGATAGGGGGTGGGGGGGAGGGGAGCGGGGGGTAGCGGAGGGGGAGGGGGAGGGAGAGGGGGGGCGGAGGAGGGGAGGGGGAGGGGAGGGGAGGGAGAGGAGGGGAGGGGGAGAGGGGGGAGGTGGGGGGGAGGTGGAGGGGAGGGGGAGAGGAGGGGAGGGGAGGGGGAGAGGGGGGCGAGGGGGGAGGGGAGGGGAGGTGTGGGAAGGAGGAGGGGAGAAAGGGAGGGGGGAGCCAGCAGACCCTCTCCCCTCTGCCGGCGATGGCTCCACTGAGCTCCGTGCCGCCCCATGCACTGACATGCCGAGCGCAGCGCCCCGCTCAGCCCGAGCCCTGCCCTCCCGAGACCGGGACTGAGGCGGCTTGAGACGGCCGATTGCGGCTGGCCGGGCCCGGTTGCCTTGGTAACCCTCTTCCCCTATCCGCCTGCTGATCTCCGGGACCGGGCCTGGGCCTGAGCGGCTTGAGATGGCCGATTGCGGCTGGCGAGCCCAGTTGCTGGGGTAACCCTCTCCTCTCCCGCTCACCCTCCCCTCCTGAGCCCCGCCCCCCCACCGCCCCCAGCTAACCTGCTCGCTTCCCTCTGGCCGCACTCTGTGTGGAGGTGCGCGTGCGCCGTGCAGCGCGAGGAGCTTGCATGGAGCCCAGCCAGCCTTTACCAAGATGGCTGGCCGCTGGTTCGGAATCGGGCCCAGCGGGGGGGGTGGGGGGTGAGGTGTGGGAGGAGCTTGCCACAAAACAATTGCCTAGGATCCAGCATGGCTGGCAACAGACGCCCAGGCTTCGAGGCCCACCTGCAAAACCGGGGAAAGGTAGGAAAATTAATGAGATTAGATAAAAGATTTAGAAAGTAATTAACTTTTTTTTTAAAAATGTGTTTTAAAAGCAACTTTTTTTTTAAAGACGCAGAAAGCGGGAAAAAGAAATGAAAAGTTTGGAATCAAGATGGCGGTGACTCACCTCGATTCAGAACGATAAGGCCTGCCCACACACGCAGGTGACCATCAGGTCACCGAAGCGTAGGATTGGTCAATCGTCCCGTCACTCGATTCTAAGAGGGCCCGCCCGCACGCGCCAGGAACCCGCCCCCGCCACGCAGCGATTGGTCGACCGTCGGGTCGCTCGACCGTACGATTGGTCGACCTCGACGTCACTCTATTGCTAATGAGCGGATAATGAGATGCTAATGAGCAGAATTTTGAACGTTTTTTGGATACCGCAGGCGCAATTTTTGTCTCGCCAAAACGTAAATACGCTTATGACCGTTCCGGAATCGTAAGCTTTCCTTTGATGTGACGCACATGTAGGTATGCTCTATAACTTTAGAGTGTATAGCCGGACAAACACACCGAAGGACAGACAGACAGACAAGACAGATCAATCCTTTTATATATATAGATAATGAGAAAAGGGAATAGAAACATAGAAGATAGGAGCAGGAGTAGGCCATTCGGCCCCTTGAGTCTGCTCCGCCATTCAATGAGATCAGGCTGATCATCCAAATTCAGTACCCTGTCCCTGCTTTCTCCCCATATCCCTTGATCCCTTTAGCCTTAAGAAATATATCTAACTCCTTCTTGAATATAATAGAAACATTATAGTGCCAGAGGACTGGTGGACAGCTAATGTGATTCCTGTATTTACACAGGGAGATGGAACAAGTACAACGAACTATAGGCCAGTTAGTTTAATGTGGGTGGTAGGACAGATCATGGAATCTTTACTCAAACATGTAATTGAAAAACATCTAGAAACTGAAAATATGATAAAGTTGTCAGGATGGATTTCAAAAGGGAAGGCCATGCTTGACCAACTTTATTGAATTGTTTGAAGAACTAACAGAAGAGTAGACAAGGGTAATGTAGTAGATGGACTATATTTGGATTTCCGAAACTCCTTAGATAAGGTACCGCATAGTAGACTCGTGATTAAGGTCAGAACATGTGGAGTCAGAGGATAAGTAGCAGAATGGATAGCAATCTCGTTCAAAACAGAAAACAGAGAAAGGGTTAAGGGTAGCGACTCAGACTGGCAAAAGGTGGGAAGTGGTGTTCCACAAGGATCAATGCTGGAACTACTGTTGTTAACCAATTACAGAAACGATTTGGACTCTGGAATGAGAAGTACAATTGTGGATGACACCAAATTTGGGGGGCGGGGGTCTAATTAATGCAGAGGAGGACTGTGACAAAATACAAGAAGATGTTAATGAACTTGCAGAAGGGGCGTGTAATTCCCAAATTAACTTCAATATAGATAAGTGTGAGGTGGTGAATTTTGGTAGGAAGAATTAGGAGCTCACACACTCGTTGAAAATAACAATCTAAATGGGGTAGAGGAGCGAAGGATCTGGGGGTACAGATACACAAATCACTAAAAGTAGCGATGCAGGTTAATAAGGTATTAAAAGGCAAACTGATCACCGATGTTCATTTCTAGAGTGATAGGGCTGAAAATCAGGGAAGTTATATTAAACGTGTATAGAAACTTGGTTAGACCTCACTTAGAGTATTGTGAACTTTACTGGATTTCATATTATAAAAAGGATATAGAGGCTTTGGAGGAGGTGAAAATAGATTTACAAGGGTGATATCATTCAAGGGTGAGAGGTTATAATTATCAGGAAAGACTGAACAGACTGGGGCATTTTCTCTAGAGCTGGGAAAGCTGAGGGGTGACCTGATAGAGGACTTAATATTATGAAAGAGTTTGATTGGGTAGACGTAGAGAAGATGTTTCCACTTGTGGGCGAGACCAAAACAAGGGATCATAAATCTAAGATGTTCACTAATAAATGTAACAGGCGATTAAGGAGAAACTTCTTTACCCAGAGAGTGGAGAGAATGTGCAACTCGCTCCCACATAGAGTGGTTGAGGTGAATCGCACAGATGCATTTAGGGGAAGCTCGATAAATACATGAGGGAGAAAGGAATAGAAGGATATGGTGATGGAGTGTGATGAAGAGGGGTGGGAGGAGGCTCGTGTGGAGCATAAACACCGACATGGACCTGTTGGGCCGAATGGCCTCTTGCTGTGTTGTAAAGACTTTGTAAAAATAAATCATCAGGCTGGGGCATCGAAGCATTGTTAGGGAACCAAAGGGGCAGGACAGTGCACCAGGAGGGCGGGGAGGACCCCTCGAGGGAACAGGTTGGGGGGTGGTTTGATGGGACGGTGCTTCTCGAAGGTGGGGGAGGCCCTTGGAGGCGGAGGGAGGGGGGGGCACAGGCCGCTGAGCCAAGTTCCTGCCAGGGGAGGAGGAATCGTGGATTCCATTCCATTGTATCTTGAACCTTTTTGTGACCAGCAGTCTGGGTATTTTTCAGACGCTGCAGAGTGACCCGTCAGTCTGAAGGGTGAGAACATTGTTCTGTGTCACCAATAATACACACTGCTTCTGTACAGCATCGTCACTCCTGGATCTGATGTGTGGTCAGAGACAGGAACACTGATTTCACAAACCAGTTTCAAACTCCTTGTGGAGATTATTTCATGATGTTTTTGTTCCTAATTGTCTAAATACTGTAGCTGTATTTCATTTGTTCGATGCGATCACACGACGAGACTTTTACAAAGTCTGAAAAAGGGGTGATGAAAACTCTTTACCTGGGCTGATGCTCTCTATCATTTCTTTCCACGCTATGTACTGTCCGGGCCCTTTGAATATTCCCAGCGGCAGATTCCGGCTGTCCAATGAAAGGAGATTTCTCTCTTCACTGATTCTGAAAATATCAAACATTCAACTCTAGAATTCTCGCCGTTTGTTCCTTTAACAGGTTAAATAACATTTCAGTAGAGAGAACGTCATACCTTCTTATCCGGGAAGCTGCCTCCTGAAATAAAACAGAAACACGGATCTGAGTTCACAGTCAGGGTCTGGGAGCAGAAATTCAGAATTCAGCATCACACACTGCAACATGACAACAAGTGTGAAATATTTCAGCTGTGTCAGTGGGAGGAACAGCCCCGAACAGTGAGAGGACCGAGTTACTGTTCGGATTTACACCGGGAAATGACCTTGGTAAAGTTATATAAGATAGTATTTAGTTAAATACACAGAGCAACACCTGAAGTCAGATACGTTATACTTTTCTGTAAAACTGTGTTGTTGATATTAACAGTTTATTGATTCATTCCTTGGACGGCAGCGCTGTGACAACTGAATCACGAGAGCTGACAGAGTCGTGGCAAACTGTGAGGGAGATGGCTATCCCCAAACTTGAGAACAATAAAGATATTTAATAATGTAGAAATCCTGGGTGTGTATCTATATATTGTCTCACAGCCATGTGCGGTTTCTAGGGCTTATAGTTTTGAAGGTGAGAATAACCAGAGACTAACTGTGATATTTCAACTTGTGGCCAAACTATTTCACAATAAGGTCAAGAGCTGTGAGGAGGTACTGACTTAATTCAATCCCCATTTTATAGTCATCCTGTCCGCATTGTGACTGTTCTGGATTTATGGACATTACGGACATTTTACATGCAGATAGCACCCTCTGGTGGTGGTTATTGTGTTAGCATTGTTTGTATGTAGCAGAGGTCCTTTGACCTTTCTACCTTTCTTCTTGTTTGACCCAGGAAGTAGAATTCCAGGAAGAACCTGGCTTGAGTAATGGAGAATTCCATGAGGGATTTGCAATCCAATGTAATCTGATCTCATATGTTAGGCCAGGTGCAATATCTGTGAGTATCTTTGTCTGGTAGCATGATAGTAACTTTGTCAGCGTAGTATTTTGATAACACTATGTTTATAAAAGGTTAATATTTGATATTTACAGAAGTACAGTCATAGAAACATAGAAACATAGAAGATAGGAGCAGGAGTAGGCCATTCGAGCCTGCTCCGCCATTCAATGAGATCATGGCTGATCATCCAAATTCAGTACCCTGTCCCTGCCTTCTCCCCATATCCCTTGATCCCTTTACCCTCAAGAAATATATCCAACTCTTTCTTGAATATATTTAATGAACTGGCCTCCACCGCCCTCTGTGGCAGAGAGTTCCACAGGTTCACCACTCTCTGGGTGAAGAAATTCCTCCTCATTTCAGTCCTAAATGGCTTACCCCTTATCCTTAGACTATGACCCCTGGTTCTGGACTCCCCGGCCATCAGAAACATCCTTTCTGCATCTAGTCTGTCCAGACCTGACAGAATTTTATAGGTTTCGATGAGATCCCCTCTCAATCTTCTAAACTCCAGTGAGTATAAGCCTAATTGACACAATCTCTCCTCGTACGTCATTCCTGCCATCCCAGGTATCAGCCTGGTGAATCTTCGCTGCACTCCCTCCATGGCAAGAACGTCCTTCCTCAGGTAAGGTGACCAAAACTGCACACAATACTCAAGGTGCGGTCTCACCAAGGCCCTGTACAACTGCAGCAAGACATACTTGTTCTTGTACTCGAAACCTCTTGCTACGAAGGCCAACATACCATTTGCCTTCTTAACCGGCTGCTGCACCTGCATGCTTACCTTCAGCGACTGGTGCACAAGAACACCCAGGTCTCTTTGCACTTCCCCTTCTCCCAATCTATTGCCATTCAAATAATAATCTGCCGCCTTGTTTTTGCCACCAAAGTGGATAACCTCACATTTATCCACATTATAGTGCATTTGCCATGTTTCTGCCCAATCACCCAACCTGTCCAAATCGTACTGGAGTTTCATGACATCCTCCTCACAGCATACCCTCCCACCCAGCTTTGTGTCGTCTGCAAATTTGGAGATATTACATCCAATTCCCTCGTCCAGATCATTAATATATATTGTGAACAGCTGGGGTCCTAGGACCGATGCTTGCGGTACCCCACTAGTCACTGCCTGCCACTCGGAAAATGACCCATTTATTGCAACTCTTTGCTTTCTGTCCGCCAACCAGTTCTCTATCCAAGTCAATACCTTGCCCCCAATCCCATGTGCCTTAATTTTGCACGCTAATCTCTTATGCGGGACCTTATCGAAAGCCTTCTGAAAGTCCAAATACACCACATCCACTGGTTCTCCCTTATCTATTTTACCAGTTACATCCTCAAAAAATTCCAGTAGATTAGTCAAGCATGATTTACCTTTTGTAAATCCATGTTGACTTTGTCCAATCCTGTCACTGCTTTCCAAGTGCTCTGCTATTACATCTTTTATAATGGACTCTAGCATTTTCCCCACTACCGATGTCAGGCTTACTGGTCTATAATTCCCCGCTTTTTCTCTGCCACCTTTTTTGAATAGTGGGGTAACATTAGCTACCCTCCAATCCATGGGTACTCTTCCAGAGTCTATTGAGTTCTGGAAGATGACCAGCAATGCATCTACTATTTCTAGGGCCACTTCCTTAAGTACCCTGGGATGTAGATTATCAGGCCCTGGTGATTTATCTGCCTTCAGTCCCATCAATTTTCCTAACACCATTTCCCTACAAATACTGATATCTTTCAGTTCCACCCTTTCATCAGACCCTATGTTCCGCGGTATTTCTGGGAGGTTATTTGTGTCCTCCTTTGTGAAGACAGAACCAAAATATGTATTTAGTTGGTCTGCCATTTCTTTGCTCCCCATTATAAATTACCCCGATTCTGACTGCAAGGGACCTACGCTTGACTTCACTAATCTTTTTCTCTTTACATATCTATAAAAGCTTTTACAGTCAGTTTTTATGTTCGCTGCAAGCTTATTCTCATATTCTATTTTCCCTTTCTTAATTAATCCCTTTGTCCTCCTTTGTTGAATCCTAAACTGCTCCCAATCCTCAGAATTATTGCTTTTTCTGGCCAATTTGTATGTCCTCTCCTTGGATCTTATGCTATCCCTAATTTCCCTTGTTAGCCACGGTTGAGTCACCTTTTTTGTTTTATTTTTATGCCAAACTGGGATGAACAACTTCTGTAGTTCATCCATTCGGTCTTTGAATGTTTGCCATTGCCTATCCACCGTCAACCCTTTGAGTGACATTCCCCAATCAATCCTTCCCAACTCGCTCCTCAGACCATTGTAGTTTCCTTTATTTAAATTGTCCAAATGTTAGTTAGTTGTACAATTAGTCTATTCTACTGTTGTAAATATGTTTATATCTTATGTAATATCGAATGTATAGTACTCAGTTTATGTACAAAACATACTTTGTCTACAGTTTCACAAATTTGTTCAAGTAAAGCTTCAAAACAGCAAAACGGCTTCACGAGGAATTATTTGAATGAGTGTTTAACTTGCTGGATAACTAGATAGGAGCACGTCTAGCGAGGCCAGTACAGTGAAAAGATAGCAATGTGGCTAGCTGTAAAGAGTGGAGCAGGAGGAACCCAGTGTAAACCTTAACCTCGTAGAGCACACCTACCTCACATCAACATGTCAGAAGATAATAACAAAAATGCTTTGCAGCGAGGAGAAGACCTTAAACGGGCAGACAAAACTGTAAAAGGTGACAATCGGTCTATAAGCTCCGGTTACGTTAAATCGCAAGCTGGTTCACGTTCATCAGGTGGTTCTAGAGTAAGCGTGGCCATCACCAGAGCACGGGCTAAGCTAGTAGCAGCTCAAGCCAGAGCTGCGCATGCGAAGAGTGAAATAGAAATAAAAGTAAGACAGGCCCGTCTCCGAGCTGAACCCCAAGCTGAACAGGCCCGATTCCAAGCCGAACAGGCCCATCACCAAGTTGAACGCCAGGCTGAACAGGCCTGTCTCCAAGCCACATTAGAAGCTCTGCAGCAACAAAAAGAGATAGATGCTGCATTAGCCGAGACACAAGTATTCGAGGCAATTTTGGAGGCAGCTGATCCCGAGACAGCTTATAAACCTTTAATTCCCGTTTCGTGACAGAGTCCACGACAGCGCACCATAGATTACGTGAGTGACCATGCCGACATACAGTTTACAAGAGAAAGGGATGAAGGCCCGCTCATCTCTACAGACGCAAGCACTTCATATAACATGCCACAAGTTACCAACCAAGGTCAAAGCAGACGGCGTCCCTCAAGCTGCAGAGTCTCCCCCAGCAGGATGGAAGACACGGTGCAGAGGAATAGAACGTTGAATAGAGAAAGTCAGCAGCAAATCCCTTTCGTTTCCTTGAGACCCCCAGAAGCAGAGCCCCTAGTCAAGGCAACCCTGGCACAGGTCCCAGTACCTACGACCTTGCCAAATACCTTGCACGCACCCAGCTGGTGACTACAGGGTTAACCAAGTTTGATGACAGGCCGGAGGATTATCGGGCTTGGAAGTCCTGCTTCCACGATGCCATATCGGGCTTAGACCTGTCGGCAGGAGAAGAGCTCGGCCTCCTTATCAAATGGCTCGGCCCAGAGTCCGCCGGACAGGCCTGCAGGATAAAAGCGGCCAATGTGGGACGTCTGCCAGCGGGGTTGAAGATGGCTTGGGCGAGGCTGGAAAAAAGCTACGGCTCGCCGAAGCCATTGAAAGGGCTCTCTTTGACAGGTTGGAGAACTTTCCGAGGTTGACGAAGCTCCGCGACCTTGGAGATCTGCTGTCGGAACTCGAAGCCGCAAAGCAGGACGGCTACCTACCTGGTCTATCGTACTTAGACAGTTCCGGAGGGGTAAGTCCCATCGTTGAAAAGCTTCCATCTAACCTGCAGGAGAAGTGGATAACGTTTGGATCAGAGTTCAAGCTAAAGCACAACGTGGCCTTCCCACCATTCTCTGCATTCGCCAAATTCATCCGTAAAGAAGCCAAAGCCAGGAACGACCCCAGTTTCAACCTCTCCTCCTCCCACCCAGCACTTGCCAGAAGAGACAAGTTTGACAGACATGGAAAGACACCAATATCTGTCCACAAAATGCAAGTGTCCTCAACTGAGCACACAAAGATTCAGAAGAAACCTGAGGATATGAGCAAACAATGCCCTATCCACAACAAGCCCCATCCTTTAAAGAAGTGCAGAGGCTTCAGGGAGATGTCCCTGGAAGATCAGAAACAGTACCTCAAAGAGAACTCTATATGTTTCAAGTGCTGCTCTTCCACGAGCCATCTCGCCAAGAACTGCAAGGTAGATGCAAAATGCACTGAATGTGAAAGTGATCGGCACATTTCAGCACTCCACCCAGGCCCAGCTCCTTGGAAATCAGGGTCGCCTCCTCCTGCCTCAGAGCACGGCGGGGAGAGAGAGGGAGCTGCCGGTCCAGAGATTACATCCAGGTGCACCGAGGTGTGTGGAGAAGGAGTGAGTGCAAGAGCATGCTCCAAGATATGCCTCGTTAATGTGTACCCTGTAGGATGTCGCACACTAGAGAAGAAGCCAAAGATGAAAGCACACTTCCTAGAATTTGTCAAGAAAATGCTTGTCAATGATCATGCAGAGATAGCTCCTCCACTCCAGGAAGGCCAAGAGCGTTGGTACCTCCCTTCCTTCGGAGTCTATCACCCCAAAAAGCCGGAACAGATCCGCGTGGTGTTTGACTCCAGTGTACCATATCAGGGAGTCTCTCTCAACGACGTACTCCTCACAGGGCCCGATCTTAACAACAGCCTCTTGGGAGTACTCATGAGATTCAGGAAAGAGCCCGTCACCATCACTGCTGATATCCAGCACATGTTTCATTGCTTTGTGGTGAGAGAAGACCACAGAGACTTCCTCCGCTTCCTGTGGTATCGAGACAACGACCCCAATAGAGACATTGTGGACTACAGAATGGGTGTCCATGTCTTTGGGAATAGCCCGTCCCCTGCTGTCGCCATATACGGACTGAGGAGGGCTGCCAAGGAAGACGACGACTTTGGCAGTGATGTGAGAGGGTTCATCGAACGAGAGTTCTATGTCGACGACGCACTGAAGTCATTCCCGACCGAAGCAGAGGCCATCAGTACCCTCGGAGGAGCTCAGGAACTGCTCGCACTATCCAACCTCAGGCTGCACAAGATAGCCTCTAACAGACCAGCAGTGATGGAGGCATTCCCCCCTGAAGATCATGCTAAGGACGTCAAGGATCTAGACCTCTTCACTGATGACCTCCCCTTACAGCGTAGCCTAGGACTGTCTTGGAACAAAGCAACAGACACATTCACGTTCCAAGTCTTAGATGCCAAGAAACACTTCACACGTAGAGGAGTGCTCTCTACAGTCAACAGCCTATACGACCCTCTCGGCTTCTTAGCCTCTGTCACCATACAAGGCAGGCTGTTCCTCAGAGAACTCTCCACACGCGCTGAAGAGTGGGATTCACCTCTCCCTGAAGAGCTGCAAGCAGAGTGGGACAGATGGAGAGAATCACTCCAAGACTTACAGGAGATCCGAATACCTCACTGCTATGCATCTTTCTCTCCCTTAAATGCCCAATTCAAAGAGCTTTGTGTCTTTGCAGATGCATCCGCTAAGGCCATTGCAAGTGTGGCTTATCTGAAGGTCACCACTCAAGATGGACAAAGCAAAATCGGCTTCGTCGTTGATAGGGGCAAGTTGGCGCCTCAGCCAGATCTCACCATACCCAGATTGGAACTGTGCGTAGCAGAACGCAACCTACCCCCTCACAGCAGTCTACGGAAGCTGCATCCTATTGTCGACACCGACGGACAGTCTCTGAGGTGGTTCTCCTTTTGTCGCCAGAGGACCCCAGTGACAAGTAGAGTTCGGACTATGTGGAGTCGTTAACGACCCCAGACAGGGAGTGTTCTGGACTTATGGACATTATGGACATTTTACATGCAGATAGCACCCTCTGGTGGTGGTTATTGTGTTAGCAGTGTTTGTATGTAGCAGAGGTCCTTTGACCTTTCTACCTTTCTTCCTGTTTGACCCAGGAAGTAGAATTCCAGGAAGAACCTGACTTGAGTAATGGAGAATTCCATGAGGGATTCTCAATCCAATGTAATCTGATTTCATATGTTAGGCCAGGCGCAATATCTGTGAGTATCTTTGTCTGTTAGCATGATAGTAACTTTGTCAGCGTAGTATTTTGATAACACTATGTTTATAAAAGGTTAATATTTGATATTTACAGACAGTCCAAATGTTAGTTAGTTATACAATTAGTCTATTCTACTGTTGTAAACATGTTTATATCTTATGTAATATCGAATGTATAGTACTCAGTTTATGTACAAAACATACTTTGTCTTTGTTTACAGTTTCACAAATTTGTTCAAGTAAAGCTTCAAAACAGCGAAACTGTAGTGTATGTACTTTGCAGAAGGAACTATATTCTGCAGCCCCTGTATACTGCAGTACCAGTAGTGACCACCCCTCTATATAAGCCTGTGTAGTAACTTTGCATAGTTAGTTCCAGTTTGTCTCCATTCAGTAAAGACCTGTTGTAACCAAACCCTGCAGTCCGTGTCTCAATTACACACGGACATAATACTGGCGACGAGCAGACCTGAACATACCTACAGTTCTGCACCACCTCATGGGGATCCATCCCTGAAGTGAAGTTGTTAGAGGTCGAGGCCAGAAGGAAGAAAGAAAAAAACAAACAAACAGAAGAAACGGGCATCGACCATGGGCAACCGCCTCTGATTCATCGGAGTTGAACCACGGTGGCATAGTGGTTAGCACTGTTGCCTCACAGCGCCAGAGACCCGGGTTCGAATCCGGCCTCAGGCGACTGTCTGTGTGGAGTTTGCACATTCTCCCCGTGTTTGCGTGGGTTTTCTCCGGGTGCTCCGGTTTCCTCCCACAGTCCAAAGATGTGCGGTTAGGTTGATTGGCTATGATAAATTGACCCTTAGTGTTAGGGGGATTAAATACGTGGGGTTACAGGGATAGGGTGGGATATGTGTTGGTGTAGGGGTTACGGGGATCGGGTGGGATATGTGTCGGTGCAGGCTCGATGGGCCGAAATGGCCTCTATCTGCACTGTGGGGTTTCTGTGATTCTGTGATTCTGATTTGCAGGAGAGGCTGTCGAGAGCGGGGCTTGGTTATCCTGTCCATGGTGTTCCAGCTAATCGGGCTGGTGGCAGGTAGTACACTGATCCTTCCTGGGCTGCGGCGGGCTAGAGCTCGATCGGGTGGCTTTTCAATGGGGCCGAGCAGCGTTGTCGGGAAGAGGAGAGAGAGAGAGAGGGTGGAGCACACAGGGCGCGGCCGGTGCTACGAAGCCGGGCAGCGTACAGACCCGAGAAGAGGGAGGAAAGTGTCCCGTAGGGTTGCTGTGACGACGGGAAGATAAAAGAAATTGGACGCGCAGAAAGCCGCGAGGAGCTGCAGTTTGCCACGGGAACCGCGGAGAGCAGCGTTAGCAGCAGCGCGGGGGGAAGTGCGCGAAGACCATAGGGCGTCGCCATCAAGGCATAAAACGCCAGCAACAGCGCTAGCAGCAGCGGAGAAGAAGGCAAAGCACGGGAGGCACCATTTTGTTAAATCGGGGAAGAAGGCAAAGCGTGGGAGGCGCCATCTTAGATTTCCAAGATGCCGAAGACTGGCAATATCACTGCCTTCGATAATGCAATAGAAGACTGGACCACGTATGTGGAAAGAGTCGAAGTATATTGCAAGGTAAACGAAGTAGCCGATGAGAAAAAGGCATCGGTACTACTAAACTTAATGGGCGCAAGAACATACGGCCTATTGCGGAACCTGATCACTCCAGCCAAACCGATGGCGAAGAGTTTAACGAAATTGTTGATATCCTACAGGAACACCTAAATGCTACACCGCTGCTGATAGCAGAAAGATTTAAATTCCACAGGAGAAATCAGCATAAAGATGAGAGCAATGCTGATTTCCTTACCTACGCAAACTATCAAAGCACTGCCAGTTTGGAGCAGGACTGACAGATACTCTACGGGACAAATTTGTCTGTGGACTCCTGAGTGAAGGAACCCAGAAGAGGTTACTCTCAGAGAAAGAGCTGACGCTAGATAAGGCTTTCAGCGTGGCAGTATCGCATGAAGCAGCAGCAAGGGGAGCTGCGGAAATATAGCAAAAGCCACAGGAATACGGCACCCACGAAATGACACGGGGATTTGAAAAATGTTATCGCTGCGGCAGAACAACCCATGACCAGAAGGACTGCTGGTCCAAGGACAAAATATGCAGGCAATGCGGAAAGATGGGACACATTGCACGAGTTTGCAGGTCTGGGAAGAAGACTAACGACAACAAAAAGGCTACGAAGGAACAGTAAAGGAAAGTACAAAAGATGACGGACAGTAGTTCCGAAGACCAGAAGAGCGATAGTGAATCCGGGAACAAGAGACTAAGCTGTCTCAAACTTCACAACGTAATCGCAAAAGAGGATCACCGAACCATTTGGGTCACCCTCACGATAGCAGGGTCCCAAGTCAAAATGGAATTGGATACAGGATCAGCCCTGACCATCATGAATCGACGAGACTACGAGCGGCTATTCTCACACATACCCTTGAAAGAGACATCCATTGTCTTGAAGACATATACGGGGCAGAAAGTATACCCCAGAGGGAAAATAAGGGTGCCTGTCGAATACAATGGCAAGGAAATACAGAAATTGTATCTGTACATACTGCAAGATGGTGGACCACCGTTATTGGGACGTGAATGGATCAGAAAGATAAGTTTAGACTGGCACTCCATTCAGGCACTGACGGTGGCTGGTAAAAAGGATGACGACGTCACACCTGCACGATTGTCAAAAATCTTAGCTAACGCCAAAGAGGTATTTCAACAAGAACTGGGAACTCTTAAAGGCGTAACCGCCTCGATAAAAATAGAAGAGAATGCAATTCCCAAGTTTTTCAAAGCAAGACCGGTACCGTATGCAATTCGCCCAGCCGTCGAGGCAGAGCTGGAGAATCTGGAGAATGCAGGCGTGTTATCTAAGGTAGACTGGAGCGAGTGGGCGACACCCATCGTTCCTGTTATGAAGAAAACGTTAAACAATAAGTCTGAGGAGCCAAGGAAGGTTCGCATCTGTGGGGACTTCAAGGTGACGGTGAACCCAGTCCTTCACACAGTACAATATCCTCTTCCAAGGATAGAAGATATCTTCGCCTCACTATCTGGAGGGAAGCGTTTTACAAAAGTTGACCTAGCCCAAGCACATTTGCAGATTGAGGTTGAAGAATCCTCCAGGAAGTATCTCACGATAAACACTCACAAAGGTCTTTACCAGTATAATCGACTGGTATTCGGAGTAGCATCAGCTCCGGCGACATGGCAAAGAGCGATGGAACAAGTCCTGCAAGGGATTCCGGGGACTCAGTGTAACTTGGACGACATCCTAGTGACAGGTGAAGATGACAGTGAACACCTTGCCAACCTAGAGCAGGTGCTCACTAGACTAAGAGAACATGGTCTACGAGCCAATCGCCCGAAGTGCGAGTTTTTTAAGAAACAGATATCGTATTGTGGCCACATGATTGATGAAGAGGGGTTACATAAGTCCCCTGACAAAATTGAAGCGGTGGTTAAGGCTCCAGTGCCTGAAAATGTGTCGCAACTGAGGTCATTCCTCGGATTGGTGAATTACTACCGTAAGTTTTTGCCGAATTTGTCCACAATTCTGCACCCACTGAACGCCCTACTACAAACTGGAGTAGCATGGAAATGGAGCGATGAATGTAAGCGGGCCTTTCAGAAGAGTAAAGACCTAATCATTTCAAGAGAAGTATTGGCTCACTACAACCCATCACTACCGATAAGACTGGCGTGTGATGCGTCTCCCTACGGCATTGGAGCGGTACTGTCACATAAATTCCTTGATGGTCCAAAGAGGCCGATAGCTTTTGCGTCACGCTCGTTAACTTCAGCCGAGCATAACTACGCCCAGATTGACAGAGAGGCCCTCAGCCTGGTGTGGGGGGTGAAGAAGTTCAATCACTACCTGCACGGTCAGAAATTTACTCTACTAACTGATCAGCAACCTCTTGTCTCCATTTTCAACCCTCAGAAGGGCGTTCCGATAATGACTGCACAACTGCTACAGAGGTGGTCACTTTTCCTAGGGGCACACCAATATGACAGAGTACAAAGGAACTAAACGGCATGGGAATGCTGATGGATTGTCGCGCTTACCGTTGCCGATGGTGGAAGAAGCATCTGCAGTGGATCCTGTGGAGATATTCCACTCGACCATAGTCGAATGTCTACCTGTGACGAATGCAAACATAGAAAAGGAAACACGAAATGACCCGACACTCTCCTGGGTCTATGATTTAACGGTGAAGGGATGGCCAGCACATGGTGAACCACTGTTGCCAGCATTCTCGCCAAGAAGAGAACAGCTGTCAGTGTACAGAGGAACCTTGATGTGTGGATCCAGAGTAGTAATTCCACCCAAATTGAAGGATAGAGTACTCAATGAGCTTCGTGAGGGTCATCTGGGAGGGGTAAAAAAGAAGAACTTAGCCAGAGCGTTTGTGTGGTGGCCGGGAATCGATAGAGAAATCGAAGAGATGACCAAGAGCTGTACAGGATGCCAGAAGGTCCAAAACGCCCCACCACAAGCCCCTCTACATCCATGGGAGTGGCCATCATCTCCATGGCAAAGGGTGCACACTGATTTTGCTGGTCCATTTTGTGGTAAACCACTGTTATTGTTGTTCACCGTTGTTGTTGTTGTTGCACACTGTTGTACCTATGCATGCCTCAGCATGTCTCTGTTGGCTCCGCCCCTGACTCCACCCACAGGCCCAGGTATAAAGGTGATTGCTCTGCAGCCCCCTGCCTTCTTGGAACCCAGTCAACCACGAGAGGCATGCTCTGTTCTTTGCTAATAAAAGCCTTTTAGTTACTCTCCTAACTCTCCGTCTTTTATGAGTAATTGATAGCGCATCACATTTATGGACTCGATGTTTTTAATTGCGGTGGATGCACATTCAAAGTGGCCAGAGGTAATAAAAATGTCCTCAACCACCACAGAAAAAACTATCACAGTCTTACGAACCATATTCGCCAGAAATGGGCTGCCTGAACAGATTTGCTCCGACAATGGACCACAGTTTGTGTCTGAAGAGTTCCGGAGGTTCTTAAAGAACAATGGTGTTAAGCATTACACATCCGCCCCATATCATCCAGCCACCAATGGATTGGCTGAGAGGTTCATTCAAACATTCAAGAAGGCTATCAAGGCAATGTGTAATGAAGACATACCCCTACAACACAAGGTGGATAACTTCTTGTTTGCCTACCGGAATGCGACACATGCGGTTACCAACCAAACTCCAGCCATAATGTTCTTCAATCGAAGACTACGATGCCGCTTGGATTTGGTAAAGCCAAACGTCAGAAGAGATGTGGAGAACAGGCAGTTTCAGAATATGAATGAAAGGCCGACCAGGAGTTTTAAGATAGGTCAACCAGTTTTGGCCCGGGACTACCGCACAGAGAAATGGCAGCCAGGAACGATCTGCACACGGCAAGGACCCCTAATGTATACCGTGGATGTTGGAGAGAGCATTGTAAGACGCCATGCTGACCAGATTCTAGAGTCACTGGAAAACGTCAATTCCACACCACGATCCGATACACCTGGTGATGAAACTGAAGTACCAATTGCATCTACCTCAGTATTATGTCCGTGTATAATTGAGGCACGGACTGCAGGAGTTGATTATAACAAGTCTTTACTGAATGGAGACAACCTGGAAACTGAAACTACAGAAGCCTGCTAGGGCCTTTTATACAGGGGTGGTCACTGCCGGTACTGCAGTCTGAGACCAGTTATTCCCTTAAAGGTACATACACAACAATTCCTCCCCTTTTAGATAAACAGTACATAACATTCATTTAACAACTAAATAATAACTAATTACAATTACAATTACGGTTGCTAGATACATTGCACGGAGGTTGAAGTTAAGCAATTATAAGTTCAGTCTTTGAGGAGGCTTCCTGATTCTGTCTGGATAACGCCTCTTTGGGATATCAGGTTGTTCTGGCAAGGTTGAGTCGGGATCAATTTCATTGTTTGGTTCGTCTGCTTCCAATATCACCGATTCTGCGGTAGATGCAATTGGTACTTCGGTTTCATCGTCAGGTGTATCAGATCGTGGCGTGGAGTTGACGTTTTCCAGTGACTCTAGAATCTGGTCAGCATAGCGTCTTACAATGCTCTCCCCAACATCCACGGTATACATTAGAGGTCCTTGCCGTGTACAGATCATTCCTGGCTGCCATTTCTCTGTGCGGTAGTCCCTGGTTGACCTATCTTAAAACTCCTGGTCGCCCTTTCATTCATATTCTGAAACTGCCTGTTCTCCACATCTCTTCTGACGTTTGGCTTAACCAAATCCAAGCGGCATCGTAGTCTTCGATTGAAGAACATCATGGCTGGAGTTTGGTTGGTAACCGCATGTGTCGCATTCCGGTAGGCAAACAAGAAGTTATCCACCTTCTGTTGTAGGGGTATATCTTCATTACACATTGCCTTGATAGCCTTCTTGAATGTATGAACAAACTTCTCGGCCAATCCATTAGTGGCTGGATGATATGGGGCGGATGTGTAATGCTTAACACCATTGTTCTTTAAGAACCTCCGGAACTCTTCAGACACAAACTGTGGTCCATTGTCAGAGCAAATCTGTTCAGGCAATCCATTCCTGGCGAATATGGTTCGTAAGACTGTGATAGTTTTTTCTGTGGTGGTTGAGGACATTTTTATTACCTCTGGCCACTTTGAATGTGCATCCACCGCAATTAAAAACATCGAGTCCATAAAGGGACCAGCAAAATCAATGTGCACCCTTTGCCATGGAGATGAGGGCCACTCCCATGGATGTAGAGGGGCTTGTGGTGGGGCGTTTTGGACCTTCTGGCATCCTGTACAGCTCTTGATCATCTCTTCGATTTCTCTATTGATTCCCGGCCACCACACAAACGCTCTGGCTAAGTTCTTCATTGTTACCCCTCCCAGATGACCCTCATGAAGCTCATTGAGCACTCTATCCTTCAATTTGGGTGGAATTACTACTCTGGATCCACACATCAAGGTTCCTCTGCACACTGACAGCTGTTCTCTTCTCGGCGAGAATGCTGGCAGCAGTGGTTCGCCATGTGCTGGCCATCCCTTCACCATTAAATCATAGTCCCAGGAGAGTGTCGGGTCATTTCGTGTTTCCTTTTCTATGTTTGCATTCATCACAGGTAGACATTCGACTATAGTCGAGTGGAATAACTCCACTGGATCCACTGCCAGTACTTCTTCCACCGTCGGCAACGGTAGGCGCGACAATCCATCAGCATTCCCATGCTGTTTAGTTCCTTTGTACTCGATGTCATATTGGTGAGCCCCTAGGAAAAGGGACCACCTTTGTAGCCGTTGTGCCGTCATTATCGGTACGCCCTTCTGAGGGTTGAAAATGGAGATGAGAGGTTGATGATCAGTTAGTAGAGTAAATTTCTGACCGTGCAGGTAGCAATTGAACTTCTTCACCCCCCACACCAGGCTGAGGGCCTCTCTGTCAATCTGGGCGTAGTTACGCTCGGCTGAAGTTAACGAGCGTGACGCAAAAGCTATTGGCCTCTCTGAACCATCAAGGAATTTATGTGACAGTACCGCCCCAATGCCGTAGGGAGACGCATCACGCGCCAGTCTTATCGGTAGTGATGGGTTGTAGTGAGCCAATACTTCTCTTGAAGTGATTAGGTCCTTACTCTTCTGAAAGGCCCGCTTGCATTCATCGCTCCATTTCCATGCTACTCCCATTCGTAGTAGGGCGTTCAGTGGATGCAGAATTGTGGACAAATTCGGCAAAAAGTTATGGTAGTAATTCACCAATCCGAGGAATGACCTCAGTTGCGACACATTTTCAGGCGCTGGAGCCTTAACTACCGCTTCAATTTTGTCAGGGGACTTATGCAACCCCTCTTCATCAATCACGTGGCCACAATACGATATCTGTTTCTTAAAAAACTCGCACTTGGGGCGATTGGCTCGTAGCCCATGTTCACGTAGTCTAGTGAGCACCTGCTCTCGGTTGGCAAGGTGTTCACTGTCATCTTCACCTGTCACTAGGATGTCGTCCAAGTAACACTGAGTCCCCGGAATCCCTTGCAGGACTTGTTCCATCGCTCTTTGCCATATCGCCGGAGCTGATGCTACTCCGAATACCTTTGTGAGTGTTTATCGTGAGATACTTCCTAGAGGATTCTTCAACCTCCATCTGCAAATATGCTTGGGCTAGGTCAATTTTTGTAAAACGCTTCCCTCCAGATAGTGAGGCGAAGATATCTTCTATCCTTGGAAGAGGATATTGTACTGTGTGAAGGACTGGGTTCACCATCACCTTGGAAGTCCCCACAGATGCGAACCTTCCTTGGCTCCTCAGACTTATTGTTTAACGTTTTTTTCATGACAGGAATGATGGGTGTCGCCCACTCGCTCCAGTCTACCTTAGATAACACGCCTGCATTCTCCAGATTCTCCAGCTCTGCCTCGACGGCTGTGCGAATTGCATATGGTACCGGTCTTGCTTTGAAAAACTTGGGAATTGCATTCTCCTCTATTTTTATCGAGGCGGTTACGCCTTTAAGAGTGCCCAGTTCTTGTTGAAATACCTCTTTGGCGTCAGCTAAGATTGTTGACAATCGTCCAGGAGTGACGTCGTCATCCTTTTTACCAGCCACCATCAGTGCCTGAATGGAGTGCCAGTCTAAACTTATCTTTCTGATCCATTCACGTCCCAATAACGGTGGTCCACCATCTTGCAGAATGTAGAGATACAATTTCCGTATTTTCTTGCCGTTATATTCGACAGGCACCCTTATTTTTCCTCTGGGGTATATTTTTGCCCCGTATACGTCCTCAAGACAATGGATGTCTCTCTCAAGGGTATGTGTGAGAATAGCCGCTCGTAGTCTCGTCGATTCATGACGGTTAGAGCTGATCCTGTATCCAATTCCATTTTGACTTGGGACCCTGCTATCGTGAGGTTGACCCAAATGGTTCGGTGATCCTCTTTTGCGATTACGTTGTGAAGTTTGAGACAGCTTAGTCTCTTGTTCCCGGATTCACTATCGCTCTTCTGGTCTTCGGAACTACTGTCCGTCATCTTTTGTACTTTCCTGTATGGTTCCTTAGTAGCCTTTTTGTTGTCGTTGGTCTTCTTCCCAGACCTGCAAACTTGTGCAATTTGTCCCATCTTTCCGCATTGCCTGCATATTTTGTCCTTGGACCAGCAGTCCTTCTGGTCATGGTTTGTTCTGCCGCAGCGATAACATTTTGCAAATCCCCATGTCATTTCGTGGGTGCCGTATTCCTGTGGCTTTTGTTGTATTTCCGCAGCTCCCATTGCTGCTGCTTCGTACGATACTGCCACGCTGAAAGCCTTATCTAGCGTCAGCTCTTTCTCTGAGAGTAACCTCTTCTGGGTTCCTTCACTCAGGAGTCCACAGACAAATTTGTCCCGTAAGGTATCTGCCAGTCCTGCTCCGAACTGGCAGTGCTTTGATAGCTTGCGTAGTTCCGTAAGGTAATCAGCATTGCTCTCATTTTTATGCTGATTTCTCCTGTGGAATTTAAATCTTTCTGCTATCAGCAGCGGTGTAGGATTTAGGTGTTCCTGTAGGATAGCAACAATTTCGTTAAAACTCTTCACCTTCGGTTTGGCTGGAGTAATCAGGTCCCGCAATAGGCCGTACATTCTTGCGCCCATTAAATTTAGCAATACCGATGCCTTTTTCTCATCGGCTATTTCGTTTGCCTCACAATATACCTCGACTCTTTCCACATACGTGGTCCAGTCTTCTATTGCATTATCGAAGGCAGTGATATCGCCAGTCTTTGGCATCTTGAAAATCTAAGATGGCGCCTCCCGCCCTTTTCCTTCTTCCCCGCCGAGTTAAGGTGGCGCCTCCCGCGCTTTCCCGCCGCTGCCGCTGCTGCCAACGCTGTTGCTGGCGATTATATTTATTTTACTATCCTGTAATGGCGACGCCCTATGGTCTTCACGCCTCCCCGATCGCTGCTGCCAACGCCGCTCTCTGTGGTATTTTTATTTTTCTATCGCGCTTCAATATTTGCTCCGTTAATTGAAGAACCGTTCCCGTCGTGGAGCGGACCCTCTGGGACACTTCCCTCCCTCTTAGGTCCGAACGCTGCCCGGCTTCGAAGCACCGGCCGCGCCCTGAGTGCTCCACCCTCTCTCTCTCTCTTTGCTTCCCGACTCGCTGCCCGGCCCCGTTGCAGAGCCACCCGATCGAGCTCTAGCCCGCCGCAGTCCAGGAAGGATCAGTGCACTACCTGCCACCAGCCCGATTAGCTGGGAAACCACAGACTGGAGAACCAAGCCTGGCTCTCGACAGTCTCTCCTGCGATTTTTCAATTCGATGATTTGGAGGGCGGTTGCCCACAGTCGACGCCCGTTTCTCGAGTTTCTTTGGATTATTTTTTTTTTTCTTTCTTCTGGCTCCGACCTTCAATAACGTCGTCTGAGGTGCTGCCGAGTTGCAGGTAAGTTCGTTTCTTACTCGTCGCCAGTATTATGTCCGTGTATAATTGAGGCACGGACTGCAGGAGTTGATTATAACAAGTCTTTACTGAATGGAGACATCCTGGAAACTGAAACTACAGAAGCCTGCTAGGGCCTTTTATACAGGGGTGGTCACTGCCAGTACTGCAGTCTGAGACCAGTTATTCCCTTAAAGGTACATACACAACACTCAGAATCGGTGATATTGGAAGCAGATGAACCAAACAACGACGTTGATCCCGAATCAACTTTGCCAGAAGAACCTGATACCCCAAAGAGGCGTTATCCAGACAGAATCAGGAAGCCTCCTCAAAGACTGAACTTATAATTGCTTAACTTCAGCTAATGTATCTAACAACTGTAATTGTAAATATGTTATTTAATTATTAATCGAATGTTATGTACTGTTTAGCTAAAAGGGGAGGAATTGTAGTGTATGTACTTTGCAGAAGGAACTATATTCTGCAGCCCCTGTATACTGCAGTACCAGTAGTGACCACCCCTCTATATAAGCCTGTGTAGTAACTTTGCATAGTAGTTCCAGTTTGTCTCCACTCAGTAAAGACCTGTTGTAACCAACTCCTGCAGTCCGTGTCTCAATTACACACGGACACAATAAGCATGGGAATGCTGATGGACTGTCGCACCTACCGTTGCCGACGGTGGAAGAAGCACCTGCAGTGGATCCTGTGGAGATGTTCCACTCGACCATAGTCGAATGTCTACCTGTGACGAATGCAAACATAGAAAAGGAAACACGAAATGACCCGACACTCTCCTGGGTCTATGATTTAACGGTGAAGGGATGGCCAGCACATGGCGAACCACTGTTGCCAGCATTCTCGCCGAGAAGAGAACAGCTGTCAGTGTGCAGAGGAACCTTGATGTGTGGATCCAGAGTAGTAATTCCACCCAAATTGAAGGATAGAGTGCTCAATGTGCTTCATGAGGGTCATCTGGGAGGGGTAAAAATGAAGAACTTAGCCAGAGCGTTTGTGTGGTGGCCGGGAATCGATAGAGAAATCGAAGAGATGACCAAGAGCTGTACAGGATGCCAGAAGGTCCAAAACGCTCCACCACAAGCCCCTCTACATCCATGGGAGTGGCCCTCATCTCCATGGCAAAGGGTGCACATTGATTTTGCTGGTCCATTTAGGACTCGATGTTTTTAATTGCGGTGGATGCACATTCAAAGTGGCCAGAGGTAATAAAAATGTCCTCAACCACCACAGAAAAAACTATCACAGTCTTACGAACCATATTCGCCAGAAATGGACTGCCTGAACAGATTTGCTCCGACAATGGGCCACAGTTTGTGTCTGAAGAGTTCCGGAGGTTCTTAAAGAACAATGGTGTTAAGCATTACACATCCGCCCCATATCATCCAGCCACCAATGGATTGGTTGAGAGGTTCGTTCAAACATTCAAGAAGGCTATCAAGGCAATGTGCAATGAAGACATACCCCTACAACACAAGGTGGATAACTTCTTGTTTGCCTACCGGAATGCGACACATGCGGTTACCAACCAAACTCCAGCCATGATGTTCTTCAATTGAAGACTAAGATGCCGCTTGGATTTGGTTAAGCCAAACATAAGAGATGTGGAGAACAGGCAGTTTCAGAATATGAATGAAAGGCCAACCAGGAGTTTTAAGATAGGTCAACCAGTTTTGGCCCGGGACTACCGCACAGAGAAATGGCAGCCAGGAACGATCTGCACACGGCAAGGACCTCTAATGTATACCGTGGACGTTGGAGAGAGCATTGTAAGACGCCATGCTGACCAGATTCTAGAGTCACTGGAAAACGTCAAATCTACACCATGATCCTATACACCTAGTGATGAAACCGAAGTACCAATTGCATCTACCTCAGAATCGGTGATATTGGAAGCAGACGAACCGAACAACGACGTTGATCCCGAATCAACTTTGCCAGAAGAACCTGATACCCCAAAGAGGCGTTATCCAGACAGAATCAGGAAGCCTCCTCAAAGACTGAATTTATAATTGATTAACTTCAGCTAATGTATATAGCAACTGTAATTGTAAATACGTTATTTAATTATTAATCGAATGTTATGTACTGTTTAGCTAAAAGGGGAGGAATTGTAGTGTATGTACCTTGAAGAAGGAACTATATTCTGCAGCCCCTGTATACTGCAGTACCAGTAGTGACCACCCCTGTATATAAGCCAGTGTAGTAACTTTGTATAATAGTTCCAGTTTTGTCTCCATTCAGTAAACACCTGTTATAACCAACTCCTGCAGTCCGTGTCTCAATTACACACGGACGTTACAGCGGGGACCGAAGACAATGGCTTAGGGCTTCCCCATATTTAATTGGAGGAAATTTCTGCTCATCCATTACTGGATGTTGGACTAGCAACGTGACACATCAGAGGCAGTGGAGGGGTCGAGAGAGGTGGGGATGAGGTAGAGCTGGGTGTCGTCAGCCTATATGGCATTGTGTTTTCAGATGATAACAATAATGAAGGAAAAAATTAACAGGCACTTGGAGATGTTTAAGCTAATTAAGGAGAGCCAACACAGATTTGTAAAAGGCAGATCATGTTTGACTAATCTAATTGAACTTTTTGATAAAGTAACAGGGAGGATTGATGAAGGGAATGCAATGGATGTTGTCAACATCGATTTTAGGAAGGCATTTGACAAAGTACCACATAGAAGGCTGGTTAACAAAATTGAGGCTCATGCAATAGGTGGGTCAGTGGCAGCTTGGATAAGGAATTGGCTGAAGGACAGAAAACAGCGAGTTGTGGTTAAGGGCAGATTTTCAGACTGGAGGATGATCTGGATATTGGAATACAGAGTAGAATTTCTAAATTTGCCGATGACACCAAACCTGGTGGGGTGGCAAACAGTGAGGATGATACCAATCGACTGCAACAGGACATAGAAAGGCTAGCAGAATGGGCAGACAACTGGCAGATGGAATTTAATACAGAGAAGTGTGAGGTGATGCATTTTGGCAGAAGGAACAGGGAGAGGCAATATACACTTAATGGCACAGTTTTAAAGAGTGCGCAGGGACAGAGGGACCTGGGAGTTAATGTGTATAGATCCCTGAAGGTGGCGGGACGTATTGCGAGAGTGGTTAGCCAAGCAAATGGGATCTTGGGCTTCATAAATAGAGGTATTGAGTACAAAAGTAGAGAAGTTAGCCTGAACCTTTATAAAGCGCTGGTTAGGCCACAACTGGAGTATTGTGTCCAGTTCTGGTCACCACACTTTAGGAAGGATGTGAAGGCCCTTGAGAGGGTGCAGAGGAGATTTACCAGAATGGTTCCAGATATGGGGGATCTTAGCTACAAGGACAGGTTGGAGAAGCTGGTAGTAATCTCAGGATTGCTACCAGTGCCACGTGCTAGTCAGAGTAGAAATAGAAGGATATTTCAGATGAATACGTGGCTAGAGGAATGGTGCAAGGGGGAGGGATTCAAATTCCTGGGACATTGGAACCGGTTCTGGGGGATGTGGGACCAGTACAAACTGGACGGTTTGCACCTGGGCAGGACTGGGACCGATATCCTAGGGGGAGTGTTTGCTACTGCTGTTGGGGAGGGTTTAAACTAAACTGGCAGGGGGTGGGGAACCTGTGCAGGGAGACAGAGGAATGGGAAACAAGGATAGAAGCAAAAGACAGGAAGGAGAAAAGCAAAAGTGGCAGTCAGAGAAATCAAGGGTTTAAATCAAACATGGCCACAATAAATAATAATTCTAAAAGGTCTAAGAGTGTTAAAAAAACAAGCTTGAAGGCTTTGTGTCTTAATGCGAGGAGCATTCGTAATAAGGTGGATGAATTAGCTGCGCAAAATGATGTAAACGGATATGATTTAATTGGGATTAAGGAGACATGGCTCCAGGGTGACCAAGGCTGGGAATTCAACATCCAGGAAAGACAGGCAAAAAGGAAAGGGAGGTGGGGTAGCATTGCTGGTTAAAGAGGAGATTAACACAATAGTAAGGAAGGATATTAGCTCTGATGATGTGGAATCTGTATGGGTAGAGCTGAGAAATACCAAGAGGCAGAAAAGGCTGGTGGGAGTTGTATACAGACCCCCAAACAGTAATGCTGAGGTTGGGGATGGCATTAAACGGGAAATTAGAGACGCGTGCAATAAGGGCACAGCAGTTATCATGGGTGACTTTAATCTACATAGAGATTGGGCTAACCAAATTAGTAACAATACTGTGGAGGAGGAATTCCTGGAGTGTATACGGGATGGTTTCCTGGACCAATATGTCGAGGAACCAACTAGAGATCAGGCCATCTTAGACTGGGTATTATGCAATGAGAAAGGATTAATTAGCAATCTTGTTGTGCAAGGCCCCTTGGGGCAGAGCGATCATAATATGATCGAATTCTTCATTAAGATGGAGAGTGAAGTATTTGACTCAGGGACTAGGGTCCTGAATTTAAATAAAGGAAACTATGATGGTATGAGGCGCGGCTTGGCTAGGATGGATTGGGGAACGTTACTTAAAGGGTTGACCGTGGATAGGCAATGGCAGACATTTAAAGATCGCATGGATGAACTGCAGAATTTGTTCATCCCTGTTTGGCATAACAATAAAACAAAAAAGGTGACTCAACAGTGGCTAACAAGGGAACTTGGTATTTGTAGGGAAATGGTGTTAGGGAAATTGATGGGATTGAAGGTCAATAAATCCCCAGGGCCTGATAATCTACATCCTAGGGTACTTAAGGAAGTGGCCCTAGAAATAGTAGATGCATTGCTGGTCATCTTCCAAAATTCTATAGACTCTGGAACAGTTCCCATAGATTGGAGGGTAGCTAATGTAACCCCACTATTCAAAAAAGGTGGTAGAGAGAAAACGGGGAATTATAGAGCGGTAAGCCTGACATCGGTAGTGGGGAAAATGCTAGAGTCCATTATTTAAAGGATGTAATAGCAGAGCACTTGGAAAACAGTGACAGGGTTGGACAAAGTCAACATAGATTAACAAAAGGTAAATCATGCTTGACTAATCTACTAGAATTTTTTGAGGATGTAACTGGTAGAATAGATAAGGGAGAACCAGTGGATGTGGTGTATTTGGACTTTCAGAAGGCTTTCGATAAGGTCCCGCATAAGAGATTAGCGTGTACAGTCAAAGCACATGGGATTGGGGGTAAGGTACTGACTTGGATAGAGAACTGGTTGGCAGATAGGAAGCAAAGAGTTGGAATAAATGGGTCTTTTCTGAGTGGCAGGCAGTGACTAGTGGGGTACCGCAGGGATCGGTGCTCGGACCCCAGCTATTCACAATATATATTAGTGATCTAGACAAGGGAACTAGATGTAATATCTCCAAGTTTGCAGACGACACAAAGCTAGGTGGGCGTGTGTGCTGTGAGGAGGATGCCGAGAAACCCCAGGATGATTTAGACAGGTTGGGTGATTGGGCAGATGCATGGCAGATCCAGTATAATGTGGATAAATGTGAGGTTATCCACTTTAGTGGCAAAAACAGGAAGGCAGATTATTATCTGAACGGTAATAGATTGGGAGAAGGGGAAGTGCAACGAGACCTGGGTGTCCTTGTGCACCAGTCGCTGAAGGTAAGCATGCAGGTGCAGCAGGCGGTTAAGAAGGCAAATGGCATGTTGGCCTTCATAGCGAGAGGATTCGAGTACAGGAACAAGGATGACTTGCTGGAGTTGTACAGGGAGCTGGTGAGACCAAACCTTGAGTATTATGTGCAGTTTTGGTCGCCTTATCTGAGGAAGGATGTTCTTGCCATGGAGGGAGTGCAGCGAAGATTCACCAGACTGATACCTGGGATGGCAGGAATGACGTATGAGGAGAGATTGGGTCGATTGGGCTTATATTCGCTGGAGTTTAGAAGAATGAGAGGGGATCTCATTGAAACTTATAAAATTCTAACAGGACTAGACAGACTAGATGCAGGAAGGATGTTCCCGATGGCGGGGGAGTCCAGAACCAGGGGTCACAGTCTAAGGATAACGGGTACGCCATTTAGGACAGAGATGAGGAGGAATTTCTTCACCCAGAGAGTGGTGAACCTGTGGAATTCTCTACCACAAAAGGCAGTTGAGGCCAATTCACTAAATATATTCAAGAAGGAGTTAGATATATTTCTTAAGGCTAAAGGGATCAAGGGAAATGGGGAGAAAGCAGGGACAGGGTACTGAATTTGGATGATCAGCCATGATCTCATTGAATGGCGGAGCAGGCTCGAGGGGCCGAATGGCCTCCTCCTGCTCCTATCTTCTATGTTTCTATGTTTTCATTAGAGCAAAGCAGGTTGAGGGGTGATGTGATAGAGGTGCAAGATTAGGACAGGTTTGGATAGGCTAGACGGGGAAAGGATGTTCCCACTAGTTGATGGTACAAGGACCAGGGGGCACAGATTTAAGGTTTTGGGCAAGAGATACAGGGGGGATGTGAGGAAAACCTTTTTCTATGCAGCGAGTGGTGAGGACCTGGAACTCGCTGCTGACGGAAGTGGTGGAAGCGGAGACACTCAATGTTTTCCAGGGGAGACTGGATAGGCACTTGAGGGAAATAAACTTGCAGGACTACGGGGATAGAGCGGGGGAATGGGACTGACTGGATTGCTCTACAGAGAGCCGGCACGGACTCGATGGGCCGAATGGCCTCCTTCTGTGCCATTATGACACTATGATGTCACCGAGGGGCAGCATGTATTTAAATAAAAGGTCTTACCTTCAGAAATGTGACTGTGTCTTGTTCCTCCATCTGTCTCTGTAACTTGGATATTTCTCGCCCAACACAATCTAACTCCTGTTGGATTACACGGAGGTTTTTCTCCATCGGTTCCAGAATCTCCCCCTCTTGTTCCCTGAGATCTTTGATTAAACGCTGCTCTCTCTCAGTGAGAATCTGGTGCATTTTAGCGAACTCGGATGTGATGTGGGTCTGCAGACTGCTCGACTGTTCCTGCAAAATAAAAATGTGAAACATAATTAATGTACCGCGATAAAGGGAACAAAACTAACCGAGATCCCAGAAAATCAGCACAGGGAGACCTTACCCTAACTGCGGAAATCTGCTGTTCCTGCCGCCGTGCGGTGTCCAGAGCCGAATACTTTCTCTTTGTAGCCGATCCTAAGTATGGTTTCAGTTTATCCTGGAATTAGAAGTTAACTGAATGTAAAGTTTAAACACGAAAAACAGAGACAGAAATGTTACCAGAGATTCTACCCTCCATCTTACCCGGTACATCTGCACAGCCTCGTGTATCGGCATGAAGTTGTGGGACTTGTGACCCCGCCGGTCTTTAGCAACAAGACAAGTCACACAGATCAGTTTCTTGTCAGTTTCACAAAACAGCGTCAGTTCTTCCTGATGTTCCTCACATTGATGTTTAATTTCCTTCTCTTTCGGATTCAGCTTCAGATTCCGAACTTTCTCGGCCAGATTCGCTAAGGCCCGATTAACCCTGAGGTTTCTTTCCGGAAACTCCGCTCTACATTCCGGGCAGGAGTTTGTCTCCTCATTTTCCCAATACCGTGTGATACAGGAGCGGCAGAAGTTGTGGCCACACTCCAGTGAAACCGGACCGGTGAAGAAATCCAGACAAATGGGACACATTAATTCATCTGTTAGACTCTCGGCCTGCTGTCTGTTCGCCATGTTCACACTCGGCACTTCCTGATTCAAACCGCTTTCAGTTTATGTCTGCGACAGGGTGGATCCAGCCTGAGTTACCGCACACACCAGCCCGTTCCGTCAGTGCTGAATTATTTACCAGTGCACAGAGAAATGTTTCAAATCTCGCTTGGAATATATAGAGAGGTGGATCGATCGATAGACAGACAGACAGATAGACGGACAGGCAGACAGAAGGAGTCCTCAAGGTTTACAAAAGTTGCTTTATGTCTGTTTTTCCCACTTCCTGCCCCCTGGTGGGACTGTTGTCTCTTCAGTTCCAGCAGGCGCTCGGTTCTGCCAGAGATAGAGACATAACGGCACAGGAGGAGGCCATTCGATCCATCCAGTCCCTGCCGGCTCTCTGTAGAGCAACCCAGTCAGTCCCATTCCCCCGCTCTATCCCCGCAGCCCCGCCACTTTATTTCCCGCAAGATGCCTGCAGCTGTTCCCAGTAATGTACAATGAAAGTAGTCCTGCCTCAGAACCAGTCAGCGGGGCAGGCAAACACACCCAGAGAGAGGGATGTTCAGTTCAGCACGATGCAAACAAAGGAACATCGCAATTGCCAGCCGCAAAAGGACTGAGGTCCACCAAGTTCGCCTTCTACCATCGTGGTAGTCGCAGAATAGAACAATATTGGAGATGGTGACAAATCATAGCAAAACTGACAGCGTCAAGAATGATTCGGGCCTTTCCCACTTAGAACCTTTAAATTAACCAGGGAACAGAGACCAACCGAACCAGATATAAATATCGCATGGCCACTATCTCCAGGAATAGCAGGGGGGAGTTATCCCCGCTTTCCTGGCCAGTATTTATCCCTCAATCAACATCATTAAAGACAGATTATCTGATCATTTGAGAACAGGTTGTGGGGGGTGTGATGGGACAGATGCCCTCGATGGTGGGGGAGGGCCTTGGAGGAGGGGGGGGGGACGGGCCACTGAGCCCAGTTTCTGTCAGGGGGGTGGGTTTCACTGTTTCCGGTCCATTATATATCAAACCTTTTTTGTAACTAGCAAACTGGGTATTTTTCTGATGCTGCGGAGTCACCCGTCAGTGTGTGTCACCAATAATATACACTGCTTCTGTACAGCATCGTCACTCCTGGATCTGATGTGTGGTCAGAGACAGGAACACTGATTTCACAAACCAGTTTCAAACTCATTGTGGAGATTATTTCAGGAAGATTGTTGTTCCTAATTTTCTAAATATTGTAGTATAAGTATTTCATTATTTCGATGTATTCACACAAGGAGACTTTTACAAAGTGTGAAATAGGGGCGATGAAAACTCTTTACCTGGGCTGATGTTCTCTATCATTTCTTTCCACACTGTGTACTGTCCGGGCCCTTTGAATATTCCCAGCGGCAGATTCCGACCGTCCAATGAAAGGACATTTCTCTCTTCACTGATTCTGTAAATATCAAACATTCAACTCTAGAAATCCAGCCGTTTGTTCCTTTAACAGATTAAATAACATTTCAGTAGAGAGAACGTCATACCTTCTTTCCCGGGAAGCTGCCTCCTGAAATAAAACAGAAACACGGATCTGAGTTCACAGTCAGGGTCTGGGAGCAGAAATTCAGAATTCAGCATCACACACTGCAACATGACACCAAGTGTGAAATATTTCAGCTGTGTCAGTGGGAGGAACAGCCCCGAACAAACAGTGACAGGACCGAGTTAGTGCTCAGATTTACACTAGGAAATTAAATTGGTAAAAGAACATTATAAGGTAATTTTTCGGGAAATACACCGAGTAATATTTGAAGTCAGATATTTTACACTTCTCCTTAAAAATGTGTTGCCGCCATTAACAATTTATTGATACAATCCTTAGGCGGCAGCGCTGTGACAACTGGATCTCGACAGCTGACAGTCGTGACAAACTGTGAGGGAGATGGCTATCCCCAAACCTGAGAACAATACAGAAGTTTAATAATGTACAAATCCTGGGTGTGTATCTATATATTGTCTGACAGCCATGTACGGTTTCTAGGGCTTATAGTTTTGAAGGTGACAATAACCAGAGACTAACTGATGTTTCAACTTCTTGCAAAGTGACTTCACAATAAGGTCAAGAGCTGTGAGGATGTACAGACTTAATTCAATCCCCATTGTATAGTCATCCTGTCCACATTGTGACACTTCTATGATGAAATGCTCCTCCTACACTTACAATAGAAGCTCTGTAGACCTCCAGCCTGCCTTGCTGTAGTTACACAGTCGCCCACTGCTGGGGCCGCAGCGCCTCCACTGGTAGCTGCGTGTAGTTGCAGCCTGACATGTCCACAGAATACAATGCGAATATAAGTGTGGACACAGCAATTTATAATGGGAGAAAGTGCAGAACATTTCCAATATCTTAGACAGTGGAAGATAGATAGATGCGAGGAGAGAGCCTCCATGCCTGCCGCCTCTCACCTGGTTTTAAAAGCGCAACCTATCACCAGCATAGCTTTACACATGCGTGCTCTGCCCCTGTACAATGTGAGGTTAGCAGTCAGAGTCATCACAGCTGGAGCCTGCCAGCTGTGGACTGTAATATAATGGCACCCTACACCAAGGCACTCTTACTTCTCCCTCTCTCTCTCACACACACACAGATTGGTTCAGGTGCAGCAAGATAACATCACTGTAACTAGAAACTGATCGAATGTACTTTCTACACAAACTACCCGAGAGGTGGAAAAACCTCCTCAGCAATTTTTGAACCGGACCCCCCACCACCCGGAGTTACACTCTGCAGGTAGCACCGTGAGAGGCGCTTCTCCCTGGGATCTCACACCGCTTGGATTCAGTGCATTGAGAGTCAGTTTGGTACCTTTAATTGCCTGACCTGGTTATAAGTAATGATCAGGTAGATGAGCTAAATGTTGGTGCCCACCTTATCATTAGGTGTAAGTCGAACTATAACGGAAAAGGTCAGTAGAAACTGAGAATGGAGTAAGGCAGATTTCAGTAAAATGAGGAGCGAGCTAGCCAAGGTGAGGTGATAGAAGACATTAATACACAGGACTGAAGAGCAACAATGGGATATTTTCAACAAGGGATTCGAAAGGTATAGAATAAGTATATTCTGTTAAAAACAAGGAAACTGCTAGTAGTTTTAGAAGGCCCTGGATAAATAATGAAGTAGGAAACCAATTGAAATTAAAACACAGATTTCAAAAGAGGTGATCTTGCTGGAAATATTTCTTGATTTCTTTGAAGATATGATAGACATGGTAGATCATAAGAACATAAAAACATAAGGAATAGAAGCTGGAGTCGGCCATTTGGCCCTTCGAGCCTTCTCCGACTTTCAACAAGATCATGGCTGATCTTCTACCTCAACTCCACCATCCCGCACTATCCCCATATCTCTTAATTCCCTTAGTTCCCAATAATTTATCGACGTCTGTCTTGAATATACTCAACGACTGAGCATCGACAGCTCTCTGGGGTAGAGAATTCCAAAGATTCACCACCCTCTGAGTGAAGAAATGTCTCCTCATCTCAGTTCTAAATGGCCGACCCCTTATTCTGAGACGGTGACCCCGTGTTCTAGACTCCCCATCCAGGGGAAATATTTTCTCAGCCTGTCAAGTCCCTTAAGAATTTTACATGTTTCAATTAGAACACTTCTCATTCTTCTAAACTGTAGGAAACATAGGCCTCGTCTACTTAATCTCTCCTCATAGGGCAGTCCGCCCATCCCAGGAATCAGTCTGGTGAACCTTCATTGCACTCCCTCTAAGGCGAGTATGTCTTTCCTTAGGTAAGGAGACCAGAACTGTATACTGATGGGGAAATACAGTGAATGTAGTGTACATGGATACAAAAGCAAAATACTGCAGATGCTGCCAATCTGAAATAAAAACCCCAGAAAATACTGGAAATACTCAGCAGGTTTGGCAGCATCTGTGGAGAGAAACACAGCTAACATTTCCGGTCGATGTCCTTTCATCAGAACTGGAAAACGTTCGAGATGTGACAGGTTTTAAACAAGTACAGAGGCAGGGAAATGGGGGAGGGGAGGAAAGAACAAAAGGGAAGGTCTGTGATAGGGTGGAAGGAAGGAGAGATTAAATGACAAAAGGTAGTGTACATGGACTTTAGGAAAGCCTTGATAAGATACCACACAGGCGATTACTAGAGAGACTCATGTGGTATGGAATTTGGGGAGGATAGTAAACTGGATTAAAAATGAACTAGAAGGGAGAAAACAGAGAGTAGGAATTACGGGTGTGTTTTCAGAGTGATTAGAGGTGGATAGTGGTGTCCCACAGGGTTCCGTTCTGGAGGTAGAGTTAGTTTGGTAGAGGACCAAAGGAAGCGGTGAAGGGATATTAATAAGATGAGGGAATGGGATTAATCTTGGTGGACAGAATTAAATGGCAGTGAGTGTGGGCTGAGACAGGGGAAGTAACAGCAGGAATTCTGCTCCCAATGGAAGTAGTCTCGGTGCGGTAGAAGAGCAGAGGGATTTGGGGCCACAGGTTCACTGAGCATTAAAGGCAGCACCTCAGGTTGATAAGGCTGTTTAAACAATCTAATAGAATTCTAGGTTGTATCACAAGAGATATCGAATATGAAATCTCAGAGGTAATGGCGCAGTATTATGTTCCAGACCAGAGGGACGGTATTGTGGGTTTACAGAGGATACAGCAGATATTGACTGGGATGCTGCCTGGTTTCAGGAAATTCAAAGATGAAGAAAGATTAAAAATATGGGGCTATTTTCTTTCGAAAAATCAAATGATGTGACAATATGAGAACAGCTTTGACCAGTGTGGACAAGGTAGGTAGAAAGAAACAGTTTCCAATAGATAAGGGGTCTAAAACTAAGGGATATAGAAATAAGATGAAATGTAAGAGATTTAGTACAGGGGGCAGGAGATACTTACTTACACAGAGTTGTGCGGCTGTGGAATTCACATCCAACGTTAATGGTTGAGGTAGAAACTACGTCAACATTAAAGATTAGATTGGAGAGGTGGATGAAGGGATATGAAAAGAGTGTGAGTAAATGTGAATAGAACTGTTTACTCTCTCTAATTTATGCAGTTGTACAACAAGAACAGCAACTTGCATTTATATAGCTCCTTGAACGTAGTAAAATGATCCAAGGAGCTTCGCAGGAGCGTTACCAAACAACATTTGACACCTAGCCAAATAAGGAGGTATTAGGACAGGTGTCCAAAAGTTTAGTCAAAGTGGGAGGTGTTTAGGAGACTCTTAAAAGTGGAAAGAGAGGTAGAGAGAGGGAGAGGTTTAGGGAGGGAATTCCAGAGCTCAGGTCCTCGGCAGCTGAAGGCACGGCCGCTAATGGAGGAGCGATTAAAATTGGGGATGTGCAAGAGGCCAGAATTGGAGGAGTGCAGCGCTCTTTGAGGGTTGTAGTGCAGGAGGAGGTTGCAGAGATAGGGAGGGGCGAGGCCATGGAGGGATTTGAAAACAAGGATGAGAATTTTGAAATTGAGACGTTGCTTAACCAGGAGCCAGTGTAGGTCAGCGAGTACAGGGGTGATGGGTGAACGGGACTTGGTGCGAGTTAGGATATGGACAGCGGAGTTTTGGACAAGCTCAAGTTTATGGAGGGTGGAAAATAGGAGGCCAGCCAGGAGAGCTATGGAATAGACAATTCCATCGGGAGCAAAGGCACGGATAATAGTTTCAGCAGCAGATGTGCTGAGGCAGGGGCTGAGACGGGCGATGTTACGGAGGTGGAAGTAGGTGATTTTGATGATAGCGTGGATATGTGGTCGGAATCTCATCTCGGGTCAAATAGGACGCCAAGGTTACCAACGGTCTTGATCAGCCTCTGACAATGGCCAAGGAGAGGGATGGAGTCGGTGTCTAGGGAACGGGGTCTGTGGCGGGACCGAAGACAATGGCTTCGAGCTTCCCAATATTAAATTGGAGGAAATTTCTGCTCATCCATTACTGGATGATGGACAAGCAACGTGGCACATCAGAGACAGTGGAGGGGTCGAGAGAGGTGGTGATGAGGGAGAGCTGGGTGTCGTCAGCCTATATGACGTTGTGTTTCCAGATGATGTCACCGAGGAGCAGCATGTATTTAAATAAAACAAGGTCTTACCTTCAGAAATGTGACTGTGTCTTGTTCCTCCATCTGTCTCTGCAACTCTGATAGTTCTCGCCCAACACAATCTAACTCCTGTTGGATTCCACTGAGGTTTTTCTCCATCGGTTCTAGAATCTCCTCCCCCTCTTGTTCCCTGAGATCTCTGATTAAACGCTACTCTTTCTCAGTGTGAATCTGGCGCATTTGAGCGAACTCGGATGTGATGTGGGTCTGCAGACTGCTTGACTGTTCCTACCAAATGAAATGTGAAACATAATTAATGTACCACGATAAAGGGGACAAAACTAACCGAGATCCCAGAAAATCAGCACAGGGAGACCTTACCCTAACTGCGGAAATCTGCTGTTCCTGCCACCGTGCGGTGTCCAGAGCCAAATCCTTTCTCTTCGTAGCCAATTCTAGGGATGATGTCTGTTTATCCTGGGATTAGAAGTTAACTGAATGTAAAGTTTAAACACAAAAAACAGAGAGAGAAATGTTCCCAAAGATTCTACCCTCCATCTTACTCGGTACATCTGCGCAGCTTCTGTCAGTCCCATGAAGTTGTGGGACTTGTGACCCCGCCCCTCTGTCGCCACAAGACACTTCACACAGATCAGTTTCTTGTCAGTTTCACAAAACAGCGTCAGTTCTTCCCGATGTTCCTCACAGTGATGTTTAATTTCCTTCTCTTTCGGATCCAGGTTTAATTTTCGAGCTTTTGCGGCCAGACTCGCTAGGGCCCGATTAACCTTGAGGGTTAATTCCGGAAACTCATCTCTACATTCCGGGCAGGAGTTTGTCTCCTTCTTTTCCCAACACTGTGTGATACAGGAGCGGCAGCAGTTGTGGCCACACTCCAGTATTACCGGGTCGGTGAAGAACTCCAGACAAATGGGACAAATTGCCTCCTCGGTGCAACTCTCCATCTGCTGTCTGGACGCCATGTTCACAGTCAGCACTTCCTGATTCAAACCGCTTTCAGTTTCGATGTTCGTTAAAGGGAGGATCCATATCGAGTGTCGACACATACTTGCTCGTCCTGTTCAGCACTGAGGTGTTTACCAGCACACAGAGGTGAAAGTCTCCATTAGAATACATTAGGAAACAGATTGAACAAACCTCCGATTAGCTCCGTGCTGTTCCTCCGCTCTCTCCTTTTATGTCCCACCACTGATACCTCCGATTAGATCCATGCTGAGAGTGAGAATGTGTGTGTGTGTGTGTGTGAGTTAAAGTGTGTGTGAGAGAGAGTATGTGTGTGAGTTAAAGTGTGTGTGAGAGAGAGTATGTGTGTGAGTTAAAGTGTGTGTGAGAGAGAGTGTGTGTGAGTTAAAGTGTGTGTGAGAGAGAGTATGTGTGTGAGTTAAAGTGTGTGTGAGAGAGAGTATGTGTGTGAGTTAAAGTGTGTGTGAGAGAGAGTGTGTGTGTGAGTTAAAGTGTGTGTGAGAGAGAGTGTGTGTGTGAGTTAAAGTGTGTGTGAGAGAGAGTATGTGTGTGAGTTAAAGTGTGTGTGAGAGAGAGTATGTGTGTGAGTTAAAGTGTGTGTGTGAGAGAGTATGTGTGTGAGTTAAAGTGCGTGTGAGAGAGAGTATGTGTGTGAGTTAAAGTGTGTGAGAGAGAGAGTGTGTGTGTGAGTTAAAGTGTGTGTGAGAGAGAGAGTATGTGTGTGAGTTAAAGTGTGTGTGTGAGAGAGTATGTGTGTGAGTTAAAGTGTGCGTGTGAGAGAGTATGTGTGTGAGTTAAAGTGTGTGTGAGAGAGAGTATGTGTGTGAGTTAAAGTGTGTGTGAGAGAGAGTATGTGTGTGAGTTAAAGTGTGTGTGTGAGAGAGTATGTGTGCGAGTTAAAGTGTGTGTGAGAGAGAGTATGTGTGTGAGTTAAAGTGTGTGTGAGAGAGAGTATGTGTGTGAGTTAAAGTGTGTGTGAGAGAGAGTGTGTGTGTGAGTTAAAGTGTGTGTGAGAGAGAGTATGTGTGTGAGTTAAAGTGTGTGTGAGAGAGAGTGTGTGTGTGAGTTAAAGAGTGTGTGTGAGAGAGAGTGTGTGTGTGAGTTAAAGTGTGTGTGAGAGAGAGTATGTGTGTGAGTTAAAGTGTGTGTGAGAGAGAGTGTGTGTGTGAGTTAAAGTGTGTGAGAGAGAGAGTATGTGTGTGAGTTAAAGTGTGTGTGAGAGAGAGAGTATGTGTGTGAGTTAAAGTGTGTGTGAGAGAGAGTATGTGTGTGAGTTAAAGTGTGTGTGAGAGAGAGTGTGTGTGTGAGTTAAAGTGTGTGTGAGAGAGAGTATGTGTGTGAGTTAAAGTGTGTGTGTGAGAGAGTATGTGTGTGAGTTAAAGTGTGTGTGAGAGAGTATGTGTGTGAGTTAAAGTGTGTGTGAGAGAGTGTGTGTGTGAGTTAAAGTGTGTGTGAGAGAGAGTATGAGTGTGAGTTAAAGTGTGTGTGAGAGAGTATGTGTGTCAGTTAAAGTGTGTGTGAGAGAGTATGTGTGTGTGAGTTAAAGTGTGTGTAAGAGAGAGTATGTGTGAGTTAAAGTGTGTGTGTGAGAGAGTATGTGTGTGAGTTAAAGTGTGTGTGAGAGAGAGTATGTGTGTGAGTTAAAGTGTGTGTGAGAGAGAGTATGTGTGTGAGTTAAAGTGTGTGTGAGAGAGAGTATGTGTGTGAGTTAAAGTGTGTGTGAGAGAGAGTATGTGTGTGAGTTAAAGTGTGTGTGAGAGAGAGTATGTGTGTGAGTTAAAGTGTGTGTGAGAGAGAGTATGTGTGTGAGTTAGTGTGTGTGTGAGAGAGAGTATGTGTGTGAGTGAAAGTGTGTGTGAGAGAGAGCGTGTGTGTGAGTTAAAGTGTGTGTGAGAGAGAGTATGTGTGAGTTAAAGTGTGTGTGAGAGAGAGTGTGTGTGTGTGTTAAAGTGTTTGTGAGAGAGAGTATGTGTGTGAGTTAAAGTGTGTGAGAGAGAATATGTGTGTGAGTGAAAGTGTGTGTGAGAGAGAGTTTGTGTGTGAGTTAAAGTGTGTGTGAGAGAGAGTATGTGTGAGTGAAAGTGTGTGTGTGTGAGAGTATGTGTGTGAGTTAAAGTGTGTGTGAGAGAGAGTGTATGTGTGAGTTAAAGTGTGTGTGAGAGAGAGTGTGTGTGTGAGTTAAAGTGTGTGTGAGAGAGAGTATGTGTGTGAGTTAAAGTGTGTGGGAGAGAGAGTATGTGTGTGAGTTAAAGTGTGTGTGAGAGAGAGTATGTGTGTGAGTTAAAGTGTGTGTGAGAGAGAGTGTGTGTGTGAGTTAAAGTGTGTGTGAGAGAGAGTATGTGTGTGAGTTAAAGTGTGTGTGAGAGAGAGTGTGTGTGTGAGTTAAAGTGTGTGAGAGAGAGTGTGTGTGTGTGAGTTAAAGTGTGTGTGAGAGAGAGTATGTGTGTGAGTTAAAGTGTGTGTGAGAGAGAGTGTGTGTGTGAGTTAAAGTGTGTGTGAGAGAGAGTATGTGTGTGAGTTAAAGTGTGTGTGAGAGAGAGTGTGTGTGTGAGTTAAAGTGTGTGTGAGAGAGAGTGTGTGTGTGTGAGTTAAAGTGTGTATGAGAGAGAGTATGTGTGTGAGTTAAAGTGTGTGTGAGAGAGAGTATGTGTGTGAGTTAAAGTGTGTGTGAGAGAGAGTGTGTGTGTGAGTTAAAGTGTGTGTGAGAGAGTATGTGTGTGTGAGTTAAAGTGTGTGTGAGAGAGAGTGTGTGTGAGTTAAAGTGTGTGTGAGAGAGAGTGTGTGTGTGAGTTAAAGTGTGTGTGAGAGAGAGTGTGTGTGTGAGTTAAAGTGTGTGTGAGAGAGAGTATGTGTGTGAGTTAGTGTGTGTGAGAGAGATTGTGTGTGAGTTAAAGTGTGTGTGAGAGAGAGTGTGTGTGTGAGTTAAAGTGTGTGTGAGAGAGAGTGTGTGTGTGAGTTAAAGTGTGTGTGAGAGAGAGTGTGTGTGTGAGTTAAAGTGTGTGTGAGAGAGAGTATGTGTGTGAGTTAAAGTGTGTGTGAGAGAGAGTATGTGTGTGTGAGTTAAAGTGTGTGTGAGAGAGAGTGTGTGTGAGTTAGTGTGTGTGTGAGAGAGAGTATGTGTGTGTGAGTTAAAGTGTGTGTGAGAGAGAGTATGTGTGTGAGTTAGTGTGTGTGAGAGAGAGTATGTGTGTGAGTTAAAGTGTGTGTGTGAGAGTATGTGTGTGAGTTAAAGTGTGTGTGAGAGAGAGTATGTGTGTGAGTTAAAGTGTGTGTGAGAGAAAGTGTGTGTGAGTTAAAGTGTGTGTGAGAGAGAGTGTGTGTGTGAGTTAAAGTGTGTGTGAGAGAGAGTATGTGTGTGTGAGTTAAAGTGTGTGTGAGAGAGAGTGTGTGTGTGAGTTAAAGTGTGTGTGAGAGAGAGAGTATGTGTGAGTTAAAGTGTGTGTGAGAGAGAGTATGTGTGAGTTAAAGTGTGTGTGAGAGAGAGTGTGTGTGTGAGTTAAATGTGTGTGAGAGAGTGTGTGTGTGAGTTAAAGTGTGTGAGAGAGAGAGTATGTGTGTGTGAGTTAAAGTGTGTGAGAGAGAGAGTATGTGTGTGAGTGAAAGTGTGTGTGAGAGAGAGTGTGTGTGAGTTAAAGTGTGTGTGAGAGAGAGTGTGTGTGTGAGTTAAAGTGTGTGTGAGAGAGAGTATGTGTGTGAGTTAAAGTGTGTGTGAGAGAGAGTGTGTGTGAGTTAAAGTGTGTGTGAGAGAGAGTGTGTGTGAGTTAAAGTGTGTGTGAGAGAGTGTGTGTGAGTTAGTGTGTGTGTGAGAGAGAGTATGTGTGTGTGAGTTAAAGTGTGTGTGAGAGAGAGTATGTGTGTGAGTTAGTGTGTGTGAGAGAGAGTATGTGTGTGAGTTAAAGTGTGTGTGTGAGAGTATGTGTGTGAGTTAAAGTGTGTGTGAGAGAGAGTATGTGTGTGAGTTAAAGTGTGTGTGAGAGAAAGTGTGTGTGTGAGTTAAAGTGTGTGTGAGAGAGAGTGTGTGTGTGAGTTAAAGTGTGTGTGAGAGAGAGTATGTGTGTGTGAGTTAAAGTGTGTGTGAGAGAGAGTGTGTGTGTGAGTTAAAGTGTGTGTGAGAGAGAGTATGTGTGAGTTAAAGTGTGTGTGAGAGAGAGTATGTGTGAGTTAAAGTGTGTGTGAGAGAGAGTGTGTGTGTGAGTTAAAGTGTGTGTGAAAGAGTATGTGTGTGAGTTAAAGTGTGTGTGAGAGAGAGTATGTGTGTGAGTTAAAGTGTGTGTGTGAGAGAGTATGTGTGTGAGTTAAAGTGTGTGTGAGAGAGAGTATGTGTGTGAGTTAAAGTGTGCGTGAGAGAGAGTATGTGTGTGAGTTAAAGTGTGTGTCAGAGAGAGTATGTGTGTGAGTTAAAGTGTGTGTGAGAGAGAGTATGTGTGTGAGTTAAAGTGTGTGTGAGAGAGAGTATGTGTGTGAGTTAAAGTGTGTGTGTGAGAGAGTATGTGTGTGAGTTAAAGTGTGTGTGAGAGAGAGTATGTGTGTGAGTTAAAGTGTGTGTGAGAGAGAGAGTATGTGTGTGATTTAAAGTGTGTGTGAGAGAGAGTATGTGTGTGAGTTAAAGTGTGTGTGAGAGAGAGTATGTGTGTGAGTTAAAGTGTGTGTGTGAGAGAGTATGTGTGTGAGTTAAAGTGTGTGTGAGAGAGAGTATGTGTGTGAGTTAAAGTGTGCGTGAGAGAGAGTATGTGTGTGAGTTAAAGTGTGTGTCAGAGAGAGTATGTGTGTGAGTTAAAGTGTGTGTGAGAGAGAGTATGTGTGTGAATTAAAGTGTGTGTGAGAGAGAGAGTATGTGTGTGAGTTAAAGTGTGTGTGTGAGAGAGTGTGTGTGTGAGTTAATGTGTGTGTGAGAGAGAGTATGTGTGTGAGTTAAAGTGTGTGTGAGAGAGAGTATGTGTGTGAGTTAAAGTGTGTGTGAGAGAGAGTGTGTGTGTGAGTTAAAGTGTGTGTGAGAGAGAGTATGTGTGTGAGTTAAAGTGTGTGTGAGAGAGAGTGTGTGTGTGAGTTAAAGAGTGTGTGTGAGAGAGAGTGTGCGTGTGAGTTAAAGTGTGTGTGAGAGAGAGTATGTGTGTGAGTTAAAGTGTGTGTGAGAGAGAGTGTGTGTGTGAGTTAAAGTGTGTGTGAGAGAGAGAGTATGTGTGTGAGTTAAAGTGTGTGTGAGAGAGAGAGTATGTGTGTGAGTTAAAGTGTGTGTGAGAGAGAGTATGTGTGTGAGTTAAAGTGTGTGTGAGAGAGAGTGTGTGTGTGAGTTAAAGTGTGTGTGAGATAGAGTATGTGTGTGAGTTAAAGTGTGTGTGTGAGAGAGTATGTGTGTGAGTTAAAGTGTGTGTGAGAGAGAGTATGTGTGTGAGTTAAAGTGTGTGTGAGAGAGTGTGTGTGTGAGTTAAAGTGTGTGTGAGAGAGAATATGTGTGTGAGTTAAAGTGTGTGTGAGAGAGTATGTGTGTCAGTTAAAGTGTGTGTGAGAGAGTATGTGTGTGTGAGTTAAAGTGTGTGTGAGAGAGAGTATGTGTGAGTTAAAGTGTGTGTGTGAGAGAGTATGTGTGTGAGTTAAAGATTGTGTGAGAGAGAGTGTATGTGTGAGTTAAAGTGTGTGTGAGAGAGAGTGTGTGTGTGAGTTAAAGTGTGTGTGAGAGAGAGTATGTGTGTGAGTTAAAGTGTGTGTGAGAGAGAGTATGTGTGTGAGTTAAAGTGTGTGTCAGAGAGAGTATGTGTGTGAGTTAAAGTGTGTGTGAGAGAGAGTGTGTGTGTGAGTTAAAGTGTGTGTGAGAGAGAGTATGTGTGTGAGTTAGTGTGTGTGAGAGAGTATGTGTGTCAGTTAAAGTGTGTGTGAGAGAGTATGTGTGTGTGAGTTAAAGTGTGTGTGAGAGAGAGTATGTGTGAGTTAAAGTGTGTGTGTGAGAGAGTATGTGTGTGAGTTAAAGATTGTGTGAGAGAGTGTATGTGTGAGTTAAAGTGTGTGTGAGAGAGAGTGTGTGTGTGAGTTAAAGTGTGTGTGAGAGAGAGTATGTGTGTGAGTTAAAGTGTGTGTGAGAGAGAGTATGTGTGTGAGTTAAAGTGTGTGTGAGAGAGAGTATGTGTGTGAGTTAAAGTGTGTGTGAGAGAGAGTGTGTGTGTGAGTTAAAGTGTGTGTGAGAGAGAGTATGTGTGTGAGTTAAAGTGTGTGTGAGAGAGAGTGTGTGTGTGAGTTAAAGTGTGTGTGAGAGAGAGTGTGTGTGTGTGAGTTAAAGTGTGTGTGAGAGGGAGTGTGTGTGTGTGAGTTAAAGTGTGTGTGAGAGAGAGTGTGTGTGTGAGTTAAAGTGTGTGTGAGAGAGAGTATGTGTGTGAGTTAAAGTGTGTGTGAGAGAGAGTGTGTGTGTGAGTTAAAGTGTGTGTGTGAGAGAGAGTGTGTGTGTGTGAGTTAAAGTGTGTGAGAGAGAGTATGTGTGTGAGTTAAAGTGTGTGTGAGAGAGAGTATGTGTGTGAGTTAAAGTGTGTGTGAGAGAGAGTGTGTGTGTGAGTTAAAGTGTGTGTGAGAGAGTATGTGTGTGTGAGTTAAAGTGTGTGTGAGAGAGAGTGTGTGTGTGAGTTAAAGTGTGTGTGAGAGAGTGTGTGTGTGAGTTAAAGTGTGTGTGAGAGAGAGTATGTGTGTGAGTTAGTGTGTGTGAGAGAGAGTGTGTGTGAGTTAAAGTGTGTGTGAGAGAGAGTGTGTGTGTGAGTTAAAGTGTGTGTGAGAGAGAGTGTGTGTGTGAGTTAAAGTGTGTGTGAGAGAGAGTGTGTGTGTGAGTTAAAGTGTGTGTGAGAGAGAGTATGTGTGTGAGTTAAAGTGTGTGTGAGAGAGAGTATGTGTGTGTGAGTTAAAGTGTGTGTGAGAGAGAGTGTGTGTGAGTTAGTGTGTGTGTGAGAGAGAGTATGTGTGTGTGAGTTAAAGTGTGTGTGAGAGAGAGTATGTGTGTGAGTTAGTGTGTGTGAGAGAGAGTATGTGTGTGAGTTAAAGTGTGTGTGTGAGAGTATGTGTGTGAGTTAAAGTGTGTGTGAGAGAGAGTATGTGTGTGAGTTAAAGTGTGTGTGAGAGAGAGTGTGTGTGTGAGTTAAAGTGTGTGTGAGAGAGAGTGTGTGTGTGAGTTAAAGTGTGTGTGAGAGAGAGTATGTGTGTGTGAGTTAAAGTGTGTGTGAGAGAGAGTGTGTGTGTGAGTTAGTGTGTGTGAGAGAGAGAGTATGTGTGAGTTAAAGTGTGTGTGAGAGAGAGTATGTGTGAGTTAAAGTGTGTGTGAGAGAGAGTGTGTGTGTGTGTTAAAGTGTGTGTGAGAGAGTGTGTGTGTGAGTTAAAGTGTGTGTGAGAGAGAGTATGTGTGTGTGAGTTAAAGTGTGTGTGAGAGAGAGAGTATGTGTGTGAGTGAAAGTGTGTGTGAGAGAGAGTGTGTGTGAGTTAAAGTGTGTGAGAGAGAGTGTGTGTGAGTTAAAGTGTGTGTGAGAGAGAGTGTGTGTGTGAGTTAAAGTGTGTGTGAGAGAGAGTATGTCTGTGAGTTAAAGTGTGTGTGAGAGAGAGTATGTGTGTGAGTTAAAGTGTGTGTGAGAGAGAGTGTGTGTGTGAGTTAAAGTGTGTGTGAGAGAGAGTACGTGTGTGAGTTAAAGTGTGTGTGAGAGAGAGTACGTGTGTGAGTTAAAGTGTGTGTGAGAGAGAGTATGTGTGTGAGTTAAAGTGTGTGTGAGAGAGTATGTGTGTGAGTTAAAGTGTGTGTGTGAGAGAGTATGTGTGTGAGTTAAAGTGTGTGAGAGAGAGTGTGTGTGTGAGTTAAAGTGTGTGTGAGAGAGAGTATGTGTGAGTTAAAGTGTGTGTGAGAGAGAGTGTGTGTGAGTAAAAGTGTGTGTGAGAGAGTGTGTGTGAGTTAAAGTGTGTGTGAGAGAGAGTATGTGTGTGAGTTAAAGTGTGTGTGAGAGAGAGTGTGTGTGTGAGTTAAAGTGTGTGTGAGAGAGAGTGTGTGTGTGAGTTAAAGTGTGTGAGAGAGAGAGTATGTGTGTGAGTTAAAGTGTTTGTGAAAGAGTATGTGTGTGAGTGAAAGTGTGTGTGTGAGAGAGTATGTGTGTGTGAGTTAAAGTGTGTGTGAGAGAGAGTGTGTGTGAGTTAAAGTGTGTGTGAGAGAGAGTATGTGTGTGAGTTAAAGTGTGTGTGAGAGAGAGTATGTGTGTGAGTTAAAGTGTGTGTGAGAGAGAGTATGTGTGTGAGTTAAAGTGTGTGTGAGAGAGAGTGTGTGTGAGTTAAAGTGTGTGTGAGAGAGAGTATGTGTGTGAGTTAAAGTGTGTGTGAGAGAGAGTATGTGTGTGAGTTAAAGTGTGTGTGAGAGAGAGTGTGTGTGAGTTAAAGTGTGTGTGAGAGAGAGTATGTGTGTGAGTTAAAGTGTGTGTGAGAGAGTATGTGTGTGAGTTAAAGTGTGTGTGTGAGAGAGTGTGTGAGTTAAAGTGTGTGTGAGAGAGTATGTGTGAGTTAAAGTGTGTGTGAGAGAGAGTGTGTGTGAGTTAAAGTGTGTGTGAGAGAGAGTGTGTGTGAGTTAAAGTGTGTGTGAGAGAGAGTGTGTGCGTGTGAGTTAAAGTGTGTGTGAGAGAGAGTGTGTGTGTGAATTAAAGTGTGTGTGAGAGAGTATGTGTGTGAGTTAAAGTGTGTGTGAGAGAGAGTATGTGTGTGAGTTAAAGTGTGTGTGAGAGAGAGTGTGTGTGAGTTAAAGTGTGTGTGAGAGAGTGTGTGTGTGTGAGTTAAAGTGTTTGTGAGAGAGAGTGTGTGTGTGAGTTAAAGTGTGTGTGAGAGAGAGTGTGTGTGAGTTAAAGTGTGTGTGAGAGAGAGAATGTGTGTGAGTTAAAGTGTGTGTGAGAGAGAGTATGTGTGTGAGTTAAAGTGTGTGTGAGAGAGAGTATGTGTGTGAGTTAAAGTGTGTGTGAGAGAGAGTATGTGTGTGAGTTAAAGTGTGTGTGAGAGAGAGTGTGTGTGTGAGTTAAAGTGTGTGTGAGAGAGAGTGTGTGTGTGAGATAAAGTGTGTGTGAGAGAGAGTGTGTGTGTGAGTTAAAGTGTGTGTGAGAGAGAGAAGTGTGTGAGTTAAAGTGTGTGTGAGAGAGAGTGTGTGAGTTAAAGTGTGTGTGAGAGAGAGTATGTGTGTGAGTTAAAGTGTGTGTGAGAGAGAGTATGTGTGTGAGTTAAAGTGTGTGTGAGAGAGAGTATGTGTGTGAGTTAAAGTGTGTGTGAGAGAGTGTGTGTGTGTGAGTTAAAGTGTGTGTGAGAGCGAGTATGTGTGTGAGTTAGTGTGTGTGAGAGAGAGTGTGTGTGTGAGTTAAAGTGTGTGTGAGAGAGAGTATGTGTGTGAGTTAAAGTGTGTGTGAGAGAGAGTGTGTGTGTGAGTTAGTGTGTGTGAGAGGAAGTATGTGTGTGAGTTAAAGTGTGTGTGAGAGAGAGCGTGTGTGTGAGTTAAAGTGTGTGTGAGAGAGAGTATGTGTGTGAGTTAAAGTGTGTGTGAGAGAGTGTGTGTGTGTGAGTTAAAGTGTGTGTGAGAGAGAGTGTGTGTGTGAGTTAAAGTGTGTGTGAGAGAGAGTATGTGTGTGAGTTAAAGTGTGTGTGAGAGAGAGTGTGTGTGAGTTAAAGTGTGTGTGAGAGAGAGTGTGTGTGTGAGTTAAAGTGTGTGTGAGAGAGAGTGTGTGTGTGAGTTAAAGTGTGTGTGTGAGAGAGTGTGTGTGAGTTCAAGTGTGTGTGAGAGAGAGTGTGTGTGTGAGTTAAAGTGTGTGTGAGAGAGAGTATGTGTGTGAGTTAAAGTGTGTGTGAGAGAGAGTGTGTGTGTGAGTTAAAGTGTGTGTGAGAGAGAGTGTGTGTGTGAGTTAAAGTGTGTGTGAGAGAGAGTATGTGTGTGTGAGTTAAAGTGTGTGTGAGAGAGAGTATGTGTGTGAGTTAAAGTGTGTGTGAGAGAGAGTATGTGTGAGTTAAAGTGTGTGTGTGAGAGTATGTGTGCGAGTTAAAGTGTGTGTGAGAGAGAATATGTGTGTGTGAGTTAAAGTGTGTGTGAGAGAGAGTATGTGTGTGAGTTAAAGTGTGTGTGAGAGAGAGTATGAGTGTGAGTTAAAGTGTGTGTGAGAGAGAGTATGTGTGTGAGTTAAAGTGTGTGTGAGAGAGAGTATGTGTGTGTGAGTTAAAGTGTGTGTGAGAGAGAGTATGTGTGTGAGTTAAAGTGTGTGTGAGAGAGTGTATGTGTGTGAGTTAAAGTGTGTGTGAGAGAGAGTATGTGTGTGAGTTAAAGTGTGTGTGAGAGAGAGTATGTGTGTGAGTTAAAGTGTGTGTGTGAGAGAGTATGTGTGTGAGTTAAAGTGTGTGTGAGAGAGAGTATGTGTGTGAGTTAAAGTGTGTGTGAGAGAGAGTGTGTGTGTGAGTTAAAGTGTGTGTGAGAGAGAGTGTGTGTGTGAGTTAAAGTGTGTGTGAGAGAGAGTATGTGTGTGAGTTAAAGTGTGTGTGTGAGAGAGAGTGTGTGTGTGAGTTAAAGTGTGTGTGAGAGAGAGTATGGGTGTGAGTTAAAGTGTGTGTGAGAGAAAGTGTGTGTGTTTGAGTTAAAGTGTGTGTGAGAGAGAGTATGTGTGTGAGTTAAAGTGTGTGTGAGAGAGAGTGTGTGTGTGAGTTAAAGTGTGTGTGTGAGAGAGAGTGTGTGTGAGTTAGTGTGTGAGAGAGAGTATGTGTGTGAGTTAAAGTGTGTGTGAGACAGAGTATGTGTGTGAGTTAAAGTGTGTGTGAGAGAGAGTGTTGTGTGTGAGTTAAAGTGAGTGTGAGAGAGAGTATGTGTGAGCTAAAGTGTGTGTGAGAGAGAGTATGTGTGTGAGTTAAAGTGTGTGTGAGAGAGAGTGTGTGTGTGAGTTAAAGTGTGTGTGAGAGAGAGTATGTGTTGTGAGTTAGTGTGTGTGAGAGAGAGTATGTGTGTGAGTTAAAGTGTGTGTGAGAGAGAGTATGTGTGTGAGTTAAAGTGTGTGTGAGAGAGTGTGTGTGAGAGAGAGTATGTGTGTGAGTTAAAGTGTGTGTGAGAGAGAGTGTGTGTGAGAGAGAGTATGTGTAGTGAGTTAAAGTGTGTGTGAGAGAGTATGTGTGTGAGTTAAAGTGTGTGTGAGTGAGAGTATGTGTGTGAGTTAAAGTGTGTGTGAGAGAGAGTATGTGTGTGTGAGTTAAAGTGTGTGTGAGAGAGAGTGTGTGTGTGAGTTAATGTGTGTGTGAGAGAGAGTATGTGTGTGAGTTAAAGTGTGTGTGAGAGAGAGTATGTGTGTGAGTTAAAGTGTGTGAGTGAGAGAGAGTATGTGTGTGAGTTAAAGTGTGTGTGAGAGAGAGTGTGTGTGTGAGTTAAAGTGTGTGTGAGAGAGAGTATGTGTGTGAGTTAAAGTGTGTGTGAGAGAGAGTCTGTGTGTGAGTTAAAGTGATTTTGAGAGAGAGAGTATGTGTGTGAGTTTAAAGTGTGTGTGAGAGAGAGTATGTGTGTGAGTTAAAGTGTGTGTGAGAGAGAGTGTGTGTGTGAGTTAGTGTGTGTGAGAGAGAGTATGTGTGTGTGAGTTAAAGTGTGTGTGAGAGAGAGTGTGTGTGTGTGAGTTAAAGTGTGTGTGAGAGAGTATGTGTGTGAGTTAAAGTGTGTGTGAGAGAGAGTATGTGTGTGAGTTAAAGTGTGTGTGAGAGAGAGTGTGTGTGTGAGTTAAAGTGTGTGTGTGAGAGAGTGTGTTGTGTGAGTTAAAGTGTGTGTGAGAGAGAGTGTGTGTGTGAGTTAAAGTGTGTGTGTGAGAGAGAGTGTGTGTGTGAGTTAAAGTGTGTGTGAGAGAGAGTATGTGTGTGAGTTAAAGTGTGTGTGAGAGAGAGTATGTGTGTGAGTTAAAGTGTGTGTGAGAGAGAGTGTGTGTGTGAGTTAGTGTGTGTGTGTGAGAGAGTATGTGTGTGAGTTAAAGTGTGTGTGAGAGAGATTGAGTGTGTGAGTTAAAGTGTGGTGAGAGAGAGTGTGTGTGTGTGAGTGAAAGTGTGTGTGAGAGAGAGTGTGTGTGTGAGTTAAAGTGTGTGTGAGAGAGAGTATGTGTGTGAGTTAGTGTGTGTGAGAGAGAGTATGTGTGTGAGTTAAAGTGTGTGTGAGAGAGAGTATGTGTGTGAGTTAAATTGTGTGTGAGAGAGAGTGTGTGTGTGAGTTAAAGTGTGTGTGTGAGAGAGTATGTGTGTGAGTTAAAGTGAGTGTGAGAGAGAGTATGTGTGTGAGTTAAAGTGTGTGTGAGAGAGAGTGTGTGTGTGTGAGTTAAAGTGTGTGTGAGAGAGAGTGTGTGTGTGAGTTAGTGTGTGTGAGAGAGAGTATGTGTGTGAGTTAAAGTGTGTGTGAGAGAGTGTGTGTGTGTGAGTTATAGTGTGTGTGAGAGAGAGTATGTGTGTGAGTTAAAGTGTGTGTGTAGAGAGAGTATGTGTGTGAGTTAAAGTGTGTGTGAGAGAGAGAGTATGTGTGTGAGTTAAAGTGTGTGTGAGAGAGTGTGTGTGTGTGAGTTATCGTGTGTGTGAGAGAGAGTATGTGTGTGAGTTAAAGTGTGTGTGAGAGAGAGTGTGTGTGTGAGTTAAAGTGTGTGTGAGAGAGTGTATGTGTGTGAGTTAAAGTGTGTGTGAGAGAGAGTATGTGTGTGAGTTAAAGTGTGTGTGAGAGAGAGTATGTGTGTGAGTTAAAGTGTGTGTGAGAGAGAGTATGTGTGTGAGTTGAAGTGTGTGTGAGAGAGAGCATGTGTGAGTTAAAGTGTGTGTGAGAGAGAGTATGTGTGTGAGTTAAAGTGTGTGTGTGAGTTAAAGTGTGTGTGTGAGTTAAAGTGTGTGTGAGAGAGAGTGTGTGTGAGTAAAAGTGTGTCAGAGAGAGAGCATGTGTGTGAGTTAAAGTGTGTGTGAGAGAGTGTATGTGTGTGAGTTAAAGTGTGTGTGAGAGAGAGTATGTGTGTGAGTTAAAGTGTGTGTGTGTGAGTTAAAGTGTGTGTGTGAGTTAAAGTGTGTGCGAGAGAGAGTATGTGTGTGAGTTAAAGTGTGTGAGAGAGAGTGTGTGTGTGAGTTAAAGTGTGTGTGAGAGAGAGTATGTGTGTGAGTTAGTGTGTGTGAGAGAGAGTATGTGTGTGAGTTAAAGTGTGTGTGAGAGAGTGTGTGTGTGTGAGTTAAAGTGTGTGTGAGAGAGAGTATGTGTGTGAGTTAAAGTGTGTGTGAGAGAGTGTGTGTGTGAGTTAAAGTGTGTGTGAGAGAGAGTGTGTGTGTGAGTTAAAGTGTGTGTGAGAGAGAGAGTGTGTGTGAGTTAAAGTGTGTTTGAGAGAGAGTATGTGTGTGAGTTAAAGTGTGTGTGAGAGAGAGTGTGTGTGTGAGTTAAAGTGTGTGTGAGAGAGAGTGTGTGTGTGAGAGAGTGTGTGTGTGTGAGTTAAAGTGTGTGTGAGAGAGTATGTGTGTGTGTGAGTTAGTGTGTGTGTGAGAGAGAGTATGTGTGTGAGTTAAAGTGTGTGTGAGAGAGAGTGTGTGTGTGAGTTAAAGTGTGTGTCAGAGAGAGTATGTGTGTGAGTTAAAGTTTTGTGTGAGAGAGAGTATGTGTGAGTTAAAGTGTGTGTGAGAGAGAGTATGTGTGTGAGTTAAAGTGTGTGTGAGAGAGAGTGTGTGTGTGTGAGTTAAAGTGTGTGTGAGAGAGAGTATGTGTGTGAGTTAAAGTGTGTGTGAGAGAGAGTATGTGTGTGAGTTAAAGTGTGTGTGAGAGAGAGTATGTGTGTGAGTTAAAGTGTGTGTGAGAGAGAGTGTAGTGTGTGAGTTAAAGTGTGTGTGAGAGAGAGTATGTGTGTGAGTTAAAGTGTGTGTGAGAGAGAGTATGTGTGTGAGTTAAAGTGTGTCTGAGAGAGAGTGTGTGTTTGAGTTAAAGTGTGTGTGAGAGAGAGTATGTGTGTGAGTTAAAGTGTGTGTGTGAGAGAGAGTGTGTGTGTGAGTTAAAGTGTGTGTGAGAGAGAGGATGTGTGTGAGTTAAAGTGTGTGAGAGAGAGTGTGTGTGTTTGAGTTAAAGTGTGTGTGAGAGAGAGTATGTGTGTGAGTTAAAGTGTGTGTGTGAGTTAAGTGTGTGTGAGAGAGAGTGTGTGTGTGAGTAAAGTATGTGTGTGAGTTAAAGTGTGTGTGAGAGAGAGTATGTGTGTGTGAGTTAAGTGTGTGTGAGAGAGAGTGTGTGTGTGAGTTAAAGTGTGTGTGAGGAGAGTATGTGTGTGAGTTAAAGTGTGTGTGAGAGAGAGTGTGTGTGTGAGTTAAAGTGTGTGTGAGTTAAAGTGTGTGTGAGAGAGAGTATGTGTGTGAGTTAAAGTGTGTGTGAGAGAGAGTATGTGTGTGAGTTAAAGTGTGTGTGAGAGAGAGTATGTGTGTGAGTTAAAGTGTGTGTGAGAGAGAGTGTGTGTGAGTTATAGTGTGTGTGAGAGAGAGTATGTGTGTGAGTTAAAGTGTGTGTGAGAGAGAGTATGTGTGTGAGTTAAAGTGTGTGTGTGAGAGTGTGTGTGTGAGTTAAAGTGTGTGTGAGAGAGTATGTGTGTGAGTTAAATTGTGTGTGAGAGAGAGTATGTGTGTGAGTTAAAGTGTGTGTGAGAGAGTGTATGTGTGTGAGTTAAAGTGTGTGTGAGAGAGAGTATGTGTGTGAGTTAAAGTGTGTGTGAGAGAGAGTATGTGTGTGAGTTAAAGTGTGTGTGTGAGAGAGTATGTGTGTGAGTTAAAGTGTGTGTGAGAGAGAGTATGTGTGTGAGTTAAAGTGTGTGTGAGAGAGAGTGTGTGTGTGAGTTAAAGTGTGTGTGAGAGAGAGTGTGTGTGTGAGTTAAAGTGTGTGTGAAGAGAGTATGTGTGTGAGTTAAAGTTGTGTGAGAGAGAGTTGTGTGTGTGAGTTAAAGTGTGTGTGAGAGAGAGTATGGGTGTGAGTTAAAGTGTGTGTGAGAGAGAGTGTGTGTGTTGAGTTAAAGTGTGTGTGAGAGAGAGTATGTGTGTGAGTTAAAGTGTGTGTGAGAGAGAGTGTGTGTGTGAGTTAAAGTGTGTGTGAGAGAGAGTGTGTGTGTGAGTTAGCGTGTGTGAGAGAGAGTATGTGTGTGAGTTAAAGTGTGTGTGAGACAGAGTATTGTGTGTGAGTTAAAGTGTGTGTGAGAGAGAGTGGTGTGTGTGAGTTAAAGTGTGTGTGAGAGAGAGTATGTGTGAGCTTAAGTGTGTGTGTGAGAGAGAGTATGTGTGTGAGTTAAAGTGTGTGTGAGAGAGAGTGTGTGTGTGAGTTAAAGTGTGTGTGAGAGAGAGTATGTGTGTGAGTTAGTGTGTGTGAGAGAGAGTATGTGTGTGAGTTAAAGTGTGTGTGAGAGAGAGTATGTGTGTGAGTTAAAGTGTGTGTGAGAGAGTGTGTGTGAGAGAGTGTAGTGTGTGAGTTAAAGTGTGTGTGAGAGAGAGTGTGTGTGAGAGAGAGTATGTGTGTGAGTTAAAGTGAGTGTGAGAGAGTATGTGTGTGAGTTAAAGTGTGTGTGAGTGAGAGTATGTGTGTGAGTTAAAGTGTGTGTGAGAGAGAGTATGTGTGTGTGAGTTAAAGTGTGTGTGAGAGAGAGTGTGTGTGTGAGTTAAAGTGTGTGTGAGAGAGAGTATGTGTGTGAGTTAAAGTGTGTGTGAGAGAGAGTATGTGTGTGAGTTAAAGTGTGTGTGAGAGAGAGTATGTGTGTGAGTTAAAGTGTGTGTGAGAGAGAGTGTGTGTGTGAGTTAAAGTGTGTGTGAGAGAGAGTATGTGTGTGAGTTAAAGTGTGTTGAGAGAGAGTATGTGTGTGAGTTAAAGTGTGTTGAGAGAGAGTATGTGTGTGAGTTAAAGTGTGTGTGAGAGAGTATGTGTGTGAGTTAAAGTGTGTGTGAGAGAGAGTATTGTGTGTGAGTTAAGTGTGTGTGAGAGAGAGTATGTGTGGTGAGTTAAAGTGTGTGTGAGAGAGAGAGTGTGTGTGTGAGTTAAAGTGTGTGTGAGAGAGTATGTGTGTGAGTTAAAGTGTGTGTGAGAGAGAGTATGTGTGTGAGTTAAAGTGTGTGTGTGAGAGAGAGTGTGTGTGTGAGTTAAAGTGTGTGTGTGAGAGAGTGTGTGTGTGAGTTAAAGTGTGTGTGTGAGAGAGAGTATGTGTGTGAGTTAAAGTGTGTGTGAGAGAGAGAGTATGTGTGTGAGTTAAAGTGTGTGTGAGAGAGAGTATGTGTGTGAGTTAAAGTGTGTGTGAGAGAGAGTGTGTGTGTGAGTTAAGTGTGTGTGAGAGAGAGTAGTGTGTGTGAGTGTAAGTGTGTGTGAGAGAGAGTTCTGTGTGTGAGTTAAAGTGTGTGTGAGAGAGAGTATGTGTGTGAGTTAAAGTGTGGTGTGAGAGAGAGTGTGTGTGTGAGTTAAAGTGTGTGTGAGAGAGAGTATGTGTGTGAGTTAAGTGTGTGTGAGAGAGAGTATGTGTGTGAGTTAAAGTGTGTGTGAGAGAGAGTATGTGTGTGAGTTAAAGTGTGTGTGAGAGAGAGTGTGTGTGTGAGTTAAGTGTGTGTGATGAGAGAGTATGTGTGTGAGTTAAAGTGTGTGTGAGAGAGAGAGTGTGTGTGAGTAAAGTGTGTGTGAGAGAGTGTGTGTGTGTGAGTTAAAGTGTGTGTGAGAGAGAGTGTGTGTGTGAGTTAGTGTGTGTGAGAGAGAGTATGTGTGTGAGTTAAAGTGTGTGTGAGAGAGTGTGTGTGTGTGAGTTATAGTGTGTGTGAGAGAGAGTATGTGTGTGAGTTAAAGTGTGTGTGTGAGAGAGTATGTGTGTGAGTTAAAGTGTGTGTGAGAGAGAGTATGTGTGTGAGTTAAAGTGTGTGTGAGAGAGTGTGTGTGTGTGAGTTATCGTGTGTGTGAGAGAGAGTATGTGTGTGAGTTAAAGTGTGTGTGAGAGAGAGTGTGTGTGTGAGTTAAAGTGTGTGTGAGAGAGTGTATGTGTGTGAGTTAAAGTGTGTGTGAGAGAGAGTATGTGTGTGAGTTAAAGTGTGTGTGAGAGAGAGTATGTGTGTGAGTTAAAGTGTGTGTGAGAGAGAGTATGTGTGTGAGTTGAAGTGTGTGTGAGAGAGAGCATGTGTGAGTTAAAGTGTGTGTGAGAGAGAGTATGTGTGTGAGTTAAAGTGTGTGTGTGAGTTAAAGTGTGTGTGTGAGTTAAAGTGTGTGTGAGAGAGAGAGTGTGTGTGAGTAAAAGTGTGTCAGAGAGAGAGCATGTGTGTGAGTTAAAGTGTGTGTGAGAGAGTGTATGTGTGTGAGTTAAAGTGTGTGTGAGAGAGAGTATGTGTGTGAGTTAAAGTGTGTGTGAGAGAGAGTATGTGTGTGAGTTAAAGTGTGTGTGTGAGTTAAGTGTAGTGTGTGAGTTAAAGTGTGTGCGAGAGAGAGTATGTGTGTGAGTTAAAGTGTGTGAGAGAGAGTGTGTGTGTGAGTTAAAGTGTGTGTGAGAGAGAGTATGTGTGTGAGTTAGTGTGTGTGAGAGAGAGTATGTGTGTGAGTTAAAGTGTGTGTGAGAGAGTGTGTGTGTGTGAGTTAAAGTGTGTGTGAGAGAGAGTATGTGTGTGAGTTAAAGTGTGTGTGAGAGAGTGTGTGTGTGAGTTAAAGTGTGTGTGAGAGAGAGTGCGTGTGTGAGTTAAAGTGTGTGTGAGAGAGAGAGTGTGTGTGAGTTAAAGTGTGTTTGAGAGAGAGTATGTGTGTGAGTTAAAGTGTGTGTGAGAGAGAGTGTGTGTGTGAGTTAAAGTGTGTGTGAGAGAGAGTGTGTGTGTGAGAGAGTGTGTGTGTGTGAGTTAAAGTGTGTGTGAGAGAGTATGTGTGTGTGTGAGTTAGTGTGTGTGTGAGAGAGAGTATGTGTGTGAGTTAAAGTGTGTGTGAGAGAGAGTGTGTGTGTGAGTTAAAGTGTGTGTCAGAGAGAGTATGTGTGTGAGTTAAAGTTTGTGTGAGAGGGAGTATGTGTGAGTTAAAGTGTGTGTGAGAGAGAGTATGTGTGTGAGTTAAAGTGTGTGTGAGAGAGAGAGTGTGTGTGTGAGTTAAAGTGTGTGTGAGAGAGAGTATGTGTGTGAGTTAAAGTGTGTGTGAGAGAGAGTATGTGTGTGAGTTAAAGTGTGTGTGAGAGAGAGTATGTGTGTGAGTTAAAGTGTGTGTGAGAGAGAGTGTGTGTGTGAGTTAAAGTGTGTGTGAGAGAGAGTATGTGTGTGAGTTAAAGTGTGTGTGAGAGAGAGTATGTGTGTGAGTTAAAGTGTGTGTGAGAGAGAGTGTGTGTTTGAGTTAAAGTGTGTGTGAGAGAGAGTATGTGTGTGAGTTAAAGTGTGTGTGAGAGAGAGTGTGTGTGTGAGTTAAAGTGTGTGTGAGAGAGAGGATGTGTGTGAGTTAAAGTGTGTGAGAGAGAGTGTGTGTGTTTGAGTTAAAGTGTGTGTGAGAGAGAGTATGTGTGTGAGTTAAAGTGTGTGTGTGAGTTAAAGTGTGTGTGAGAGAGAGTGTGTGTGTGAGTTAAAGTGTGTGTGAGAGAGAGTATGTGTGTGTGAGTTAAAGTGTGTGTGAGAGAGAGTGTGTGTGTGAGTTAAAGTGTGTGTGAGGGAGAGTATGTGTGTGAGTTAAAGTGTGTGTGAGAGAGAGTGTGTGTGTGAGTTAAAGTGTGTGTGAGTTAAAGTGTGTGTGAGAGAGAGTATGTGTGTGAGTTAAAGTGTGTGTGAGAGAGAGTATGTGTGTGAGTTAAAGTGTGTGTGAGAGAGAGTATGTGTGTGAGTTAAAGTGTGTGTGAGAGAGAGTGTGTGTGAGTTATAGTGTGTGTGAGAGAGAGTATGTGTGTGAGTTAAAGTGTGTGTGAGAGAGAGTATGTGTGTGAGTTAAAGTGTGTGTGTGAGAGTGTGTGTGTGAGTTAAAGTGTGTGTGAGAGTATGTGTGTGAGTTAAATTGTGTGTGAGAGAGAGTGTGTGTGTGAGTTAAAGTGTGTGTGAGAGAGAGTATGTGTATGAGTTAAAGTGTGTGTGTGAGAGTGTGTGTGTGAGTTAAAGTGTGTGTGAGAGTATGTGTGTGAGTTAAAGTGTGTGTGAGAGAGAGTGTGAGTGTGAGTTAAAGTGTGTGTGAGAGAGAGTATGTGTGTGAGTTAAAGTGTGTGTGTGAGAGTGTGTGTGTGAGTTAAAGTGTGTGTGAGAGAGAGTGTGTGTGTGAGTTAAAGTGTGTGTGAGAGAGAGTATGTGTGTGAGTTAAAGTGTGTGTGTGAGAGTGTGTGTGTTAGTTAAAGTGTGTGTGAGAGAGAGTGTGTGTGTGAGTTAAAGTGTGTGTGAGAGAGAGTATGTGTGTGAGTTAAAGTGTGTGTGAGAGAGAGTATGTGTGTGAGTTAAAGTGTGTGTGTGAGAGTGTGTGTTTGAGTTAAAGTGTGTGTGAGAGAGAGTGTGTGTGTGAGTTAAAGTGTGTGTGAGAGAGTGTATGTGTGTGAGTTAAAGTGTGTGTGAGAGAGAGTATGTGTGAGTTAAAGTGTGTGTGAGAGAGTATGTGTGAGTTAAAGTGTGTGTGAGAGAGAGTGTGTGTGTGAGTTAGTGTGTGTGTGAGAGAGTGTGTGCGTGAGTTAAAGTGTGTGTGAGAGAGAGTATGTGTGTGAGTTAAAGTGTGTGTGAGAGAGAGTATGTGTGTGAGTTAGTGTGTGTGTGAGAGAGTATGTGTGTGAGTTAAAGTGTGTGTGAGAGAGAGTATGTGTGTGAGTTAAAGTGTGTGTGTGAGAGAGTGTGTGTGTGAGTTAAAGTGTGTGTGAGAGAGAGTATGTGTGTGAGTTAAAGTGTGTGTGAGAGAGAGTATGTGTGTGAGTTAAAGTGTGTGTGTGAGAGAGAGTATGTGTGTGAGTTAAAGTGTGTGTGTGAGAGAGTATGTGTGTGAGTTAAAGTGTGTGTGTGAGAGAGAGTATGTGTGTGAGTTAAAGTGTGTGTGAGAGAGAGTGTGTGTGTGAGTTAGTGTGTGTGTGAGAGAGAGTGTGTGTGTGAGTTAAAGTGTGTGTGTGAGAGAGTATGTGTGTGAGTTAAAGTGTGTGTGAGAGAGAGTATGTGTGTGAGTTAAAGTGTGTGTGAGAGAGTGTGTGTGTGTGAGTTAAAGTGTGTGTGAGAGAGAGTGTGTGTGTGAGTTAGTGTGTGTGAGAGAGAGTATGTGTGTGAGTTAAAGTGTGTGTGAGAGAGTGTGTGTGTGTGAGTTATAGTGTGTGTGAGAGAGAGTATGTGTGTGAGTTAAAGTGTGTGTGTGAGAGAGTATGTGTGTGAGTTAAAGTGTGTTTGAGAGAGAGTATGTGTGTGAGTTAAAGTGTGTGTGAGAGAGTGTGTGTGTGTGAGTTATAGTGTGTGTGAGAGAGAGTGTGTGTGTGAGTTAAAGTGTGTGTGAGAGAGAGTGTGTGTGTGAGTTAAAGTGTGTGTGAGAGAGTGTATGTGTGTGAGTTAAAGTGTCTGTGAGAGAGAGTATGTGTGTGAGTTAAAGTGTGTGTGAGAGAGAGTATGTGTGTGAGTTAAAGTGTGTGTGAGAGAGAGTATGTGTGTGAGTTGAAGTGTGTGTGAGAGAGAGCATGTGTGAGTTAAAGTGTGTGTGAGAGAGAGTATGTGTGTGAGTTAAAGTGTGTGTGTGAGTTAAAGTGTGTGTGTGAGTTAAAGTGTGTGTGAGAGAGAGAGTGTGTGTGAGTAAAAGTGTGTCAGAGAGAGAGCATGTGTGTGAGTTAAAGTGTGTGTGAGAGAGTGTATGTGTGTGAGTTAAAGTGTGTGTGAGAGAGAGTATGTGTGTGAGTTAAAGTGTGTGTGAGAGAGAGTATGTGTGTGAGTTAAAGTGTGTGTGTGAGTTAAAGTGTGTGTGTGAGTTAAAGTGTGTGCGAGAGAGAGTATGTGTGTGAGTTAAAGTGTGTGAGAGAGAGTGTGTGTGTGAGTTAAAGTGTGTGTGAGAGAGAGTATGTGTGTGAGTTAGTGTGTGTGAGAGAGAGTATGTGTGTGAGTTAAAGTGTGTGTGAGAGAGTGTGTGTGTGTGAGTTAAAGTGTGTGTGAGAGAGAGTATGTGTGTGAGTTAAAGTGTGTGTGAGAGAGAGTATGTGTGTGAGTTAAAGTGTGTGTGAGAGAGTGTGTGTGTGAGTTAAAGTGTGTGTGAGAGAGAGTGTGTGTGTGAGTTAAAGTGTGTGTGAGAGAGAGAGTGTGTGTGAGTTAAAGTGTGTTTGAGAGAGAGTATGTGTGTGAGTTAAAGTGTGTGTGAGAGAGAGTGTGTGTGTGAGTTAAAGTGTGTGTGAGAGAGAGTGTGTGTGTGAGTTAAAGTGTGTGTGAGAGAGTGTGTGTGTGTGAGTTAAAGTGTGTGTGAGAGAGTATGTGTGTGTGTGAGTTAGTGTGTGTGTGAGAGAGAGTATGTGTGTGAGTTAAAGTGTGTGTGAGAGAGAGTGTGTGTGTGAGTTAAAGTGTGTGTCAGAGAGAGTATGTGTGTGAGTTAAAGTTTGTGTGAGAGAGAGTATGTGTGAGTTAAAGTGTGTGTGAGAGAGAGTATGTGTGTGAGTTAAAGTGTGTGTGAGAGAGAGTGTGTGTGTGAGTTAAAGTGTGTGTGAGAGAGAGTATGTGTGTGAGTTAAAGTGTGTGTGAGAGAGAGTATGTGTGTGAGTTAAAGTGTGTGTGAGAGAGAGTATGTGTGTGAGTTAAAGTGTGTGTGAGAGAGAGTGTGTGTGTGAGTTAAAGTGTGTGTGAGAGAGAGTATGTGTGTGAGTTAAAGTGTGTGTGAGAGAGAGTATGTGTGTGAGTTAAAGTGTGTCTGAGAGAGAGTGTGTGTTTGAGTTAAAGTGTGTGTGAGAGAGAGTATGTGTGTGAGTTAAAGTGTGTGTGAGAGAGAGTGTGTGTGTGAGTTAAAGTGTGTGTGAGAGAGAGGATGTGTGTGAGTTAAAGTGTGTGAGAGAGAGTGTGTGTGTTTGAGTTAAAGTGTGTGTGAGAGAGAGTATGTGTGTGAGTTAAAGTGTGTGTGTGAGTTAAAGTGTGTGTGAGAGAGAGTGTGTGTGTGAGTTAAAGTGTGTGTGAGAGAGAGTATGTGTGTGAGTTAAACTGTGTGTGAGAGAGAGTATGTGTGTGTGAGTTAAAGTGTGTGTGAGAGAGAGTGTGTGTGTGAGTTAGTGTGTGTGAGAGAGAGTATGTGTGTGAGTTAAAGTGTGTGTGAGAGAGTGTGTGTGTGTGAGTTAAAGTGTGTGTGAGAGAGAGTATGTGTGTGAGTTAAAGTGTGTGTGAGAGAGTGTGTGTGTGAGTTAAAGTGTGTGTGAGAGAGAGTGTGTGTGTGAGTTAAAGTGTGTGTGAGAGAGAGAGTGTGTGTGAGTTAAAGTGTGTTTGAGAGAGAGTATGTGTGTGAGTTAAAGTGTGTGTGAGAGAGAGTGTGTGTGTGAGTTAAAGTGTGTGTGAGAGAGAGTGTGTGTGTGAGTTAAAGTGTGTGTGAGAGAGGGTGTCTGTGTGAGTTAAAGTGTGTGTGAGAGAGTATGTGTGTGTGTGAGTTAGTGTGTGTGTGAGAGAGAGTATGTGTGTGAGTTAAAGTGTGTGTGAGAGAGAGTGTGTGTGTCAGTTAAAGTGTGTGTCAGAGAGAGTATGTGTGTGAGTTAAAGTTTGTGTGAGAGAGAGTATGTGTGAGTTAAAGTGTGTGTGAGAGAGAGTATGTGTGAGAGTTAAAGTGTGTGTGAGAGAGAGTATGTGTGTGAGTTAAAGTGTGTGTGAGAGAGAGTATGTGTGTGAGTTAAAGTGTGTGTGAGAGAGAGTATGTGTGTGAGTTAAAGTGTGTGTGAGAGAGAGTGTGTGTGTGAGTTAAAGTGTGTGTGAGAGAGAGTATGTGTGTGAGTTAAAGTGTGTGTGAGAGAGAGTATGTGTGTGAGTTAAAGTGTGTCTGAGAGAGAGTGTGTGTTTGAGTTAAAGTGTGTGTGAGAGAGAGTATGTGTGTGAGTTAAAGTGTGTGTGAGAGAGAGTGTGTGTGTGAGTTAAAGTGTGTGTGAGAGAGAGGATGTGTGTGAGTTAAAGTGTGTGAGAGAGAGTGTGTGTGTTTGAGTTAAAGTGTGTGTGAGAGAGAGTATGTGTGTGAGTTAAAGTGTGTGTGTGAGTTAAAGTGTGTGTGAGAGAGAGTGTGTGTGTGAGTTAAAGTGTGTGTGAGAGAGAGTATGTGTGTGAGTTAAACTGTGTGTGAGAGAGAGTATGTGTGTGTGAGTTAAAGTGTGTGTGAGAGAGAGTGTGTGTGTGAGTTAAAGTGTGTGTGAGAGAGAGTATGTGTGTGAGTTAAAGTGTGTGTGAGAGAGAGTGTGTGTGTGAGTTAAAGTGTGTGTGAGTGAAAGTGTGTGTGAGAGAGAGTATGTGTGTGAGTTAAAGTGTGTGTGAGAGAGAGTATGTGTGTGAGTTAAAGTGTGTGTGAGAGAGAGTATGTGTGTGAGTTAAAGTGTGTGTGAGAGAGAGTGTGTGTGAGTTATAGTGTGTGTGAGAGAGAGTATGTGTGTGAGTTAAAGTGTGTGTGAGAGAGAGTATGTGTGTGAGTTAAAGTGTGTGTGTGAGAGTGTGTGTGTGAGTTAAAGTGTGTGTGAGAGTATGTGTGTGAGTTAAAGTGTGTGTGAGAGAGAGTGTGTGTGTGAGTTAAAGTGTGTGTGAGAGAGAGTATGTGTATGAGTTAAAGTGTGTGTGTGAGAGTGTGTGTGTGAGTTAAAGTGTGTGTGAGAGTATGTGTGTGAGTTAAAGTGTGTGTGAGAGAGAGTGTGAGTGTGAGTTAAAGTGTGTGTGAGAGAGAGTATGTGTGTGAGTTAAAGTGTGTGTGTGAGAGTGTGTGTGTGAGTTAAAGTGTGTGTGAGAGAGAGTGTGTGTGTGAGTTAAAGTGTGTGTGAGAGAGAATATGTGTGTGAGTTAAAGTGTGTGTGTGAGAGTGTGTGTGTTAGTTAAAGTGTGTGTGAGAGAGAGTGTGTGTGTGAGTTAAAGTGTGTGTGAGAGAGAGTATGTGTGTGAGTTAAAGTGTGTGTGAGAGAGAGTATGTGTGTGAGTTAAAGTGTGTGTGTGAGAGTGTGTGTGTGAGTTAAAGTGTGTGTGAGAGAGAGTGTGTGTGTGAGTTAAAGTGTGTGTGAGAGAGTGTATGTGTGTGAGTTAAAGTGTGTGTGAGAGAGAGTATGTGTGAGTTAAAGTGTGTGTGAGAGAGTATGTGTGAGTTAAAGTGTGTGTGAGAGAGAGTGTGTGTGTGAGTTAGTGTGTGTGTGAGAGAGTATGTGTGTGAGTTAAAGTGTGTGTGAGAGAGAGTATGTGTGTGAGTTAAAGTGTGTGTGTGAGAGAGTGTGTGCGTGAGTTAAAGTGTGTGTGAGAGAGAGTATGTGTGTGAGTTAAAGTGTGTGTGAGAGAGAGTATGTGTGTGAGTTAGTGTGTGTGTGAGAGAGTATGTGTGTGAGTTAAAGTGTGTGTGAGAGAGAGTATGTGTGTGAGTTAAAGTGTGTGTGTGAGAGAGTGTGTGTGTGTTAGTGTGTGTGTGAGAGAGAGTATGTGTGTGAGTTAAAGTGTGTGTGAGAGAGAGTGTGTGTGTGTTAGTGTGTGTGTGAGAGAGAGTATGTGTGTGAGTTAAAGTGTGTGTGAGAGAGAGTGTGTGTGTGAGTTAAAGTGTGTGAGAGAGAGAGTATGTGTGTGTGTGAGTTAAAGTGTGTGTGAGAGAGAGTGTGTGTGTGAGTTAATGTGTGTGTGAGAGAGAGTATGTGTGAGTTAAAGTGTGTGTGAGAGGGAGTGTGTCTGTGAGTTAAAGTGTGTGTGAGAGAGAGTATGTGTGTGAGTTAAAGTGTGTGTGAGAGAGAGTGTGTGTGAGTTAAAGTGTGTGTGAGAGAGAGTGTGTGTGTGAGTTAAAGTGTGTGTGAGAGAGAGTGTGTGTGAGTTAAAGTGTGTGTGAGAGAGAGTGTGTGTGTGAGTTAAAGTGTGTGTGAGAGGGAGTATGTGTGTGAGTTAAAGTGTGTGTGAGAGAGAGTGTGTGTGTGAGTTAAAGTGTGTGTGAGAGAGTATGTGTGTGAGTTAAAGTGTGTGTGAGAGAGAGTATGTGTGTGAGTTAAAGTGTGTGTGAGAGAGAGTGTGTGTGAGTTAAAGTGTGTGTGAGAGAGAGTGTGTGTGAGTTAAAGTGTGTGTGAGAGAGAGTATGTGTGTGAGTTAAAGTGTGTGTGAGAGAGAGTATGTGTGTGAGTTAAAGTGTGTGTGAGAGAGAGTATGTGTGTGAGTTAAAGTGTGTGTGAGAGAGAGTATGTGTGTGAGTTAAAGTGTGTGTGAGAGAGAGTATGTGTGTGAGTTAAAGTATGTGTGAGAGAGAGTGTGTGTGTGAGTTAAAGTGTGTGTGAGAGAGAGTATGTGTGTGAGTTAAAGTGTGTGTGAGAGAGTATGTGTGTGAGTTAAAGTGTGTGTGTGAGAGAGTATGTGTGTGAGTTAAAGTGTGTTTGAGAGAGAATATGTGTGTGAGTTAAAGTGTGTGTGTGAGAGAGTATGTGTGTGAGTTAAAGTGTGTGTGAGAGAGAGAGTGTGTGTGAGTTAAAGTGTGTGTGAGGGAGAGTGTGTGTGTGAGTTAAAGTGTGTGTGAGAGAGTATGTGTGTGTGTTAAAGTGTGTGTGAGAGAGAGTATGTGTGTGAGTTAAAGTGTGTGTGAGAGAGAGTGTGTGTGTGAGTTAAAGTGTGTGTGAGAGAGTATGTGTGTGTGTTAAAGTGTGTGTGAGAGAGAGTATGTGTGTGAGTTAAAGTGTGTGTGAGAGAGAGTATGTGTGTGAGTTAAAGTGTGTGTGAGAGAGAGTGTGTGTGTGAGTTAAAGTGTGTGTGAGAGAGAGTATGTGTGTGAGTTAAAGTGTGTGTGAGAGAGAGTGTGTGTGTGAGTTAAAGTGTGTGTGAGAGAGAGTATGTGTGTGAGTTAAAGTGTGTGTGAGAGAGAGAGTGTGTGTGAGTTAAAGTGTGTTTGAGAGAGAGTGTGTGTGTGAGTTAAAGTGTGTGTGAGAGAGAGTATGTGTGTGAGTTAGTGTGTGTGAGAGAGAGTATGTGTGTGAGTTAAAGTGTGTGTGAGAGAGAGTATGTGTGTGAGTTAAAGTGTGTATGAGAGAGAGTATGTGTGTGAGTTAAAGTGTGTGTGAGAGAGAGTGTGTGTGTGAGTTAAAGTGTGTGTGAGAGAGAGTGTGTGTGAGTTAAAGTGTGTGTGAGAGAGAGTATGTGTGTGAGTTAAAGTGTGTGTGAGAGAGAGTATGTGTGTGAGTTAGTGTGTGTGAGAGAGAGTGTGTGTGTGAGTTAAAGTGTGTGTGTGAGAGTATGTGTGTGAGTTAAAGTGTGTGTGAGAGAGAGTGTGTGTGTGCGTTAAACTGTGTGTGAGAGAGAGTGTGTGTGAGTTAAAGTGTGTGTGAGAGAGAGTATGTGTGTGAGTTAAAGTGTGTGTGAGAGAGAGTATGTGTGTGAGTTAGTGTGTGTGAGAGAGAGTATGTGTGTGAGTTAAAGTGTGTGTGAGAGAGAGTATGTGTGTGTTAGTTTGTGTGAGAGAGAGTATGTGTGCGAGTTAAAGTGTGTGTGAGAGAGAGTGTGTGTGTGAGTTAAAGTGTGTGTGAGAGAGAGTATGTGTGTGAGTTAAAGTGTGTGTGAGAGAGAGAGTGTGTGTGAGTTAAAGTGTGTGTGAGAGAGAGAGTATGTTGTAAGGTGTCGTTTTAACGAGCTTGTGGTGTGCGAGATCGGTTTTTGATTTCACACTGCTCGTGAGCGGTTCTGAAGCGCTCCCCCCTCACCGGTTCTAGACACTGGGCTTATTGCCAGACCACCTTGATGTGTTGGCCCAACTTGTGACTCGGAAGACAAATGGATCAGGTGAGACAAGGTAAGTTTTAAATCAAGGGTATCTTTATTTTTAAGGAGAATAAAACATAGAGAATGAAGAAACAATGCAGACAAAAATCATGAACACGCCTCTCAATGGGAACTAAAATTTAACACACAAGAGTTACTTTGACTATCATAATACATCAATTCTAGATCAGCGATATAATAAAACGGGGGTGGAGAAAGCGCACGGCACAACGAAGGATGAATAACACACCCGAATTACAAAGCCCTTAATATTAAAAACCTTCCCGTCTCTACAGTATACCTCAACTAGATCAGCTAGGTGGAGTTGGCACTCTATGCTCACCAGGGTTTTTAAAACTGTCCTTGACCTTGGTGCTACTGTATCGTCCGGGATCTCCAATCTTCCTTATGGGACCGGCTCCTGAACCTGCTCTCCTGCTCGAACTTGTAGGCCCTCCGTGCTCCTCGAACCGTAATCGAACCTCTCCACTCGCTCTGCCTTTGACCTCGTGTCTGTGTGAAAACTGTCTTTTTGTCTCTTTTCCCCCAACAGTTATACTGTTTTCTTGCTCTTATCTTGGCGCCAAATCAGGGGTTTGCTTTTGTTAAAGTAATGGGCAGGCTGCTTTGACAAAAGCAGGTACTTTAATTTAATGTTTTGGAAATGAAACTAATGGGATCTGTCCTGTGTCCCTCTGAGTTTGGTACAGATAATAGGTTTTGTCTGTGCTCTGCGATTTCAGAGATGGGTTTGCGTTTTCTAGCAATTAACACACCTTGAGGTGTAACTACTTTTGTTTTGACTTCGTTACTACTGTAACCATTTTACCATACCAATTGCAGTCAGTTCTGGAATCTTCTAATCGGTGGCGACTCAGGTTTCTGTGAGATACTGCAGTGGTATGTCCTTCTGAAATGAGTCATGTGATCTGCCAACTCCATCTTGTGTTCATAAAATGTGGCCATTTCAGGGGTTTTACAATGTAGACTGTATTTTCCTGGATTTTTGCGAATCCTACACTGCCAGTGTGTCATCATCTAAGTCATTTATAAATATATAGTGAACCCAGCACCAAGCCCTGGGGACACCTCCAGTCACATCCTGCCAATTGGAGTACATGCCCATTATCCCGACTCTCTGCCTCCTGTCTCCAAGCCAATTCCCTACCCATGTCAATAGCTTACCTCTAGTTCCACACACTCTCATTGTTGTTAACAGTCTCTTGTGTGAAACATTATCGAATGCCATCTGGAAGTCCATATAAATAACATCCATACACATTCCTGTATGTTACCACTTTAGTTACCTCCTCAAAAAATTCAACTAGCTTCATAAGTCATGAAGTTGTTTCTTTGGAACAGAGGAAGCTAAGGGGAGATTTAATTGAGGTGCATAAAATGGTGAGGGGCCTAGATAGAGTGGATATGACGGACCTATTTCCCTTAGCAGAGGAGGTCAATAACCAGAGGGTGTAGATTTAAAGTAATTGGGAGAAGGATTAGAGGGGAGTTGAGGAGAACTTTTTTCACCCAGAGGGTGGTGGGGGTCTGGAACTCACTGCCTGAAAGGGTGGGAGAGGCAGAAACCCTCATCACATTTAAAAAGTACTTGGATATACACTGGAAGTGCCGTAACCTACAGGGCTACGGACCAAGTGCTGGAAAGTGGGATTAGGCTGGAGAGCTCTATTTCGACCATCGCAGCCACGATGGGCCGAATGGTCTCCTTCTGTACCATAAATTTCTATGATTCTATGACTTGCCATTTACAAATCCATGTTGGCTCTCTTTGATCAGTTCAGATTGAACCAAGTCTTCAGTAGGATGAAGCCTAAAAGAATGGGATCACTGCATTACCTGACAGCGAATACAGGAAAATCCGTTCAGTAAATGGACAGACAATCAGGCCGGCTTTACTGTGGACGGGCACTCCGATACACCCGATGTTGCTATATTCGTTAAACACAAGAACATAAGAATATAAGAAATAGGAGCAGGAGTAGGCCATTTATCCCCTCGAGCCTGCTCAGCAATTCAATAAGATCATGGCTGATCTTCTACCTCAACTCCACCTTCCCGCCCGATCCCCATACCCCTGGATTCCCTTAATATTCAAAAATCTACCAATCTCGGTCTTGATTATACTCAACGACTGAGTCTCCACAGCCCTGTGGGGCAGAAAATTCCAAAGATTCACCACCGCCCAAGTGAAGAAATTTCTCCTCATCTCAGTCCTAAATGGCCGACCCTTTATTCTGAGACTGTGACCCCTGGTTCTAGACTCCCCAGCCAGGGGAAACATACACCCTGCATCTACCCTGTCAAGCCCTGCCAGAATTTTGTATGTTTCAATTATATCACCTCTCATTCTTCTAAACCCTAGAGAATATAGGCCCAGTCTACTCAATCTGTCCTCATAGGACAATCCCCCCCCCCCCATCCCAGGAACCAGTCAGGTGAACCCTCGTGCACTCCCTCTATGGTAAGTATTTCCTTCCTTAAGTAAGGAGACCAAAACTGTACACAATATCCAGGTGTGGCCTCACCAGGGGTCTATATAATTGCAGTCAGAGTGCAGCTAAACGCAAGTGATCCACAAGTTCAAATACATTTATTGCTTCATGTTTCAATCTATATTATAAAGTGGTTGTGAAAAAATTACAACTCGCAAAATTGGCTTTGTTTGAAAGTATTACAGTTTATTGATTAAATAACATTCACTGAAAAAAATAAATAGACAATAAGCATTTTTTTAATATTAAGATTTGGTCTGTAGATGGTGTCTGCACTGGCAATGCAAGGGTTACTGAAATGATTGTGTATATTTATATATATTTTTTAACCCCCGAGTATCTCTCAGGCTTATCCTCCGCCCGAGTCTGACGCACCCGATACACACATTGAATCTGGGAGGGGAAGGGGTTAACCTCAGACAGGAAATGCCTTGTCTGCTGCCGATTACATCCCCTGGCAACATGGCCCACACAATAAACACACACAGTACAATTTGTATCAGATCTCTCCGTGCGTGTAAATAACCCGGGAGGTGCAAAGAAACAAGGCGGGGATCTGGAGAGAAAGAGTAACATTTCTGGAAGTGCTTTGCTCTGATTACATTGTAGAGACTGATCAGTTAGAAAGAAAGATTTGCATTTACATAGCACCTTTCACGACCACCGGACGTCCTTTTGAAGTGGAGTTCCTGTTGTAATGTGGGAAACGTGGCAGCCAATTTGTGCACAGCAAGCTCCCACAAACATCAATGTGATAATGACCAGTTAATCTGTTTTTGTTGGATTAGTTGAGGAATAAATATTGGCCAGGACACCGGGGAGAACTCCCCTGCTCTTCTTCGGAATAGTGCCATGGGATCTTTTACGTCCACCTGAGAGAGCAGACGGGGCCTCGGTTTAATGTCTCATCTGAAAGACGGCATCTCCCTCTGAGTGAAGAAATTTCTCCTCATCTCAGTCCTGAATGGCCGACCCTTTATTCTGAGACTGTGACCCCTGGTTCTAGACTCCCCAGCCAGTGGAAACATCCGCCCTGCATCTACCCTGTCAAGCCCTGTAAGAATTTTGTACGTTTAAATCAGGTTACCTCTCATTCTTCTAAACTCTAGAGAATATAGGCCCAGTCTACTCAATGTGTCCTCATAGGACAATCCCCTCATCCCAGGAACCAGTCTGGTGAACCTTCGTGCACTCCCTCTATGGTAAGTATATCCTTCCTTAGGTAAGGAGACTAACACTGTACACAATACTCCAGGTGTGGCCTCACCAGGGCCCGATATAATTGCAGTCAGGGTGCAGCTGAACACAAGTGATCCACACGTTCAAATACATTTATTGCTTCATGTTTCAATCTATATTATAAAGTGGTTGTGAAAAAATTACAACTCGCAAAATTGGCTTTGTTTGAAAGTATTACAGTTTATTGATTAAATAACATTCACTGAGTAAAATAAATAGACAATAAGCATTTTTTTAATATTAAGAATTGGTCTGTAGATGGTGTCTGCACTGGCAATGCAAGGGTTACTGAAATGATTATGCATATTTATATATATTTTTTTAACCCCTGAGTATCCCTCAGGCTTATCCTCCGCCCGAGTCTGACGCACCCGATACACACATTGAATCTGGGAGGGGAAGGGGTTAACCTCAGACAGGAAATGCCTGGTCCGCCACCGAGTACATCCCATGGCAACATGGCCCACACAATAAACACACACAGTACAATTTGTATCAGATCTCTCCGTGCGTGTAAATAACCCGGGAGGTGTAAAGAAACAAGGCGGGGATCTGGAGAGAAAGAGCAACATTTCTGGAAGTGCTTTGATCTGGTTACATTGTAGAGACTGATCAGTTAGAAAGAAAGATTTGCATTTATATAGCGCCTTTCAGGACCACCGGACGTCCTTTTGAAGTGGAGTCCCTGTTGTAATGTGGGAAACGTGGCAGACAATTTGTGCACAGCAAGCTCCCACAAACATCAATGTGATAATGACCAGTTAATCTGTTTTTGTTGGATTAGTTGAGGAATAAATATTGGCCAGGACACCGGGGAGAACTCCCCTGCTCTTCTTCGGAATAGTGCCATGGGATCTTTTACGTCCACCTGAGAGAGCAGACGGGGCCTCGGTTTAATGTCTCATCTGAAAGACGGCATCTCCCTCTGAGTGAAGAAATTTCTCCTCATCTCAGTCCTGAATGGGCGACCCTTTATTCTGAGACTGTGCCCCCTGGTTCTAGACTCCCCAGCCAGGGGAAACATCCTCCCTGCATCTACCCTGTCAAGCCCTGTCAGAATGTTGTATGTTTAAATCAAACCACCTCTCATTCTTCTAAACTCTAGAGAATATAGGCCTAGTCTACTCAATCTGTCCTCACAGGACAATCCCCCCCATCCCAGGAACCAGTCTGGTGAACCTTCGTGCGCTCCCTCTATGGTAAGTATATCCTTCCTTAGGTAAGGAGACTAACACTGTACACAATACTCCAGGTGTGGCCTGACCAGGGCCCGATATAATTGCAGTCAGGGTGCAGCTGAACACAAGTGATCCACAAGTTCAAATACATTTATTGCTTCATGTTTCAATCTATATTATAAAGTGGTTGTGAAAAAATTACAACTCGCAAAATTGGCTTTGTTTGAAAGTATTACAGTTTATTGATTAAATTGATGTGCCTCAATAATTCCGAGACTCGAAGGTAGCAGAACAAAACAAGGCTTTTATTAACTTAGAACGAAACACGTAAGCGAGAGAGATGTCGTCCTTCTGGAGATTGGGGCTAGACTGAAAGCTAGCTTACAAACGGGGCCAGGTATGGGCGGAGCCCTACACACAGCACATTCCAGTATACAATACAGCACATTCCAGTACACAATACAATGAGGTCTGGGGGACGGGAAATGACACTGAAACCGATCTCAGTCACAGGCAGTGATGAATGGAAATATTTCATCACATAAATAACATTCACTGAAAAAAATAGACTATAAGCATTTTTTTATATTAAGAATTGGTCTGTAGATGGTGTCTGCACTGGCAATGCAAGGGTTACTGAAATGATTGTGTATATTTATATATTTTTTTTAACCCCCGAGTATCTCTCAGGCTTATCCTCCGCCCGAGTCTGACGCACCCGATACACACATTGAATCTGGGAGGGGAAGGGGTTAACCTCAGACAGGAAATGCCTTGTCTGCTGCCGATTACATCCCCTGGCAACATGGCCCACACAATAAACACACACAGTACAATTTGTATCAGATCTCCACATGTGTGTAAATAACCCGGGAGGTGCAAAGAAACAAGGCGGGGATCTGGAGAGAAAGAGTAACATTTCTGGAAGTGCTTTGCTCTGATTACATTGCAGAGACTGATCAGTTAGAAAGAAAGATTTGCATTTATATAGCACCTTTCACGACCACCGGACGTCTTTTTGAAGTGGAGTCACTCGAGAGGATTTGAGTACAGGAGCAAGGATGTCTTGCTGCAGTCGTACAGGGCATTGGTGAGACCACACCGTGAGTATTGTGCGCAGTTTTGGTCGCCTTATCTGAGGAAGGATGTTCTTGCCATGGAGGGAGTGCAGCGAAGATTCACCAGACTGATACCTGGGATGGCAGGTATGATGTATGAGGAGAAAATGGGTCGATTGGGCTTATACTCGCTGGAGTTTAGAAGAATGAGAGGGGATCTCACTGAAGCTTATAAAATTCTAACTGGACGAGACAGACTAGATGCAGGAAGGATGTTCCCGATGGCGGAGGAGTCCAGAACCAGGGGTCACAGTCTAAGGATAAGGGGTAAGCCATTTAAGACAGAGATGAGGAGGAATTTCTTCACCCAGAGAGTGGTGAACCTGTTGGAATTCTCTACCACAGAAGGCAGTGGAGGCCAATTCATTAAATATATTCAAGAAGGAGTTAGATATATTTCTTAAGGCTAAAGGGATCAAGGGATATGGGGAGAAGGCAGGGATAGGGTACTGAATTTGGATGATCAGCCATGATCTCATAAAATGGCGGAGCAGGCTCGAGGGGCCGAATGGCCTACTCCTGCTCCTATCTTCTATGTTTCTATTTTTCTATGTTTGTAATGTGGGAAACGCGGCAGCCAATTTGTGCACAGCAAGCTCCCACAAACATCAATGTGATAATGACCAGATAATCTGTTTTTGTTATGTTGATTGAGGAATAAATATTGGCCAGGACACCGGGGAGAACTCCTCTGCTCTTCTTCGAAATAGTGCCGTGGGATCTTTTACGTCCACCTGAAAAAGCAGACGGGGCCTGGGTTTAATGTCTCATCCGAAAGACGGCATCTCCTTCTGAGTGAAGAAATTTCTCCTCATCTCAGTCCTGAATGGGCGACCCTTTATTCTGAGACTGTGACCCCTGGTTCTAGACTCCCCAGCCAGGGGAAACATCCACCCTGCATCTACCCTGTCAAGCCCTGTAAGAATTTTGTATGTTTAAATTAGATCACCTCTCATTCTTCTAAACTCTAGAGAATATAGGCCTAGTCTACTCAATCTGTCCTCATAGGACAATCCCCCCATCCCAGGAACCAGTCTGGTGAACCTTCGTGCACTCCCTCTATGGCAAGTATATCCTTCCTTAGGTAAGGAGACTAACACTGTACACAATACTCCAGGTGTGGCCTCACCAGGGCCCGATATAATTGCAGTCAGGGTGCAGCTGAACGCAAGTGATCCATGATTTCAAATACATTTATTGCTTCATGTTTCAATCTATATTATAAAGTGATTGTGAAAAAATTACAACTCGCAAAATTGGCTTTGTTTGAAAGTATTACAGTTTATTGATTAAATAACATTCACTGAAAAAATAAATAGACAATTAGCATTCTTTTAATATTAAGTATTTGTCTGTAGATGGTGTCTGCACTGGCAATGCAAGGGTTACTGAAATGATTGTGTATATTTATATATATATTGTTAACGCCCGAGTATCGCTCAGGCTTATCCTCCGCCCGAGTCTGACGCACACATTGGGCTGATTTTTCATCGGGTCGTTGAGGCGGGATTGGAGGCGTGTGGGGGGTTAAAATTGCAAAAACTGGCGGGCAGGCCCAACCCCAACTCCATCCCGCCTCCAAGCAATATTCATTAAATCGTGTCTGCTGGTCCCGTCTCCGTCCCGCCTCTTGGAGGCGGGATTGGCCGTTAAGGCCCTTAACAAGCACTAAATTGCCTCGATAATGCCATTTTGATAGGCCTTGGTGATTTTAACCCTTTTCCGACGGGAAGCACGCCTGTTCTGAAACACGCCGGTAAGACCTGGTGGGAGCACAATTGGATTGCTGACTATTAGCTGCAGCTCCACCATTAAATAGGAGATTTGATCAGCCATCATTTGCAGGTGGCAGGGCTTTGTTGTCTCAGGTCTGGGGGAACTTTTAGAAGGCATAACCACAGCTGTGGAGGTTTGGAGCCTGACACCCATCTCCAGTGTGACCTCCTGGAAAACCCCTCTCGCCACCTTGACTGAGCGCTTCCTCAACTGAGGCATATACCAAGTAATCCTAAGCCCTCAGTGTGGAAGTCCCATTCGCGAAATGACACACGCCACAACTACAGCAGTAGCCATCAGATTTTTTATTTACAGTAGTTATCCGATGGCTTTTTAACATAAAACATCAAATTTCACCCAAGTGACTACCCTTGTGACTATTTGTGCAGTATCTTTCTCTTACGCGTGCTCCTACGTGGTGCTTCCCCCGTGGCTTCAGCAGATGTGCAGGCCCCTTGCTCACTTTCTTGCTGCTCCTGTCTCGACACCTTTGGCAGGCATCCTCTGGGGTTGCGAACCTGTGAGGGCTCGTCAAAAGTCTGCTGCTCCTGCGGCTGTGCAGGGGTTGAGACGCCGATCTCAGTTGGGTGGGAACTCTGGTGGGGCTCTGACCGAGGGCTCTGCAGTGGCATGGAAGTGTGAGTGCTTGGAGAGGAGTCCCCACTTCCTTGATGTCTGCCACCAACTTCCCTCTCATGGGTCAGGTCCCCCTCAGCGCTTGCAAGTGGCTTGAGAGCACCTTGCTGCACATCAGGGGGGCCACGGGGACCTGTATCTGCACTGGCAGTCCTACTCAGAAGGACTTCCATGAAGGTCTGGGTTCTCTGTTCAATAGATGACCATCGCTCCTCCAGAGATGTCAGTCTATTCTGAACACTCACCATGTTTTCTGCACTCTGGCGACTTATCACCTCCACGGAGGTTGCCATCCTTTCCATCGTGATGCATTCATGCGCCAATGAATCCACAAAGGCTCTGCTCATGTTCGCTATGGACTCCTCCATTCGCTCCACACTCGCAGTGACCCTGGAGACACAACCTGCCAGAGACTCCTGCATCTGTGCATGGAGTTCCAGCACCGCTGATCTTGTGGATGGACCCAGAGGCAGAGGGTCGACATGCAGCTGAGCCGAGCTGGCAGAATCCTGTGCCCTCCGACTAGGACTCTCCACTGCTGTCCCTGTCTCCACCATCTGCTGATGCTCACTTGTGAGCTGTGATACACCAGGTGACAACGCTACTCTATGTCCCAAAGGTCCCACCGAGGTGTGAATGTCTGCGCTGGTGCTGGGTGCGCTGAATTCTGCTGATGCTGCACCCTCAGAGGTTGCAGATTCCTCTGAGGAGTCTGGATGCTCAGGCTCTTCCTCCTGGCTAGTGGGGACGGGTGCTTGCGATGGTCCTGTGGGGGAGTAAAGGAAAGTGTCAGAGATGTGATGCCAAGGTTACATGCACATTGCATATTGCAGATGATCATAAGTCCATCTGTTAGAGCTTCAGAATCATTATCAGCGACTCATGCAATGTCAATGATAGAGATGGAAAACTTTTTTGTCACCAGCTTGCTGTGATGCACCCATCTGTCCATCCCCCACTTGCACATTGTCCTCCACTCCTACGATCTCCAGGACCGCCTCCTCCCAGGGGTGAGGTGGGCTACTGAGGGTGGCCCTCCTCCTGTCCTGGCTCGCTCTCTCTTGTTGTGAGCTCTCTTTTCCTGCAATGTGGGAGACAAGTGGAGGTTGAGTGAGAATGAAGGAGTGAGTGTAGAGAATCCATAGCATAGATACTTAGAAGGAGACAATGATGGAGTGAGGTGGCAAGACCAAGGGCCCTCCCTGTGTGTTGTCAGTAGTTTTCATAGCATCACAGTGATAGGGATTGTGAGGGCTGCATAGTCGAATAGTTAGGTGAATGTGACCATAGAGAGAGAGGGAATGGGTAAGGGTGCATGGATGTCAGTGTCAAGTAGGATGTGGAGGAAGAGAAGCTAAAGCTGAGTGCTGGTGAGGAGAGGCAATGGGGATCAGATTGAGGGCGATGGGAAATTCATACTCACTTTTCCAGTGCACAGAAGGTCATGAAATCTCTTCCTGCACTGAAGCCAGGTTCTGCGGGTTACTGATAATGAGTTGACCTCCTCTGCTACCTGGATCCACACAGCCTTGGTCTGCTGGGGAGGCTTCTTCCTCCCTGAAGAAGGGAAGAGCACCTCTTTATATGCTCTTGCTCCCTCTACTAAAACCTCCAGGGCAACGTCATCGCAGCGGGGTGCAGACCAAGGTCTCTGGCTGGCCATTCTTCCTGTAGGTGCCTCTCACTGCAAAGGCCAAAAAGTTGGCAGTCTGCAGAAGAAGCAAGGCTTGTTGCAGGCCTTAAATGCAGCAGCAATGATGACATCATCGGAGGCGACTATAAGACTGGAAAAACTCATTGGCCATGGGTTGCTACACGTTGGAACTCAATTGGCCAATTAAGTTAAAATCGCATCATTCTCCCACATCGATTTAGAATCGGGTGGATAACACGAAATGCGGATTACACGACCCCAGTCCGCCCCAGTATCAAAATCCAACCCATTCAATCTGGGAGGGGAAGGGATAAATCTCAGGCAGGAAATGCCTTGTCTGCCGCCGATTACATCCCCTGGCAACATGGCCCACACAATAAACACACACAGTACAATTTGTATCAGATCTCTCCGTGTGTGTAAATAACCCGGGAGGTGGAAAGAAACAATGCGGGGATCTGGAGAGAAAGAGCAACATTTCTGGAAGTGCTTTGATCTGGTTACAGTGTAGCGACTGATCAGTTAGAATGAAAGATTTGCATTTATATAGCACCTTTCACTACCATCGGACGTCTTTTTGAAGTGGAGTCACTGTTGTAATGTGGGAAACGTGGCAGCCAATTTGTGCACAGCAAGCTCCCACAAACAGCAATGTGATAATGACCAGATAATCTGTTTTTGTTATGTTGATTGAGGGATAAATATTGGCCAGGACACCGGGGAGAACTCCCCTGCTCTTCTTCGAAATAGTGGCCGTGGGATCTTTTACGTCCACCTGAGAGCAGACGGGGCCTCGGTTTAACGTCTCATCCGAAAGACGGCACCTCCCTCTGAGTGAAGAAATTTGTCCTCATCTCAGTCCTAAATGGCCGACCCTTTATTCTGAGACTGTGACCCCTGGTTCTAGACTCCCCAGCCAGGGGAAACATCCTCGCTGCATCTACCCTGTCAAGCCCTGTCAGAATTTTGTATGTTTATATCAGATCACCTCTCATTCTCCTAAACTCTAGAGAATATAGGCCTAGTCTACTCAATCTGTCCTCACAGGACAATCCCCCCATCCCAGGAACCAGTCTGGTGAACCTTCGTTGCACTCCCTCTATGGTAAGTATTTCCTTCCTTAAGTAAGGAGACCAAAACTGTACACATTACTCCAGGTGTGGCCTCACCAGGGCTCTATATAATTGCAGTCAGAGTGCAGCTAAACGCAAGTGATCCACAAGTTCAAATACATTTATTGCTTCATGTTTCAATCTATATTATAAAGTGGTTGTGAAAAAATTACAACTCGCAAAATTGGCTTTGTTTGAAAGTATTACAGTTTATTGATTAAATAACATTCACTGAAAAAAATAAACAGACAATAAGCATTTTTTTATATTAAGAATTGGTCTGTAGATGGTGTCTGCACTGGCAATGCAAGGGTTACTGAAATGATTGTGTATATTTATATATATTTTTTAACCCCCGAGTATCTCTCAGGCTTATCCTCCGCCCGAGTCTGACGCACCCGATACACACATTGAATCTGGGAGGGGAAGGGGTTAACCTCAGACAGGAAATGCCTTGTCTGCTGCCGATTACATCCCCTGGCAACATGGCCCACACAATAAACACACACAGTACAATTTGTATCAGATCTCTCCGTGCGTGTAAATAACCCGGGAGGTGCAAAGAAACAAGGCGGGACTCGGGAGAGAAAGAGCAACATTTCTGGGAGTGCTTTACTCTGGTTACATTGTAGAGACTGATCAGTTAGAAAGAAAGATTTGCATTTATATAGCACCTTTCACGACCACCGGACGTCTTTTTGAAGTGGAGTCACTCGAGAGGATTCGAGTACAGGAACAAGGATGTCTTGCTGCAGTTGTACAGGGCCTTGGTGAGACCACACCTTGAGTATTGTGTGCAGTTTTGGTCGCCTTATCTGAGGAAGGATGTTCTTGCCATGGAGGGAGTGCAGCGAAGATTCACCAGACTGATACCTGGGATGGCAGGTATGATGTATGAGGAGAAAATGGGGCAATTGGGCTTATATTCGCTGGAGTTTAGAAGAATGAGAGGGGATCTCATTGAAACTTATAAAATTCCAGCAGGACTAGACAGACTAAATGCAGGACGGATCTCCCGTTAGCCGGGGAGTCCAGATCCAGGGGTTACAGTCTAAGGATAAGGGGTAAGCCATTTAGGACAGAGATGAGGAGGAATTTTTTCACCCAGAGAGTGGTGAACCTGTGGAATTCTCTACCACAGAAGGCAGTGGAGGCCAATTCATTAAATATATTCAAGAGGGAGTTAGATATATTTCTTAAGGCTAAAGGGATCAAGGGATATGGGGAGAAAGCAGGGACAGGGTACTGAATTTGGATGATCAGCCATGATCTCATTGAATGGCGGAGCAGGCTCGAGGGGCCGAATGGCCTACTCCTGCTCCTATCTTCTATGTTTCTATGTTTGTAATGTGGGAAACGTGGCAGCCAATTTGTGCACAGCAAGCTCCCACAAACAGCAATGTGATAATGACCAGATAATCTGTTTTTGTTGGATTGGTTGAGGGATAAATATTGGCCAGGACACCGGGGAGAACTCGCCTGCTCCTCTTCGAAATAGTGCCATGGGATCTTTTACGTCCGCCTGAGAGAGCAGACGGGGCCTGGGTTTAATGTCTCATCCGAAAGACGGCATCTCCCTCTGAGTGAAGAAATTTCTCCTCATCTCAGTCCTGAATGGCCGACCCTTTATTCTGAGACTGTGACCCCTGGTTCTAGACTCCCCAGCCAGGGGAAACATCCTCCCTGCATCTACCCTGTCCAGCCCTGTCAGAATTTTGTACGTTTAAATCAGGTCACCTCTCATTCTTCTAAATTTTAGAGAATATAGGCCCAGTCTACTCAATCTCTCCTCATAGAACAATCCCCCCATCCCAGGAACCAGTCTGGTGAACCCTCGCTGCACTCCCTCTATGGTAAGTATATCCTTCCTTAGGTAAGGAGACTAACACTGTACACAATACTCCAGGTGTGGCCTCACCAGGGCCCGACATAATTGCAGTCAGGGTGCAGCTGAACACAAGTGATCCACAAGTTCAAATACATTTATTGCTTCATGTTTGAATACATATTATAAAGTGGTTGTGAAAAAATTACAACTCGCAAAATTGGCTTTGTTTGAAAGTATTACAGTTTATTGATTAAATAACATTCACTGAAAAAAATAAACAGACAATAAGCATTTTTTTATATTAAGAATTGGTCTGTAGATGGTGTCTGCACTGGCAATGCAAGGGTTACAGAAATGATTGTGTATATTTATATATTTTTTTAACCCCCGTGTATCCCTCAGGCTTATCCTCCGCCCGAGTCTGACGCACCCGATACACACATTGAATCTGGGAGGGGAAGGGGTTAACCTCAGACAGGAAATGCCTTGTCCGCCGCCGATTACATCCCCTGGCAACATGGCCCACACAATAAACACGCACAGTACAATTTGTATCAGATCTCTCAGTGCGTGTAAATAACCCGGGAGGTGTAAAGAAACAAGGCGGGGATCTGGAGAGAAAGAGTAACATTTCTGGAAGTGCTTTGCTCTGATTACATTGTAGAGACTGATCAGTTAGAAAGAAAGATTTGCATTTATATAGCACCTTTCACGACCACCGGACGTCTTTTTGAAGTGGAGTCACTGTTGTAATGTGGGAAACGTGGCAGCCAATTTGTGCACAGCAAGCTCCCACAAACAGCAATATGATAATGACCAGATAATCTGTTTTTGTTATGTTGATTGAGGGACAAATATTGGCCAGGACACCGGGGAGAATTCCCCTGCTCTTCGAAATAGTGCCATGGGATCTTTTACGTCCACCTGAGAAAGTAGACGGGGCCTCGGTTTAACGTCTCATCCGAAAGACGGCATCTCCCTCTGACTGAAGAAATTTCTCCTCATCTCAGTCTTAAATGGCCGACCCTTTATTCTGAGACTGTGACCCCTGGTTCTAGACTCCCCAGCCAGGGGAAACATCCTCCCTGCATCTACCCTGTCCAGCCCTGTCAGAATTTTGTACGTTTAAATCAGGTCACCTCTCATTCTTCTAAATTTTAGAGAATATAGGCCTAGTCTACTCAATCTGTCCTCACAGGACAATCCCCCCATCCCAGGAACCAGTCTGGTGAACCCTCGCTGCACTCCCTCTATGGTAAGTATATCCTTCCTTAGGTAAGGAGACTAACACTGTACACAATACTCCAGGTGTGGCCTCACCAGGGCCCGACATAATTGCAGTCAGGGTGCAGCTGAACACAAGTGATCCACAAGTTCAAATACATTTATTGCTTCATGTTTCAATCTATATTATAAAGTGGTTGTGAAAAAATTACAACTCGCAAAATTGGCTTTGTTTGAAAGTATTACAGTTTATTGATTAAATAACATTCACTGAATGAAATAAATAGACAATAAGCATTTTTTTAATATTAAGATTTGGTCTGTAGATGGTGTCTGCACTGGCAATGCAAGGGTTACTGAAATGATTGTGTATATTTATATATTTTTTTTTAACCCCTGATATACCTATCAATTCGTCCAATAAAAAGCGACGAGTTAGGAACGTAACTAAAGGTTTTTATTGACTAAATAACAGAGCCCACCCTCGTGGGTGATCGGGTCCAACAAGGAGGAATACCAGCCAGTCGACTACCTTTATACCTGGGCAGGTAGATGGAGCCATGGGCGGAGTCGGAGGTGGTCAGCCCAGGTATAACAGCGCGACAAGAGGCGACCTCGTATTGTGATACAACAGTGATAACGGTGATAACAATACAACAGTGATAACTATAGTGTAACGATAAAAGTGGTTTACCACATTCACCCCTTGTTTAGATTTGAGTCCGGCGGGGTGAAGTGTACTACCAGTTCTGGTATGTCAGTCTGTCCGGAGGCCTCGTAAGCCTCTCCGATCGTCGCAGCGGCGGTGCTGCATTATCCGGTGTTAGTGCTGGTGTCTGCGTGGTCGGCGAAGGCTCGTGGGGTTCCGGCATGCCGTCTACCTGGGCTGGAATTGGGGGGGTGGTGGGGGGGGGTAAAGGTGGTGTCTCCGGAGTGCCCGAGGGTGCGAGGTCTCGTAAGGAGACAGTGTCCTCCCGCCCGTCTGGGTAAGCCACGTAGGCGTACTGGGGGTTGGCGTGCAGGAGGTTCACCATCTCGACCAGGGGGTCCGTTTTATGGGCCCTCACGTGCTTTCGCAGCAAGACGGGCCCCGGAGAGGTCAGCCAGGTTGGTAGAGTGGTTCCCGTAGTCGACTTCCTGGGGAAAACAAACATTCGTTCATGGGGGGTGGCGTTAACGGCAGTGCAAAGTAGTGACCGGATGGAGTGCAGCGCTGTCGGGAGGACTTCCTGCCAGCGGGAGGTTGGGAGGCCCTTAGACTTTAAGGCTAAGAGGACGGCCTTCCATACCGTCGCGTTCTCTCTTTCCACCTGGCCGTTCCCTTGGGGGTTGTAGCTGGTGGTCCTACTTGCTGCAATACCTCTCGCTAGTAGGAACTGACGGAGTTCCTCGCTCATGAAAGAGGAGCCCCGGTCACTATGTATATAGTTTGGGAACCCGAACAAGGCGAAGAGGTCGTTCAGGCATTTAATGACCGTGGTACTGGTCATGTCTGGGCAGGGGAAGGCAAAGGGGAAACGGGAGTACTCATCAACAATGTTGAGGAAGTACACATTACGGTCAGAGGACGGGAGGGGCCCCTTAAAGTCGATGCTCAGGCGCTCGAAGGGGCGGGTGGCCTTGATCAGGCTTGCTCTGTCCGGCCTAAAGAAGTGCGGTTTGCACTCAGCGCAGGTCTGGCAGTTCCTGGTTATGGTCCTGACCTCCTCGATGGAGTAGGGCAGGTTGCGGGCCTTAATGAAGTGGTAAAGTCTGGTGACCCCGGGGTGGCAGAGGTCGTTGTGGAGGGTCTGAAGTCTATCACTTTGCGCGCTGGCGCATGTAATTCGTGACAGAGCATCGGGGGGTTCGTTCAGCTTACCTGGCCGGTACAAGATATCATAATCATAGGTGGAGAGCTCGATTCTCCACCTCAAGATCTTGTCATTCTTGATTTTGCCCCTCAGCTTGTTATTAAACATAAAAGTGACCGAACGTTGGTCGGTAAGGAGGGTAAATCGTTTGCCTGCCAGGTAGTGCCTCCAGCATCGTACCGCCTCCACAATCGCCTGGGCCTCCTTCTCGACCGACGAGTGTCGGATCTCAGGGCCCTGTAGGGTCCTTGAGAAGAAGGCCACCGGTCTCCCCTCCTGGTTAAGGGTGGCGGCTAGGGCGAAGTCGGATGCATCGCTCTCGACTTGGAAGGGGATGGACTCATCCACTGCGTGCATAGTGGCCTTGGCAATGTCTCCCTTAATGAGGGAGAAGGCTGCGCACGATTCCTCCGTAAGGGGGAAGGATGTGGACTTCATGAGGGGTCTGGCTTTGTCCGCATAATTGGGCACCCATTGGGCATAGTAGGCGAAGAGCCCCAGGGTTCTCTTAAGTGCCTTAGGGCAGTGGGGGAGGGGTAGCTCCATGAGGGGGTGCATTCTTTCGGGGTCGGGGCCGATGAGTCCGTTCTCTACTACACAGCCAAGGATGGCAAGGCGCAAGGTGTTAAACACACATTTCTCCTTATTGTAGGTGAGGTTCAGCCGTTGGGCTGTACGGAGGAATTTCTCCAGATTCACGTCGTGGTCCTGCCGGTCGCGGCCGCAGATGGTGACGTTATCTAGGTAGGGGAATGTGGCCTGCAGTCCGTTCTGGTCAACCATCCGGTCCATCTCCCTTTGGAAGACCGAGACCCCGTTGGTGACACCGAAGGGGACCCTAAGGAAGTGGTATAGGCGCCCATTCGCCTCGAAGGCGGTGTACTGGCGGTCCTCGGGGTGGATAGGGAGTTGGTGGTAGGCCGACTTAAGGTCGATGGTCGAGAATACGCGGTATTGTGCAATCTGATTGACCATGTCAGATATGCGGGGAAGGGGGTATGCGTCCAGCTGGGTGTATCTGTTTATGGTCTGGCTGTAGTCGATGACCAGGCGATTTTTATCGCCGGTCTTAACGACCACGACCTGGGCACGCCAGGGGCTGTTGCTCCCCTCGATGATGCCCTCCTTCAGGAGACGCTGCACCTCAGAGCTAATGAAAGCTCTGTCCCCAGCGCTGTACCGCCTACTCTTGGTAGCGACGGGTTTGCAGTCGGGGGTGAGGTTAGCGAACAGGGAAGGTGGCGGCACCTTGAGGGTGGATAGGCTGCAGGTGTTACGTGGTGGGCGGTTTAACCTTCGCTGGTTGTCGACTGTGAGTGGGGGGAGGGGTCCACCGTATGCTAGGGTTACACTTTGGAGGTGGGATTGGAAGTCCAGCCCTAGTAGGACGGCAGCGCAGAGCTGGGGGAGGACGAGGAGTTTAAAGTTTTTATACTCTGTACCCTTAACCGACAAGGTCACAGCACAGTAGCCGCTAATGTCCGTGGCGTGGGACCTCGATGCCATCGAGATTCGGTTGCGCGTTGGCAGGACAGGGAGGGAGTAGTGGCTCACCGTGTCTGGGTGGATGAAGCTCTCCGTGCTTCCGCTGTCGAACAGGCAGGTCGTGGCGTGGCCGTTTACTTTGATGTCCATCATCGACTTGGACAGGTGGTGTGGGCGGGCTTGATCCAGAGTGACGGAGGCTAGCGTGTAGGTAAGCGAGTCGTTGTCGTCTGCGGGCGAGGCGGTCGTCGGGTCCGGGGGCCCGGTGGCAGTCGGGCGTGGTGGGTAAAATGGCGTCTCCCACGAGGTAGGACAAAATGGCGGAGAAGATGGCTGCCCCCATAACTCACATGAGGCACTATTGGGGTCGGTTGCCTTGATCAAAGATGGCCGCCCCCATGACTCACGTGTGGGGATACTGGCCTCAGTTGCCGTGAAAGAAGATGGCCGCCCCCACAGTTCGCATGAGGCACTGCTGGCCTCTGAAGATCCGCTCCTGCAGGCCTTAGAGAAGTGGCCTTTCTTCCTGCAGGTTGTGCAGGTAGAGTTCCTGGCTGGGCAGCGCGACCTCGGGTGCTTCTCCTGGCCGCAAAAGAAGCAGCCGGCGGCCCGATCGCGGGTGCCCGATGTCGGAGCCGGTACCGGGGGTGGCGGGCCCGGTCGGGTCCGGGACGCCGACGCTGAGGTAGGTCCCGGGGGCGGCGCTGCGAAGGGTATTGCGGTAGGGGTCGGGCCCGAGTCCCAGGGTCGCGAGCAGTACCTGGAAAACGCCTCCTGGTCCTGATGGGCCACCTCCAGGGAGAGAGCGAGGGCTTCAGCTTTGTCCAGGTCGAGGTCTTTAGCTTCAAGCAGTCTTTGCCGTGAGTAGTCGGACCGTAGGCCTTTCACAAAGGCATCGCGGATATTATCTTCCGTATTTTCAACAGCCGTCACCGCTTTAAAGTCACAGTTCCTGCCGAGTGCTCTTAGCGCCCGTAAAAATTCAGCTACAGACTCTCCTGGCTGTTGCGGGCGGGATCTTAGGAGGTGCCTGGTGTACATGTAATTTACCGGGCTGCGGTACTGCTGTTTCAGTAGGTTGATAGCGGCCTCGTACGTAGTCGTGTCCTGTATGAGTGCGTATACTCTCGGGCTCGCTTGGGCGTTCAGAAGTCTTAGTTTGGATCTCTGCGGGGCGCCGGATTCTTCCAGGTAGGATTCGAAGCAGTCCAGCCAGTGTTTGAAGTTGAGGGCTGCGTTTGCTGCCTGTGGGTTTAGATCCAGGTACGATGGTTTGAGGGCTTGCAGCCAAGCCGGCTGGTGTGGCTGTGCTTCTGGGAGGGCTTCTGGCTGGCCAGTAGTAGACATCTTTAAAATTTAGTCAATAAAATTGATATACCTATCAATTCGTCCAATAAAAAGCGACGAGTTAGGAACGTAACTAAAGGTTTTTATTGACTAAATAACAGAGCCCACCCTCGTGGGTGATCGGGTCCAACAAGGAGGAATACCAGCCAGTCGACTACCTTTATACCTGGGCAGGTAGGTGGAGCCATGGGCGGAGTCGGAGGTGGTCAGCCCAGGTATAACAGCGCGACAAGAGGCGACCTCGTATCGTGATACAACAGTGATAACGGTGATAACAATACAACAGTGATAACTATAGTGTAACGATAAAAGTGGTTTACCACAACCCCCGAGTATCGTTCAGGCTTATCCTCCGCCCGAGTCTGACGCACCCGATACACACATTGAATCTGGGAGGGGAAGGGGTTAACCTCAGACAGGAAATGCCTTGTCCGCCGCCGATTACATCCCCTGGCAACATGGCCCACACAATAAACACACACAGTACAATTTGTATCAGATCTCTCCGTGCGTGTAAATAACCCGGGAGGTGCGAAGAAAGAATGCGGGACTCGGGAGAGAAAGAGCAACGTTTCTGGAAGTGCTTTGATCTGGTTACAGTGTAGCGACTGATCAGTTAGAATGAAAGATTTGCATTTATATAGCGCCTTTCAGGACCACCGGACGTCCTTTTGAAGTGGAGTCCCTGTTGTAATGTGGGAAACGTGGCAGCCAATTTGTGCACAGCAAGCTCCCACATAAATCAATGTGATAATGACCAGATAATCTGTTTTTGTTGGATTGGTTGAGGGATAAATATTGGCCAGGACACCGGGGAGAACTCCCCTGCTCTTCTTCGAAATAGTGCCGTGGGATCTTTTACGTCCACCTGAGAGAGCAGACGGGGTCTGGGTTTAATGTCTCATCCGAAAGACAGTATCTCCCTCTGAGTGAAGAAATTTCTCCTCATCTCAGTCCTAAATGGCCGACTCCTTATCCTGAGACTGTGACCCCTGGTTCTAGACTCCCCAGCCAGGGGAAACATCCTCGCTGCATCTACCCTGTCAAGCCCTGTCAGAATTTTGTATGTTTATATCAGATCACCTCTCATTCTCCTAAACTCTAGAGAATATAGGCCCAGCCTACTCAATCTCTGCTCATAGGACAATCCCCCCATCCCAGGAACCAATCAGGTGAACCTTCGTTGCACTCCCTCTATGGTAAGTATTTCCTTCCTTAAGTAAGGAGACTAACACTGTACACAATACTCCAGGTGTGGCCTCACCAGGGCCCGATATAATTGCAGTCAGAGTGCAGCTAAACGCAAGTGATCCACAAGTTCAAATACATTTATTGCTTCATGTTTCAATCTATATTATAAAGTGGTTGTGAAAAAATTACAACTCGCAAAATTGGCTTTGTTTGAAAGTATTACAGTTTATTGATTAAATAACATTCACTGAAAAAAATAAACAGACAATAAGCATTTTTTTATATTAAGAATTGGTCTGTAGATGGTGTCTGCACTGGCAATGCAAGGGTTACTGAAATGATTGTGTATATTTATATATATTTTTTAACCCCCGAGTATCTCTCAGGCTTATCCTCCGCCCGAGTCTGACGCACCCGATACACACATTGAATCTGGGAGGGGAAGGGGTTAACCTCAGACAGGAAATGCCTTGTCTGCTGCCGATTACATCCCCTGGCAACATGGCCCACACAATAAACACACACAGTACAATTTGTATCAGATCTCTCCGTGCGTGTAAATAACCCGGGAGGTGCAAAGAAACAAGGCGGGGATCTGGAGAGAAAGAGCAACATTTCTGGAAGTGCTTTGCTCTGATTACATTGCAGAGACTGATCAGTTAGAAAGAAAGATTTGCATTTATATAGCACCTTTCACGACCACCGGACGTCTTTTTGAAGTGGAGTCACTCGAGAGGATTTGAGTACAGGAGCAAGGATGTCTTGCTGCAGTTGTACAGGGCCTTGGTGAGACCACACCTTGAGTATTGTGTGCAGTTTTGGTCGCCTTATCTGAGGAAGGATGTTCTTGCCATGGAGGGAGTGCAGCGAAGATTCACCAGACTGATACCTGGGATGGCAGGAATGATGTATAAGGAGAAAATGGGTCAATTGGGCTTATATTCGCTGGAGTTTAGAAGAATGAGAGGGGATCTCATTGAAACTTATAAAATTCCAGCAGGACTAGACAGACTAAATGCAGGACGGATCTCCCGTTAGCCGGGGAGTCCAGATCCAGGGGTTACAGTCTAAGGATAAGGGGTAAGCCATTTAGGACAGAGATGAGGAGGAATTTCTTCACCCAGAGAGTGGTGAACCTGTGGAATTCTCTACCACAGAAGGCAGTTGAGGCCAATTTATTAAAGATATTCAAGAAGGAGTTAGATATATTTCTTAAGGCTAAAGGGATCAAGGGATATGGGGAGAAGGCAGGGACAGGGTACTGAATTTGGATGATCAGCCATGATCTCATTGAATGGCGGGGCAGGCTCGAGGGGCCGAATGGCCTACTCCTGCTCCTATCTTCTATGCTCCTATGTTTGTAATGTGGGAAACGTGGCAGCCAATTTGTGCACAGCAAGCTCCCACAAACATCAATGTGATAATGACCAGATAATCTGTTTTTGTTGGATTAGTTGAGGAATAAATATTGGCCAGGACACCGGGGAGAACTCCCCTGCTCTTCTTCGAAATAGTGCCTTGGGATCTTTTACGTCCACCTGAGAGAGCAGACGGGGCCTGGGTTTAATGTCTCATCCGAAAGACGGCACCTCTGAGTGAAGAAATTTCTCCTCATCTCAGTCCTAAATGGCCGACCCTTTATTCTGAGACTGTGACCCCTGGTTCTAGACTCCCCAGCCAGTGGAAACATCCTCCCTGCATCTACCCTGTCAAGCCCTGTAAGAATGTTGTATGTTTAAATCAGACCACCTCTCATTCTTCTAAACTCTAGAGAATATAGGCCTAGTCTACTCAATCTCTGCTCATAGGACAATCCCCCCATCCCAGGAACCAATCAGGTGAACCTTCGTGCACTCCCTCTATGGTAAGTATATCCTTCCTTAGGTAAGGAGACTAACACTGTACACAATACTCCAGGTGTGGCCTCACCAGGGCCCGATATAATTGCAGTCAGGGTGCAGCTGAACGCAAGTGATCCACAAGTTCAAATACATTTATTGCTTCATGTTTCAATATATATTATAAAGTGGTTGTGAAAAAATTACAACTCGCAAAATTGGCTTTGTTTGAAAGTATTAGTTTATTGATTAAATAACATTCACTGAAAAAAATAGACAATAAGCATTTTTTTATATTAAGAATTGGTCTGTAGAAGGTGTCTGCACTGGCAATGCAAGGGTTACTGAAATGATTGTGTATATTTATATATTTTTTTTAAACCCCAAGTATCCCTCAGGCTTATCCTCCGCCCGAGTCTGACGCACCCGATACACACATTGAATCTGGGAGGGGAAGGGGTTAACCTCAGAGAGGAAATGCCTTGTCTGCTGCCGATTACATCCCCTGGCAACATGGCCCACACAATAAACACGCACAGTACAATTTGTATCAGATCTCTCCGTGCGTGTAAATAACCCGGGAGGTGCAAAGAAATAAGGCGGGGATCTGGAGAGAAAGAGCATCATTTTTGGAATTGCTTTGCTCTGGTTACTGGTTACAGTGTTGCTACAATGTAACTGATCAGTTAGAAAGAAAAAATTGCATTTATATTGCGCCTTTCAGGGCCACCGGACGACTTTTTGAAGTGGAGTCACTGTTGAAATGTGGGAAACGCGGCAGCCAATTTGCGCACAGCAAGCCCCCACAAACAGCAATGTGATCATGCCCGGAATAATCTGTTGTTGTTATATTGGTTGAGGGATAAATATTGGCCAGGACACCGGGGAGAACTCCCCTGCTCTTCTTCGAAATAGTGCCGTGGGATCTTTTACGTCCACTTGAGAAAGCAGACGGGGCCCGGGTTTAACATCTCATCCGAAAGATGGCACCTCCAACAGTGCAGCATTCCTTCAGCACTGCACTTGAGTGTCAGCCTAGCTTTACTGTGCTCAAGTCCCTGGAGTGGGACTTGAACCCACAACCTTCTGACTCAGAGACGAGTGTGCTACCCACTGAGCCACAGCTGATACAGTTACAGTGTAGTAACTGATCATTTACAGTGTAGCAACTGATCAGTTACATTGTAGCAATTGATCAGTTACAGTGTAGTAACTGATTAGTTATATTGTAGCGCATTAGTTACATTGCCTCCGTAAGATCCTGGCAGGATATGCGCACCAACGTCAGTGTTCTCGCTCAGGCCAACATCCCCAGCATCGAAGCTTTGACCACGCTCAATCAGCTCCGATGGACGGGTCACATTGTCTGCATGCCCGATACGAGACTCCCCAAACAAGCGCTCTACTCGGAGCTCCGGCACGGCAAGAGAGCCCCAGGTGGGCAGAGGAAACACTTCAAGGACACCCTCAAAGCCTCCTTGAAAAAGTGTAACATCCCCACCGACACCTGGGAATCCCTGATCCAAGACCGCACAAAGTGGAGGAGAAGCATCCGGGAAGGTGCCGAATGTTGCGTCCGTGTATAATAAGACACAGACTGCGGAGAACGGTACAACAGGTGTTTACTCAACGTGGCTCACACTGCAACTGATCTGTACAGATTACTACTCAGTGTTATATACAGGTGTGGTGACTGCCAGTACTGCAGTATACATGAGCTGTAAAACATAGTTCCCCCCCTTAAAGGTATATACATTACACCGAACACCTCGAGTCTCTTCGCCGGGAGCAAGCGGAAGCCAAGCGTACGTCAACCCAAGCACCCCCACCCACCCGCCCCTTCAACCACCATCTGCCCCACCTGTGACAGAGACTGTAGGTCCTGCACTGGACTCATCAGTCACCTCATAGAGTCATAGAGTCATAGAGTTTTACAGCACAGAAAGAGGCCCTTCGGCCCATCGTGTCTGCGCCGCCCATCCATCCCTGTCCAGTCTAATCCCATTTTCCAGCATTTGGTCCTTAGCCTTGTATGCATTGGCATTTCAAGTGCTCATCCAAATGCTTCTTGAATGTTGTGAGGGTTCCTGCCTCTACCACCCTTTTGGGCATTGAGTTCCACATTCCAACCACCCTCTGGGTGAAAAAGTTCCTCCTCAAATCCCCTCTAAATCTCCTGCCCCTTACCCTGAATCTATGCCCCCTTGTTATTGACCCCCCTACTAAGGGGAAAAGTTCCTCTTTGTCTACCCTATCTATGCCCCTCATCATTTTGTATACCTCAATCAGGTCCCCCCTCAGCCTTCTTTGCTCCAAGGAAAACAACACCAGCCTGTTTAGTCTTTCTTCATAGCTGAGGCGCTCCATCCCAGGTAACATCCTGGTGAATCTTCTCTGCACCCTCTCCAAAGCAATCACATCCTTCCTATAGTGAGGCGACCAGAACTGCACACAGTACTCCAGCTGTGGCCTCACCAGCGTTTTGTACAGCTCCATCATAACCTCCCTGCTCTTATATTCTATGCCTCGGCTAATGAAGGCAAGTATCCCATATGCCTTTTTAACCACCTTATCTACCTGTTCCGCTGCCTTCAGGGATCTATGTACATGTACACCAAGGTCCCTCTGACCCTCTGTACTTCCTAGGGTCCTACCACTCATTGTGTATTCCCTTGCCTTCTTTGTCCGTCCAAAATGCATCACCTCGCACTTTTCAGGGTTAAATTCCATTTGCCACTTTTCCGCCCATCTGACCAACCCGTTTATATCGTCCTGTAGCCTGAGGCTTTCCTCCTCGCAATTGACCACCCCACCAATTTTCGTGTCATCTGCGAACTTGCTGATCATACCTTTTACATTCTCATCCAAATCATTTATGTAGATCACAAACAACAAGGGACCCAGCACCGATCCCTGAGGTACCCCACTGGACACAGGCTTCCAGTCACAAAAGCAACCTTCGACCATCACCCTCTGCCTCCTGCCACTCAGCCAGTTTAGGATCCAACGCGCCAAAGCACCCTGGATCCCATGGGCTCTTACCTTCTTGACCAGTCTCCTATGCGGGACTTTGTCAAAGGCTTTACTGAAGTCCATGTAAACCACATCCACAGCATTTCCCTCATCCACCCCCCTAGTCACCCCCTCGAAAAATTCAATCAGATTTGTCAGACATGATTTACCCTTGACAAAGCCATGCTGACTATCCCCGATTAATCCTTGCCTCTCCAAGTGGAGACTAATTTTGTCCCTCAGAATTTTTTCCAATAATTTCCCTACCACAGATGTTAGGCTCACTGGCCTGTAATTCCCTGGTTTATCCCTGCTACCCTTCTTGTATAATGGTACTACGTTAGCTGTTCTCCAGTCCTCTGGTACATCCCCTGTGGCCAGAGAGGTTCTGAAAATTTGTGTCAGAGCCCCTGCAATCTCCTCCTTTGCCTCCCACAGCAGCCTGGGATACATCTCGTCCGGGCCTGGGGATTTATCCACTTTTTGGCCCGCTAAAACCGCTAGCACCTCCTCCCTCTCGATGCTAATATGTTCAAGTATGTCACAGCCCCCTTGCCCGATTTCTATGTCTACATCGTCTTTCTCCATAGTGAACACAGATGCAAAAAATTCATTTAAAACCCCGCCTACATCATCTGGCTCTACACACAGATTGCCACTTTGGTCCCTAATGGGCCCTACCCTTTCCCTGGTTATCCTCTTGCCCTTAATATACTTATAAAACATCTTAGGATTTTCCTTTATTTTGCTCGCCAGTGTTATTTCATGGCCTGAGAACTCATTTTTAAATGTGGAAGCAAGTTCCGAGGGACTGCCGAAGAGAGAAGACGACATTGTAGCGACTGGAACCAGGCTCTGCCCCAGTTCTGCACCTCTTCCACCCGATTTGTACTTTTATTCCACCCTCAGAAAGCCAAAGAATTTCCGAGCCACCTTCTCCTTCAAGTGACTCTTCCACACGAATAGGGAATCATATTCCTGTTGCTGTGCCTGCGACTATCGGATTACATGGGTGCAGAGGAGATTTACTAGAATGGTTTCAGGAATGATGAATTACAGTTACCTGGAGAGACTGGAGAACTGGCGGCGTTCTCTTTAGAGCAGAGAAGGCTATGAGGAGATTTGATAGTGTTTAAAATCATGAAGCGTTTAGAGTAAATAAAGAGAAACTTTCCAATGGCTGATGGGTCGCTAACCAGAAGGCACAGATTTAAGGTGATTGGCCAAAGAACCAGAGGCGACATGAGCAAAAACTTTTTCACAAAACGAGTGGTTCGTATTTGGAGTGCACTGCCTGATAGGGTGGTGAATACAGATAGTAATAATAATAATCACCTTTATTGTCATTGTTAGTGCACAAGTGCAGTACAACGAAATGTAGGCTTGCGGCTCCCGAGAGTGTACATTTGGATTAAGACATTTAAACATTCAACATACATTTGGCTTGTAATATATTAACATAAACATAACCATAATAAAGTGCATTGGCAGATGTGCAGGCTTTAGAGTTTATTTGTGGAGTTCAGTAGGATGACAGCCCTGGGAAAGAAGCTGTTCCTAAATCTGGTTGTACGGGTGTGAATGCATCTGTAGCGTCTCCCAGATGGCAGGAGGGCGAACAGACTGTGGCTGGGGTGGGTAGGGTCTTTGATGATGGACCGTGACCTCCGTAAACAGCGTTTCTGGTATATGTGCTCTATGGTCGGTAGCCGGGTGCCGGTAATGCGTTGGGCAGTTTTGACTACCCGCTGCAGGGCTTTCCGGTCATAGTAGCTACAGCTGCCATACCATACTGTGATACAGTTCGTCAGGATGCTCTCTATTGTGCAGCGGTAAAAGTTAGAGAGGATCAGGGGTGACAGGTTACATCCCTTCAGCCTCCTTAGGAAATATAGGCGCTGCTGAGCCTTCTTCACCAGAGAGGAGGTATTGAGGGACCAGGAGAGGTCTTCCGTGATGTGGACTCTGAGGAACTTAAATCTGTCCACCCTTTCCACCACAGCCCCATGGATGTGGATGGGGGTGTGACTTCCGCCTTTAGACTTCCTGAAGTCCACAATGATTTCTTTGGTTTTCTTGATGTTAAGGGCCAGGTTGTTATCGGCGCACCACTTCACGAGATGCTGGACCTCCTCCCTGTAGGCTGACTCATCGTTGTTGGTGATCTGGCCTCCTACCGTGGTGTCATCCGCAAACTTGATGATGGTGTTGGAACCATGAACAGCCACACAGTCGTGGGTGAAGAGGGAGTAGAGGAGGGGTGATGTGCCTCAATAATTCCGAGACCCGATGTTAGCGAAACAAAATAAGGCTTTTATTAACTTAGAAAGTAACACGTAAGAGAGAGAGATATCTTCCTTCTGGAGACTGAGGCCAGACTGAGCTAGCTTACAAAAGGGGCCCAGGTATGGGCGGAGCCCTACACACACAGCACATTCCAGCACATTCCAATAAACAATACAATGAGGACTGGGGGAAGGGAAATGACACTGAAACCGACCACAGTCACAGGCAGTGATGAATGGAATATTTCATCACATTCACCCCTTCTATAGATTTAGCCTGTTCGGGGGTTTGATAGTCCTCTGCGACCAACGTGGCTGTTGTGGTGCCGCGGGTGTCGGCTGGGTGTCCCCGGTAGCCTCCTGGGTCTCTGCCGGGGGTGCCGCCAGGGTTGTTGAAGGGGTAGTTGGTGGGGGTGCCGTTGGTCGATGTTCTTCCGGGGGTGATGAAAGAGTAGTGGGTGGGTAAGAGTTGCTGTGATCGTCGTTGCTGCTATTGCCGTGGTTGTTGTCGATGCCGGCTGGGGCGACGTCTTTTATGGACTCGGTGTCCTCCCTTCCGTCGGCGTGCCGGACATATGCGTATTGGGGGTTGGCATGGAGTAGGTGTACTGGCTCCACGAGAGGGTCCGTCTTGTGGCCCCTCACATGCCTTCGCACGAGTACCGGACCTGGGGTGGAGAGCCATGACGGCATGGATACGCCTGAGGTGGATTTCCGGGGAAAGACAAGCATTCGTTCATGAGGCGTGGCATTAGTGGCCGTACACAATAGCGACCGTATCGAATGGAGCACATCCGAGGGGACTTCCTGCCAGCGGGAGATAGGGAGGCCCTTGGTCCTTAGAGCTAGAGTGACTGCTTTCCATACTGTCCCGTTCTCTCGCTCCACTTGGCCGTTACCCCGGGGGTTGTAGCTGGTGGTACGGCTCGTGGCGATCCCCTTGGACAGCATGTACTGGCGTAGCTCTTCACTCATGAAGGACGCCCCCCTATCCGTATGGATGTAGCTCGGCATACCGAACAGGCAGAACAGGCTGTTGAGGCATTTAATGACCGTGGCGCTGGTCATGTCTGGGCAGGGGAAGGCGAATGGGAACCGGGAGTATTCGTCCACAATGTTCAGGAAGTAAACATTGCGGTCGACGGACGGGAGGGGGCCCTTGAAATCTAAGCTGAGCCGCTCAAAGGGCCGTGTAGCTTTGATTAAGTGGGCTCTATCTGGGCGGTAGAACCGAGGCTTGCACTCAGCGCAAGTGCGGCAGTTCCTGGTCAGAGACCGAACTTCCTCAATCGAGTAGGGTAAGTTACGGGACTTTATGAAGTGGAACAGCCGCGTGACCCCTGGGTGGCAGAGGTCGTTGTGGAGGGTCTGTAGCCGGTCCCCGGTGGCGCTGGCACACATCCCTCGTGAGAGGGCGTCAGGGGATTCGTTAAGGGCCCCTGGCCGGTAAATGATGTCGTACTCGAAGGTGGAGAGCTCGATCCGCCACCTAAGAATCTTATCATTTTTAATCTTCCCCCTCTGTTTATTATTGAACATAAACGCTACCGACCGCTGGTCGGTAAGTAGGGTGAAGCGTTTGCCGGCTAGGTAGTGGCGCCAGTGGCGCACTGCCTCCACGATGGCTTGGGCCTCCTTTTCCACGGAGGAGTGTCTGATCTCGGGCCCTTGGAGGGTCCTCGAGAGGAAAGCTACGGGCCGCCCCGCCTGGTTGAGGGTGGCCGCCAAGGCGAAGTCAGACGCATCACTTTCCACTTGAAATGGAGTGTTCTCGTCCACTGCCTGTAGCGTGGCCCGCTCAATATCCTGCTTAATGCTTTTGAAGGTGGCGTGGGCCTCAGCAGAGAGCGGAAAAGAGGATGCTTTCAAGAGGGGGCGGGCTTTGTCGGAGTAGTTGGGGACCCATTGGGAATAATGGTGGCATAGTGGTTAGCACTGTTGCCTCACAGCGCCAGGGACCCGGGTTCAAATCTGGCCTCGGGCGACTGTCTGTGTGGAGTTTGCACATTCTCCCTGTGTCTGCGTGGGTTTCCTCCGGGTGCTCCGGTTTCCTCCCACAGTCCAAAGATGTGCAGGTTAGGTTGATTTGGCTATGATAAATTGACCCTTAGTGTTAGGGGATTAAATACATGGGGTTACGGGGATAGGGTGGGATATGTGTCGGTGCAGGCTCGATGGGCCGAAATGGCCTCTATCTGCACTGTAGATTCTGTGATTCTGTGAACCCCAGGCACCTTTTCAGGGCTTTGGGAGTGTTGGGCAGGGGCAGCTCCCGTAGGGGGCGCAATCGGTCGGGGTCTGGTCCGATTTCCCCATTCTCCACCACGCTGCCTAGTATGCAGAGGCGCTTGGTGTTGAAAACGCACTTGTCCTCGTTGTAGGTGAGGTTGAGTTTTTGTGCGGTTTCCAGGAACCTCTCGAGGTTCGAGTCGTGATCCTGCTGATTGTGGCCGCAGATGGTGACGTTGTCGAGGTAGGGGAAGGTTGCCTGCAAGTGGTGGTCATCGACCATGCGGTCCATCTCCCTCTGAAAGACCGAGACCCCATTCGTCACCCCAAAGGGGACTCTGAGGAATTGGTAGAGGCGTCCGTTCGCCTCGAAGGCGGTGTACGGGCGGTCCTCTGGTCTGATAGGGAGCTGGTGGTACACTGACTTGAGGTCGATGGTGGAGAACACCCGGTATTGGGCGATTTGGTTCACCATTTCTGATATGCGGGGTAGCGGGTAGGCGTCTAGTTGGGTGTACCTGTTGATCGTTTGTCTCTAGTCGATCACCATCCGTTTCTTCTCGCTACCCCTTACCACTACCACTTGGGCGCGCCACGGGCTGTTGCTGCGTTCAATAATGCGCTCTTTCAGGAGCCTGTCTACCTCGGTCGCGATAAACCGCCTGTCCTCCCAGCTGTACCTCCTGCTTTTGGTCGCTATTGGCCGGCAGTTAGGGGTAAGGTTCGCGAATAGCGAAGGCGGCTTTACCTTCAGGGTAGCCAGACCGCACACTGTGAGGGGCGGCTGGGACCCACCGTACTTGAGCGTGATGCTTTGGTGGTTGCACTGGAAATCCAGGCCCAAGATCACGCTCGCACATAGGTTCTTCTGATTAATACTTTAAAATTATCGTATACAGTTCCGTTAACGCCCAATTGTACCGTGCAGTAACCCAGAATGGTCGATGTCTGGGTTTTATCAGCCATAGAGATGGTACCCTGAGCAGGGACCACCTTTAGGGAGAGTTGTTGTGCCAGTTCAGGGTGGATGAAACTCTCCGTGCTTCCACTGTCAATTAAACATTTAACCCGGCACCCGTTTACCTCGATGTCCACCATTGATTTGGATAGCGGGTGCGGCCTGGTCTCGTCCACTGTGACCGATGCCACTGTAGGGCCCTGATCGATACAAGATGGCGTCCACGCTGTCTGCTCATAAGATGGCGGACCCCACGAGGTCGGGCACGATGGCGTCCAAGATGGCCGCTCCCACGGCGCACACGCGGCGGTGGCGGGTTTTCCGGTGGTTGGTTTTCCGGCGGGGTTCCCTCTGCACACCTTCCCGAAGTGCCCCTTCTTACCGCACTTAAAGCAGGTGGTGCCTTTCGCCGGGCACAGGTTTCTGGTGTGTTTTGGCTGCCCGCAGAAGTAGCAGTTGGGTCCCTGACGCGTCGCAGCTGTCGTAGGGCTTCTGGGGGGAGAGCGGGGCCCCGCCGGTGTCGGGCTGCCGGGCGGGGAAGATGCCTTCCAAGATGGCGGCGCCCTCGGTGCACACGTGGCGGCGTGGACGGCGCGGGCTGAAGAGTAGGCGTCCGAGTTTCTCTGGGCCACATCCAGGGATCGCGCGGTGTCCGCAGCCTGTTTCAGGTCCAACCCCGTTTTTTCCAGCAGTCTTTGCCGGATGTAAGTGGAGCTGAGGCCTGTGATAAAGGCATCGCGAACAAGCTCGTCAGTGTACACTGCGGCTTTTACATCTCGGCACTTGCAGTCTTTGCCAAGCATTTTCAGGGTGCTTAGGAACTCCTCCACCAATTCCCCAGGTCGCTGTGCGCGAGTAGCGAGCAGATGCCTAGCATACACCTCATTCGTAGGCTGCTGGTAATGCGCCTTTAAGATGTCGCAGGCGGCCAGGTACGTATCGGCGTCTTGGATGAGGGGGTAAACCCGGTGGCTTACCCAATTCCGCAGAATTCCGAGTCTCATCCTCGCAGCGTCCGTAGCGTCTTTGACGGCTGCGGAATTGTCCAGGAAGAATTCCATACACTCAAACCAGTGTCCGAAGCGTGCTGATGCGTCCGGAGCATGTTGATCCAAATCCAAACGTTCGGGTTTCAGGAGTTGATCCATAGTGTTGAAAAATAAGTTAATAAAATTGATGTGCCTCAATAATTCCGAGACCCGATGTTAGCGAAACAAAATAAGGCTTTTATTAACTTAGAAAGTAACACGTAAGAGAGAGAGATATCTTCCTTCTGGAGACTGAGGCCATACTGAGCTAGCTTACAAAAGGGGCCCAGGTATGGGCGGAGCCCTACACACAGCACATTCCAGCACATTCCAATAAACAATACAATGAGGACTGGGGGAAGGGAAATGACACTGAAACCGACCACAGTCACAGGCAGTGATGAATGGAATATTTCATCACAAGGGGGCTCAGCACACATCCTTGTGGGGCCCCCGTGTTCAGGGTCGGGGGGGGAGGTGTGGTTACCTAATATGACAGATTCAATAGTAGCCTTCAAAAGGGAATGGGATAAAAATTTGAAGGGGAAAAATCTGCAGGGATATGGGAAAAGAGCGGGGAGTGGGATTAACTGGATTGCTCTTCGCAAGAGCCAGCGCAGACTCGATGGGCCGAGTGGCCTCCTTCAGTGCTGTACTATTCTATGATTCTATGATTTCCTAAGGAGGCTGAAGGGATGTAACCTGTCACCCCTGATCCTCTCTAACTTTTACCGCTGCACAATAGAGAGCATCCTGACGAACTGTATCACAGTATGGTATGGCAGCTGTAGCTACTATGACCGGAAAGCCCTGCAGCGGGTAGTCAAAACTGCCCAACGCATTACCGGCACCCGGCTACCGACCATAGAGCACATATAACAGAAACGCTGTTTACGGAGGTCACGGTCCATCATCAAAGACCCTACCCACCCCAGCCACAGTTTGTTCACCCCCCTGCCATCTGGGAGACGCTACAGATGCATTCGCACCCGAACGACCAGATTTAGGAACAGCTTCTTTCCCAGGGCTGTCATCCTACTGAACTCCACAAATAAACACTAAAGCCTGCACATCTGCCAATGCACTTTATTATGGTTATGTTTATGTTAATGTATTACAAGCCAAATGTATGTTGAATGTTTAAATGTCTTAATCTAAATGTACACTCTCGGGAGCCGCAAGCCTACATTTCGTTGTACTGCACTTGTGCACTAACAATGACAATAAAGTTGATTATGGTTATGATTATGATTGTGATGAAGATGTCAATTACAGCCAAATGCAGTATAACGTGGATAAATGTGAGGTTATCCACTTTGGTGGCAAAAACAGGAAGGCAGATTATTATTTGAACGGCAATAGATTGGGAGAAGGGGAAGTGCAAAGAGACCTGGGTGTTCTTGTGCACCAGTCGCTGAAGGTAAGCATGCAGGTGCAGCAGGTGGTTAAGAAGGCAAATGGTATGTTGGCCTTCGTAGCAAGAGGGTTCGAGTACAGGAGCAAGGATGTCTTGCTACAGTTGTACAGGGCCTTGGTGAGACCGCACCTTGAGTATTGTGTGCAGTTTTGGTCACCTTACCTGAGGAAGGACGTCCTTGCCATGGAAGGAGTGCAGCGAAGATTCACCAGGCTGATACCTGGGATGGCAGGAATGACGTATGAGGAGAGATTGTGTCGATTGGGCTTATACTCGCTGAAGTTTAGAAGATTGAGAGGGGATCTCATCGAAACCTACAAAATTCTGTCAGGTCTGGACAGACTAGATGCAGGAAGGATGTTTCTGATGGTCGGGGAGTCCAGAACCAGGGGTCACAGTCTAAGGATAAGGGGTACGCCATTTAGGACTGAAATGAGGAGGAATTTCTTCACCCAGAGAGTGGTGAACCTGTGGAATTCTCTGCCACAGAGGGCGGTGGAGGCCAGTTCATTAAATATATTCAAGAAGGAGTTGGATATATTTCTTGAGGCTAAAGGGATCAAGGGATATGGGGAGAAGGCAGGGACAGGGTACCGAGTTTGAATGATCAGCCATGATCGCATTGAATGGCGGAGCAGGCTCGAAGGGCCGAATGGCCTACTCCTGCTCCTATCTTCTATGTTTCTGAGTGAAACATATTATTGAAACATATAAGATTGTGAAGGGGCTTGATCGGGTGGATGCGGTGAGGATGTTCCCAATGATGGGTGAAACTAGAACTAGGGGGCATAATCTTAGAATAAGGGGCTGCTCTTTCAAAACTGAGATGAGGAGGAACTACTTCAGTCAGAGGGTGGTAGGTCCATGGAATATGCTGCCCCAAAAAGCTGTAGAAGCTACATTATTACATAAATTTAAAACAGAAATAGACAGTTTCCTAGAAGTAAAGGGAATAAAGGGTTATGGGGAGCGGGCAGGAATTTGGACATGAGTCTAGGTTCGGATCGGTCATGGCCCTGTGGGTAGTGGAGCGGGCCCAGGGGCCGTGTAGCCTGGTTCTGCTCCTACTGTGTTCTAATTCTGTGTTAGATTTCAGGAGATGGTTGGGGTGGAGATCGCCTTTACAGGAGGTAAGTACTGCAGGAAATACAGGGACAGAGTGATCTCCTGGACGAGTTTCGATCGCCTAGATGGGTCGGAGAGGAATTTCCCAGATTTTTTTCTCCCAAATTGGCCATTGGGTTTTTTATCTGGTTTTTCGCCTCTCCCGGGAGATCACACGGGTTCGGGTGGGATGGAGAGTGATAGAAGATTTGAGGTTAGGATCAGATCAGCCATGATCTTATTGAATGGCGGAGCGGGCTCGAGGGGCCGATTGGCCTACTCCTGGCTCCTCACAGAAATCACAGAAACCCCACAGTACAGATAGAGGCCATTTCGGCCCATCGAGCCTGCACCGACACATACCCCACCCGATCCCCGTAACCCCTACACCAACACATATCCCACCCTATCCCCGTAACCCCACGTATTTAATCCCCCTAACACTAAGGGTCAATTTATCATAGCCAATCAACCTAACCCACACATCTTTGGACTGTGGGAGGAAACCGGAGCACCCGGAGGAAACCCACGCAAACACGGGGAGAATGTGCAAACTCCACACAGACAGTCGCCCGAGGCCAGATTCGAACCTGGGTCCCTGGCGCTGTGAGGCAACAGTGCCAACCACTATGCCACCGTGCTGCTCCTATTTCTTATGTTGTTATGTTTCTATGTGAAACTGCTCCCGTGCACTGCAAATTGCAGATTGAGGCTTTTCTGGGGTAAATGTATTTATTTTTGTTAAAGCCCAGCTCGGAACTGAAGTGTGAGCTTTGGCTGTGAGACCGGCACACACACAGACACACAAACACGGAAACCCAAGACAGCTCTCCCCGCCCACCATCTCTCTCTCTCCCCCCCCCCCCACACCCAGAGGAAGTGCTCCTTCCTCTCTCTCTGACATGGCTTCCAGGCACCAGGCCGAGAGCTTCACCGAGGAGCTGGTGTGCCCCGTCTGCTTGGAGCTCTTCAGCGACCCGGTGACGCTCGAGTGCGGCCACAACTTCTGCCGGGGCTGCATCGGCCGCTGCTGGCGGGGCCGCGACACCAACACCTGCCCCGAGTGCCGGGAGGTGTGCCCGCAGCGCAGCATCCAGGTCAACCGGGTGCTGGCCAACCTGGCCGAGAAAGCCCGCCGGTTCAGCCTGCAGCCCGGCGGCAGGGAGGCCAGGCGCTGCTGCCAGGAGCACCAGGAGGAGCTCAAGCTCTTCTGCGCCACCGACAGCCAGCTGGTCTGCCACATCTGCCGGGACGGGCGCACCCACCGCGGCCACAGCTTCATGCCCGTCCAGGAGGCGGTGGAGAGCTACCGGGTGAGTGGGACCTCGCTGTGTGGCTGGTGCTAGGGCTCCTTCCTCCCTCTCACTCACAGGCCTTGGGAAGGACAGAGCCCCAGTTTTCCTCCTCTGCTGCCCACAGCCCAGGTGTTGATTCCTGCCGAGTGGGGGCGGGCTATTCGGCCATGTAAACATCACTATACCTGTTGGATTCTGGCCTCTATACAGACAGTGAGGGGGTGACAGGTTATTCGGCCATGTAAACATCACTGTGCCTGTTAAATTCTGGCCTCTATACAGACAGTAGGTGGTAGCAGGCTATTCAACTATGTAAGCATCACTGTGCCTGCTGGATTCTGGCCTCTATACAGACAGTGAGGGGGGTGACAGGTTATTCGGCCATGTAAACATCACTGTACCTGCTGGATTCCGGCCTCTATACAGACAGTGAGGGGGTGACAGGTTATTCGGCCATGTAAACATCACTGTACGGGCTGGATTCTGGCCTCCATACAGACAGTGAGGGGGTGACAGGTTATTCGGCCATGTAAACATCACTGTGCCTGCTAAATTCTGGCCTCTATACAGTGAGGGGGTTGACAGGTTATTCGGCCATGTAAACATCACTGTGCCTGTTAAATTCTGGCCTCTATACAGACAGTAGGTGGTAGCAGGCTATTCATCTATGTAAAGATCACTGTGCCTGCTGGATTCTGGCCTCTATACAGACAGTGAGGGGGTGACATGTTATTCGGCCATGTAAACATCACTGTGCCTGTTAAATTCTGGCCTCTATACAGACAGTAGGTGGTAGCAGGCTATTCATCTATGTAAGCATCACTGTGCCTGCTGGATTCTGGCCTCTATACAGACAGTGAGGGGGTGACAGGTTATTCGGCCATGTAAACATCGCTGTACGGCTGGATTCTGGCCTCTATACAGACAGTGAGGGGGTGACAGGTTATTCGGCCATGTAAACATCGCTGTACCTGCTGGATTCTGGCCTCTATACAGACAGTGAGGGGGTTGACAGGTTATTCGGCCATGTAAACATCATTGTACCTGCTGGATTCTGGCCTCTATACAGACAGTGAGTGGGTGACAGGTTATTCGGCCATGTAAACATCGCTGTACGGGCTGGATTCTGGCCTCTATACAGACAGTGAGGGGTGACAGGTTATTCGGCCATGTAAACATCATTGTATCTGCTAGATTCTGGCCTCCATACAGACAGTGAGGGGGTTGACAGGTTATTCGGCCATGTAAAGATCACTGTACCTGCTAGATTCTGGCCTCTATACAGACAGTGAGGCGGTGACAGGTTATTCGGCCATGTAAACACCGCTGTATCTGCTGGATTCTGGCCTCTATACAGACAGTGAGGGGGTGACAGGTTATTCGGCCATGTAAGCACCACTGTACCTGCTGGATTCTGGCCTCTATACAGACAGTGAGGGGGTGACAGGTTATTCGGCCATGTAAGCATCACTGTACCTGCTGGATTCTGGCCTCTATACAGACAGTGAGGGGGTGACAGGTTATTCGGCCATGTAAACATTGCTGTATCTGCTGGATTCTGGCCTCTATACAGACAGTGAGGGGGTGACAGGTTATTCGGCCATGTAAACATCGCTGTACGGGCTGGATTCTGGCCTCTATACAGACAGTGAGGGGGTGACAGGATATTCGGCCATGTAAACATCGCTGTATGGGCTGGATTCTGGCCTCTATACAGACAGTGAGGGGTGACAGGTTATTCGGCCATGTAAACATCACTGTATCTGCTAGATTCTGGCCTCTATACAGAGAGTGAGTGGGTGACAGGTTATTCGGCCATGTAAACATCACTGTACGGGCTGGATTCTGGCCTCTATACAGAGAGTGAGTGGGTGACAGGTTATTCGGCCATGTAAACATCACTGTACGGGCTGGATTCTGGCCTCTATACAGACAGTGAGGGGGTGACAGTATATTCGGCCATGTAAACATCATTGTACTTGCTGGATTCTGGCCTCTATACAGACAGTGAGGGGGTTGACAGATTATTCGGCCATGTAAACATCACTGTACCTGCTAGATTCTGGGATCTATACAGACAGTGAGGGGGTTGACGGGTTATTCGGCCATGTAAGCATCACTGTACCTGCTAGATTCTGGCCTCTATACAGACAGTGAGGGGGTGACAGGTTATTCGGCCATGTAAACATCGCTGTACGGGCTGGATTCTGGCCTCTATACAGACAGTGAGGGGTGACAGGTTATTCGGCCATGTAAACATCATTGTATCTGCTAGATTCTGGCCTCCATACAGACAGTGAGGGGGTTGACAGGTTATTCGGCCATGTAAAGATCACTGTACCTGCTAGATTCTGGCCTCTATACAGACAGTGAGGCGGTGACAGGTTATTCGGCCATGTAAACATCGCTGTACGGGCTGGATTCTGGCCTCTATACAGACAGTGAGGGGGTGACAGGTTATTCGGCCATGTAAACATCATTGTACCTGCTGGATTCTGGCCTCTATACAGACAGTGAGTGGGTGACAGGTTATTCGGCCATGTAAACATTGCTGTACGGGCTGGATTCTGGCCTCTATACAGACAGTGAGGGGGTGACAGGTTATTCGGCCATGTAAACATCACTGTACCTGCTGGATTCTGGCCCCTATACAGACAGTGAGGGGTGACAGGTTATTCGGCCATGTAAACATCACTGTATCTGCTAGATTCTGGCCTCCATACAGACAGTGAGGGGGTTGACAGGTTATTCGTCTATGTAAAGATCACTGTGCCTGTTAAATTCTGGCCTCTATACAGACAGTGAGGGGTTTGACAGGTTATTCGGCCATGTAAACATCGCTGTGCCTGTTAAATTCTGGCCTCTATACAGACGGTGGTAGCAGGCTATTCATCTATGTAAGCATCACTGTGCCTGCTGGATTCTGGCCTCTATACAGACAGTGAGGGGGTTGACAGGTTATTCGGCCATGTAAACATCGCTGTGCCTGTTAAATTCTGGCCTCTATACAGACGGTGGTAGCAGGCTATTCATCTATGTAAGCATCACTGTGCCTGCTGGATTCTGGCCTCTATACAGACAGTGAGTGGGTGACAGGTTATTCGGCCATGTAAACATCACTGTGCCTGCTGGATTCTGGCCTCTATACAGACAGTGAGGGGGTGACAGGTTATTCGGCCATGTAAGCATCACTGTACCTGCTGGATTCTGGCCTCTATACAGACAGTGAGGGGTTGACAGGTTATTCGGCCATGTAAACATTGCTGTATCTGCTGGATTCTGGCCTCTATACAGACAGTGAGGGGGTGACAGGTTATTCGGCCATGTAAACATCATTGTACTTGCTGGATTCTGGCCTCTATACAGAGAGTGAGTGGGTGACAGGTTATTCGGCCATGTAAACATCACTGTACCTGCTGGATTCTGGCCTCTATACAGACAGTGGGTGGTAGCAGGCTATTCATCTATGTAAGCATCACTGTACAGGCTGGATTCTGGCCTCTATGCAGACAGTGAGGGGGTAACAGGTTATTCGGCCATGGAAACATCACTGTACGTGCTGGATTCTGGCTTCTATACAGACAGTGAGGGGTTGACAGGTTATTCGGCCATGTAAACATCACTGTGCCTGCTGGATTCTGGCCTCTATACAGACAGTGAGGGGGTGACAGGTTATTCGGCCATGTAAACATCACTGTGCCTGCTAAATTCTGGCCTCTATACAGTGAGGGGGTTGACAGGTTATTCGGCCATGTAAACATCACTGTGCCTGTTAAATTCTGGCCTCTATACAGACAGTAGGTGGTAGCAGGCTATTCATCTATGTAAAGATCACTGTGCCTGCTGGATTCTGGCCTCTATACAGACAGTGAGGGGGTGACAGGTTATTCGGCCATGTAAACATCACTGTGCCTGTTAAATTCTGGCCTCTATACAGACAGTAGGTGGTAGCAGGCTATTCATCTATGTAAGCATCACTGTGCCTGCTGGATTCTGGCCTCTATACAGACAGTGACGGGGTGACAGGTTATTCGGCCATGTAAACATCGCTGTACGGCTGGATTCTGGCCTCTATACAGACAGTGAGGGGGTGACAGGTTATTCGGCCATGTAAACATCGCTGTACCTGCTGGATTCTGGCCTCTATACAGACAGTGAGGGGGTTGACAGGTTATTCGGCCATGTAAACATCATTGTACCTGCTGGATTCTGGCCTCTATACAGACAGTGAGTGGGTGACAGGTTATTCGGCCATGTAAACATCGCTGTACGGGCTGGATTCTGGCCTCTATACAGACAGTGAGGGGTGACAGGTTATTCGGCCATGTAAACATCATTGTATCTGCTAGATTCTGGCCTCCAAACAGACAGTGAGGGGGTTGACAGGTTATTCGGCCATGTAAAGATCACTGTACCTGCTAGATTCTGGCCTCTATACAGACAGTGAGGCGGTGACAGGTTATTCGGCCATGTAAACACCGCTGTATCTGCTGGATTCTGGCCTCTATACAGACAGTGAGGGGGTGACAGGTTATTCGGCCATGTAAGCACCACTGTACCTGCTGGATTCTGGCCTCTATACAGACAGTGAGGGGGTGACAGGTTATTCGGCCATGTAAGCATCACTGTACCTGCTGGATTCTGGCCTCTATACAGACAGTGAGGGGGTGACAGGTTATTCGGCCATGTAAACATTGCTGTATCTGCTGGATTCTGGCCTCTATACAGACAGTGAGGGGGTGACAGGTTATTCGGCCATGTAAACATCGCTGTACGGGCTGGATTCTGGCCTCTATACAGACAGTGAGGGGGTGACAGGTTATTCGGCCATGTAAACATCACTGTATCTGCTAGATTCTGGCCTCTATACAGAGAGTGAGTGGGTGACAGGTTATTCGGCCATGTAAACATCACTGTACGGGCTGGATTCTGGCCTCTATACAGAGAGTGAGTGGGTGACAGGTTATTCGGCCATGTAAACATCACTGTACGGGCTGGATTCTGGCCTCTATACAGACAGTGAGGGGGTGACAGGTTATTCGGCCATGTAAACATCATTGTACTTGCTGGATTCTGGCCTCTATACAGACAGCGAGGGGGTTGACAGATTATTCGGCCATGTAAACATCACTGTACCTGCTAGATTCTGGGATCTATACAGACAGTGAGGGGGTTGACGGGTTATTCGGCCATGTAAGCATCACTGTACCTGCTAGATTCTGGCCTCTATACAGACAGTGAGGGGGTGACAGGTTATTCGGCCATGTAAACATCGCTGTACGGGCTGGATTCTGGCCTCTATACAGACAGTGAGGGGTGACAGGTTATTCGGCCATGTAAACATCATTGTATCTGCTAGATTCTGGCCTCCATACAGACAGTGAGGGGGTTGACAGGTTATTCGGCCATGTAAAGATCACTGTACGGGCTGGATTCTGGCCTCTATACAGACAGTGAGGGGTGACAGGTTATTCGGCCATGTAAACATCACTGTACGGGCTGGATTCTGGCCTCTATACAGACAGTGAGGGGGTGACAGGTTATTCGGCCATGTAAACATCATTGTACTTGCTGGATTCTGGCCTCGATACAGACAGTGAGGGGGTGACAGGTTATTCGGCCATGTAAACATCGCTGTACGGGCTGGATTCTGGCCTCTATACAGACAGTGAGGGGTGACAGGTTATTCGGCCATGTAAACATCATTGTATCTGCTAGATTCTGGCCTCCATACAGACAGTGAGGGGGTTGACAGGTTATTCGGCCATGTAAAGATCACTGTACCTGCTAGATTCTGGCCTCTATACAGACAGTGAGGCGGTGACAGGTTATTCGGCCATGTAAACATCGCTGTACCTGCTAGATTCTGGCCTCTATACAGACAGTGAGGGGTTTGACAGGTTATTCGGCCATGTAAACATCGCTGTGCCTGTTAAATTCTGGCCTCTATACAGACGGTGGTAGCAGGCTATTCATCTATGTAAGCATCACTGTGCCTGCTGGATTCTGGCCTCTATACAGACAGTGAGGGGGTTGACAGGTTATTCGGCCATGTAAACATCGCTGTGCCTGTTAAATTCTGGCCTCTATACAGACGGTGGTAGCAGGCTATTCATCTATGTAAGCATCACTGTGCCTGCTGGATTCTGGCCTCTATACAGACAGTGAGGGGGTTGACAGGTTATTCGGCCATGTAAACATCGCTGTGCCTGTTAAATTCTGGCCTCTATACAGACAGTGAGTGGGTGACAGGTTATTCGGCCATGTAAACATCACTGTGCCTGCTGGATTCTGGCCTCTATACAGACAGTGAGGGGGTGACAGGTTATTCGGCCATGTAAGCATCACTGTACCTGCTGGATTCTGGCCTCTATACAGACAGTGAGGGGTTGACAGGTTATTCGGCCATGTAAACATTGCTGTATCTGCTGGATTCTGGCCTCTATACAGACAGTGAGGGGGTGACAGGTTATTCGGCCATGTAAACATCATTGTACTTGCTGGATTCTGGCCTCTATACAGACAGTGAGGGGGTTGACAGGTTATTCGGCCATGTAAACATCACTGTACCTGCTGGATTCTGGCCTCTATACAGACAGTGGGTGGTAGCAGGCTATTCATCTATGTAAGCATCACTGTACAGGCTGGATTCTGGCCTCTATACAGACAGTGAGGGGGTAACAGGTTATTCGGCCATGGAAACATCACTGTACGTGCTGGATTCTGGCTTCTATACAGACAGTGAGGGGTTGACAGGTTATTCGGCCATGTAAACATCACTGTTCCTGCTGGATTCTGGCCTCTATACAGACAGTGAGGGGGTGACAGGTTATTCGGCCATGTAAACATCACTGTACCTGCTAAATTCTGGCCTCTATACAGTGAGGGGGTTGACAGGTTATTCGGCCATGTAAACATCACTGTGCCTGTTAAATTCTGGCCTCTATACAGACAGTAGGTGGTAGCAGGCTATTCATCTATGTAAGCATCACTTATGGGCTGGATTCTGGCCTCTGTTCATACAGTGGGTGGTAGCAGGCTATTCATCTATGTAAGCATCACTGTACAGGCTGGATTCTGGCCTCTATACAGACAGTGAGGGGGTTGACAGGTTATTCGGCCATGTAAACATCACTGTGCCTGTTAAATTCTGGCCTCTATACAGACAGTAGGTGGTAGCAGGCTATTCATCTATGTAAAGATCACTGTGCCTGCTGGATTCTGGCCTCTATACAGACAGTGAGGGGGTGACAGGTTATTCGGCCATGTAAACATCACTGTGCCTGTTAAATTCTGGCCTCTATACAGACAGTAGGTGGTAGCAGGCTATTCATCTATGTAAGCATCACTGTGCCTGCTGGATTCTGGCCTCTATACAGACAGTGACGGGGTGACAGGTTATTCGGCCATGTAAACATCGCTGTACGGCTGGATTCTGGCCTCTATACAGACAGTGAGAGGGTGACAGGTTATTCGGCCATGTAAACATCGCTGTACCTGCTGGATTCTGGCCTCTATACAGACAGTGAGGGGGTTGACAGGTTATTCGGCCATGTAAACATCATTGTACCTGCTGGATTCTGGCCTCTATACAGACAGTGAGTGGGTGACAGGTTATTCGGCCATGTAAACATCGCTGTACGGGCTGGATTCCGGCCTCTATACAGACAGTGAGGGGTGACAGGTTATTCGGCCATGTAAACATCATTGTATCTGCTAGATTCTGGCCTCCATACAGACAGTGAGGGGGTTGACAGGTTATTCGGCCATGTAAAGATCACTGTACCTGCTAGATTCTGGCCTCTATACAGACAGTGAGGCGGTGACAGGTTATTCGGCCATGTAAACACCGCTGTATCTGCTGGATTCTGGCCTCTATACAGACAGTGAGGGGGTGACAGGTTATTCGGCCATGTAAGCATCACTGTACCTGCTGGATTCTGGCCTCTATACAGACAGTGAGGGGGTGACAGGTTATTCGGCCATGTAAACATTGCTGTATCTGCTGGATTCTGGCCTCTATACAGACAGTGAGGGGGTGACAGGTTATTCGGCCATGTAAACATCGCTGTACGGGCTGGATTCTGGCCTCTATACAGACAGTGAGGGGGTGACAGGTTATTCGGCCATGTAAACATCGCTGTACGGGCTGGATTCTGGCCTCTATACAGACAGTGAGGGGTGACAGGTTATTCGGCCATGTAAACATCATTGTATCTGCTAGATTCTGGCCTCCATACAGACAGTGAGGGGGTTGACAGGTTATTCGGCCATGTAAAGATCACTGTACCTGCTAGATTCTGGCCTCTATACAGACAGTGAGGGGGTGACAGGTTATTCGGCCATGTAAGCATCACTGTACCTGCTGGATTCTGGCCTCTATACAGACAGTGAGGGGGTGACAGGTTATTCGGCCATGTAAACATTGCTGTATCTGCTGGATTCTGGCCTCTATACAGACAGTGAGGGGGTGACAGGTTATTCGGCCATGTAAACATCGCTGTACGGGCTGGATTCTGGCCTCTATACAGACAGTGAGGGGGTGACAGGTTATTCGGCCATGTAAACATCGCTGTACGGGCTGGATTCTGGCCTCTATACAGACAGTGAGGGGTGACAGGTTATTCGGCCATGTAAACATCACTGTATCTGCTAGATTCTGGCCTCTATACAGAGAGTGAGTGGGTGACAGGTTATTCGGCCATGTAAACATCACTGTACGGGCTGGATTCTGGCCTCTATACAGAGAGTGAGTGGGTGACAGGTTATTCGGCCATGTAAACATCACTGTACGGGCTGGATTCTGGCCTCTATACAGACAGTGAGGGGGTGACAGGTTATTCGGCCATGTAAACATCATTGTACTTGCTGGATTCTGGCCTCTATACAGACAGTGAGGGGGTTGACAGGTTATTCGGCCATGTAAACATCACTGTACCTGCTGGATTCTGGCCTCTATACAGACAGTGGGTGGTAGCAGGCTATTCATCTATGTAAGCATCACTGTACAGGCTGGAGTCTGGCCTCTATACAGACAGTGAGGGGGTAACAGGTTATTCGGCCATGGAAACATCACTGTGCCTGCTGGATTCTGGCCTCTATACAGACAGTGAGGGGGTGACAGGTTATTCGGCCATGTAAACATCACTGCACCTGCTAAATTCTGGCCTCTATACAGTGAGGGGGTTGACAGGTTATTCGGCCATGTAAACATCACTGTGCCTGTTAAATTCTGGCCTCTATACAGACAGTAGGTGGTAGCAGGCTATTCATCTATGTAAGCATCACTTATGGGCTGGATTCTGGCCTCTGTTCATACAGTGGGTGGTAGCAGGCTATTCATCTATGTAAGCATCACTGTACAGGCTGGATTCTGGCCTCTATACAGACAGTGAGGGGGTTGACAGGTTATTCGGCCATGTAAACATCACTGTGCCTGTTAAATTCTGGCCTCTATACAGACAGTAGGTGGTAGCAGGCTATTCATCTATGTAAAGATCACTGTGCCTGCTGGATTCTGGCCTCTATACAGACAGTGAGGGGGTGACAGGTTATTCGGCCATGTAAACATCACTGTGCCTGTTAAATTCTGGCCTCTATACAGACAGTAGGTGGTAGCAGGCTATTCATCTATGTAAGCATCACTGTGCCTGCTGGATTCTGGCCTCTATACAGACAGTGAGGGGGTGACAGGTTATTCGGCCATGTAAACATCGCTGTACGGCTGGATTCTGGCCTCTATACAGACAGTGAGGGGGTGACAGGTTATTCGGCCATGTAAACATCGCTGTACCTGCTGGATTCTGGCCTCTATACAGACAGTGAGGGGGTTGACAGGTTATTCGGCCATGTAAACATCATTGTACCTGCTGGATTCTGGCCTCTATACAGACAGTGAGGGGGTTGACAGGTTATTCGGCCATGTAAAGATCACTGTACCTGCTAGATTCTGGCCTCTATACAGACAGTGAGGCGGTGACAGGTTATTCGGCCATGTAAACACCGCTGTATCTGCTGGATTCTGGCCTCTATACAGACAGTGAGGGGGTGACAGGTTATTCGGCCATGTAAGCACCACTGTACCTGCTGGATTCTGGCCTCTATACAGACAGTGAGGGGGTGACAGGTTATTCGGCCATGTAAGCATCACTGTACCTGCTGGATTCTGGCCTCTATACAGACAGTGAGGGGGTGACAGGTTATTCGGCCATGTAAACATTGCTGTATCTGCTGGATTCTGGCCTCTATACAGACAGTGAGGGGGTGACAGGTTATTCGGCCATGTAAGCATCACTGTACCTGCTGGATTCTGGCCTCTATACAGACAGTGAGGGGGTGACAGGTTATTCGGCCATGTAAACATTGCTGTATCTGCTGGATTCTGGCCTCTATACAGACAGTGAGGGGGTGACAGGTTATTCGGCCATGTAAACATCGCTGTACGGGCTGGATTCTGGTCTGCATACAGACAGTGAAGGGGTGACAAGTTATTCGCCCATGTAAACATCACTGTACCTGTAGCATTCTAGCCTCTATACAGACAGTGGGTAGTAGCAGGCTATTCGTCTATGTAAGCATCACTGTACGGGCTGGATTCTGGCCTCTACACAAACAGTGAGGGGTGACAGGCTATTCAGCTATGTAAGCATCACTGTATGGGCTGGAGTCTAGCCTCTATGCAGACAGTGGGTGGTAGCAGACTGTTCGGCTATGTAAGCATCACTCTATGGGCTGGAGTCTAGCCTCTATACACACACGCACGCACGCACGCTCTCTTTCAGCGGGAGTCACTGAATGTTGATCGGGAGTGGGAACCCTGGCTTGCTTCTCTCCCTTTCCCATCCTGGGGTTGTTGAGGTGAAGAGTTGTGGCTCCGATCCCCACTCTAGCTGAGATCCATTCATTCAGACTGTAAGGAAAGTGTTAATCAGAGTAACAGCAGATGTCTGCTACTGACTTGGACTGATTTTATATTGCAGTGATGTTAACTTTTAACCTTAGTTTATGAAGTGGGGAATTACGATTCTTAAATTGTAATGTCTTAAAATAGTACAAGAGTACACAGCAATTCTAGGGTGGTGACCACTGAATCTTTGAACTGAGATCTAACCCCGACAGCGCAAGTTCATTGGAGATGTGCTCGTCCTAAATTGAAGAGAACTGTCGCACTGAGATAATGGGGAAAACAGAACAGCTTTTTAATTAAGAGTTGAGAGCTCGGGTACTGGGGCTGTGAGTGGTACAGAATCAAAGACAGACTTATAATTTTTAAAAAGTCACTCGGTGAAACTTCACTTAACTAACAGGGAAAAAGGTGTAAGATTAATCATTAAGGAAGCACAGTGATCACATGAGCCCACTGGAAAAGGTGCTGATCAGCGAGAGATTCCGCTAGTTGTAGATTATAGATAAGATATAGAAAACACTGGTTAGACACCAGCTGGAGTATTGTGTTGAATTCTGGGCACCACGTTTTAAGAAGGATGGCCAAGGCCTTAGAGAGGGTGCAGAACAGAATGGTTGCAGGGATGTGGGACTTCAGTTACGTGGAGAGACTGGAGAAGCTGGAATTTATCTCCTTGGAGCAGAAAAGGTTAAGGGGAGATTTAATAGAGCTGTTCAAAATCTTGAAGGGTTTTGATAGAGTAAGTCAGGAGAAACTGTTTCCATTGACCGAAGGGTCGGTAACCAGAGGAAAGAGATTTAAAGTGATTGGCAAAATAGCCAGAGGCGAGATGAGGACATTTCTTTTTACACAGCGAGTTGTGATCTGGAATGCGCTGCCTGAAAGGGCGGTGGATACAGATTCAATAGTAACTTTCAAAAGGGAGTTGGTAAAAAATTACACGGCTATGGGGAAAGAGCAGGGGAGTGGGGTTAATTGGATATAACAACAGAAAATGCTGGAAAAACTCAGCAGGTCAGGCAACATCCGTGGAGAGAAATTTGAGTTGACGTTTCGGGTCGAACCCTTCTTCAAAACTGGAAAGAAAGGAAACTAGATCGAAGGCAGGGCTGCGATCGGACAAAAGAAGTGAAAGAAACAAAAGAGCCAGACGAGATGGTAATAGGCTGAGATTAGGTGTGAAGTGTACTGGCAGGGCAAGAGATAGCTGCCAGGTGTGAGAGAGAAACAAAAGGAAAGGGGGGTGGGGGAAAAGGAGTGGAAAAATTACAAGAAAAAATGTGTAACAAGGGCTGAGGTTATGATCTGAAATTGTTGAACTCGATATTGAGTCCGGAAGGCTGCAGACTGCCTAATCGGAAGATGAGGTGCTGTTCCTTGAGTTTACGTTGAGCTTCCGTGGAACAATACAAGAGGCCAAGGACGGTGAGGTCCAAGTGGGAATGGAGTGGTGAATTAAAATGACAGGCGACCGGAAGCTCGGGGTCACCCTTACGGACTGAACGGAGGTGTTCCGCAAAGCGGTCACCCAATCTGCGTTTGGTCTCCCCAATGTAGAGGAGACCGCATCGTGAGCAGCGAATACAGTATACCAGATTGCAAGAAGTACAAGTAAATCGCTGTTTCACCTGGAAGGGGTGTTTGGGGCCCTGGACAGTGGGAAGGGGGGAGGTATAAGGGCAGGTGTTACATCTCCTCCGCTTGCACGGGAAGGTGCCAGGCGAAGGGGAAGGGCTGTTTGGGGTGATAGAGGAGTAGACTAGGGTGTCTCGGAGGGAGCGGTCCCTACGGAATGCTGAAAGGGGAGGGGAAAATACGTTTGGTGGTGGGATCACTTTGGAGGTAGCGGAAATGCCGGAGGATGATCCGTTGAATGTGGAGGCTGGTGGGGTGAAAGGTGAGGACAAGGGGAACCCTATCGTGGTTCCGGGAGGGAGGGGCAGGGGTGAGAGCAGAAGTGCGGGAGATAGAACTAAATTGGATAGCTCTGCCAAAGAGCCAGCACAGGCATGATGGGCTGAATGGCCTCCTTCTGTGCTGTATCATTCTATGATAGAGATTCTTACTACAGGAAACTCTCGATTTACCGGCACCTAAATAACCGGAAATCTCGGTTAACCGGCAAAATTCAGGAGTAGGTTCAGGTAAGTTTTATTACTTGCCTTCCTCCATCTGTTGCTGTGCAAGGGTGTGGCTGCAGCTGTTGCTAAGCTACAGAGACACTTGGAACTTGTGGCCATTGTTCTGCACCTGTTGCTAAGCAACAGGGTTTGTTGCTTTATACGGAACTCTCAGCTCCGTACCTTTTACTATAGCTTTCGGTTATCTGGAATTTTTGATGAACCGGCACCACGTCGGTCCCATCGGTGCCGGATAAAAAAAAGTTTCCTGTACAGGAAACTCTCTTTTAACCGGCACCTAAATATCCGGAAACCTCTCTTAACCGGCAAAATTCAGGAGTAGGTTCAGGTAAGATTTACTATATATTAGTGGCCGTGTAACCGGGGTTCCTGGATCTGTGGCCGTGTAACCGGGGTTCCTGGATCTGTGGCCGTGTAACCGGGGTTCCTGGATCTGTGGCCGTGTAACCGGGGTTCCTGGATCTGTGGCCGTGTAACCGGGGTTCCTGGATCTGTGGCCGTGTAACCGGGGTTCCTGGATCTGTGGCCGTGTAACCGGGGTTCCTGGATCTGTGGCCGTGTAACCGGGGTTCCTGGATCTGTGGCCGTGTAACCGGGGTTCCTGGATCTGTGGCCGTGTAACCGGGGTTCCTGGATCTGTGGCCGTGTAACTGGGGTTCCTGGATCCATGGCCGTGTAACCGGGACTCCTGGATCTGTGGCCGTGTAACCGGGGTTCCTGGATCTGTGGCCGTGCAACCGGGACTCCTGGATCTGTGGCCGTGTAACTGGGGTTCCTGGATCTGTGGCCGTGTAACCGGAGTTCCTGGATCTGTGGCCGTGTAACCGGGGTTCCTGCACCTGTGGCCGTGTAACCGGGGTTCCTGGATCTGTGGCCGTGCAACCGGGGTTCCTGGATCTGTGGCCGTGTAACTGGGGTTCCTGGATCCATGGCCGTGTAACCGGGACTCCTGGATCTGTGGCCGTGTAACCGGGGTTCCTGGATCTGTGGCCGTGTAACGGGTTCCTGGATCTGTGGCCGTGTAACCGGGGTTCCTGGATCTGTGGCCGTGTAACTGGGGTTCCTGGATCTGTGGCCGTGCAACCGGGACTCCTGGATCTGTGGCCGTGTAACTGGGGTTCCTGGATCTGTGGCCGTGTAACCGGAGTTCCTGGATCTGTGGCCGTGTAACCGGGGTTCCTGCACCTGTGGCCGTGTAACCGGGGTTCCTGGATCTGTGGCCGTGCAACCGGGACTCCTGCACAAGTGCCGTGTAACTGGGACTCCTGGATCTGTGGCCGTGTAACTGGGGTTCCTGGATCTGTGGCCGTGTAACCGGGGTTCCTGCACCTGTGGCCGTGTAACCGGGGTTCCTGGATCTGTGGCCGTGCAACCGGGACTCCTGCACAAGTGCCGTGTAACTGGGACTCCTGGATCTGTGGCCGTGCAACAGGGACTCCTGGATCTGTGGCCGTGTAACCGGGGCTCCTGCACCTGCGGCCGTGTACGGGGCTCTCGTACCTTGGTAAGCACACCTCTCTGTAATCCGGACTTTTTGATCAACCGGCACCACGCCGGCCCCATCGGTGCCGGATAAAAATGAGTTTCCTGTAGTTTCTCCTTTTGTGGAGTTGTTTTGAACTGTTGGTATCATGTAATGGGAAAACATGCTACTGTTCACGTAGCAGAGGTAAGAGAAAGATGTAAAAGTGGCAAATTGTAACAAGAATTTTGATTCGATGGATTCGACCCACCTGAATACTGAGCTCAGAACTGGAATGCATTAGGGTACCCAACCTATATCGCCAGGCGTGCGGTTGTAAGTACTGTTTCAAGTGTGTGTCTCAGTACTATTGCATGTACTGTATACTTTATTTTTATTTATTTGTTCCTGGGATGTGGGCACCGCTGGCAATGCCAGCATTTATTGCCCATCCCCAGTTGCCCTCGAGAAGGTGGTGGTGAGCCGCCTTCTTGAACTGCTGCAGTCCGTGTGGTGAAAGTACTCCCACAGTGCTGTTAGGGAGGGAGTTCCAGGATTCTGACCCAACGACTGTGAAGGATTGGCGATATATTTCCAAGTCAGGATGGCGTGTGTCTTGCAGGGGAACTTGGAGGTGGTGGTGTTCCCATGCGCCTGCTGCCCTTGTCCTTCTATGTGGTAGAGGTCGCGGGTTTGGGAGGTGCTGCCGAAGAAGCCTTGGCGAGTTGCTGCAGTGCATCTTGTAGATGGTACACACTGCAGCCACGGTGCGCCGGTGGTGGAGGGAGTGAATGTTTAAGGTGGTGGATGGGGTGCCAATCAAGCGGACTGCTTTGTCCTGGATGGTGTCGAGCCTCTTGAGTGTTGTTGGAGCTGCACTCATCCAGGCAAATGGAGAGTATTTCATCATATTCCTGACTTGTGCCTTGTAAAAGGTGGAAAGGTTATGGGAGTCAGGAAGTGAGACACTTGCCGCAGAATACCCAGCCTCTGACCTACTCTTGTAGCCAAAGTATTTATGTGGCTGGTCCAGTTAAGCTTCTGGTCAATGGTAACCCCCAGGATGTTGATGGTGGGGGATTCGGCAATGGTAATGCCTTTGAATGTCAAGGAGCGGTGGTTAGACTCTTGCTTGTTCAAGATAGTCATTGCCTGGCATTTGTGTGGTGCGAATGTTTCTTGCCACTTACCAGCCCAAGCCTGAATGTTGTCCAGGTCTTGCTGCATGCGGGCATGGACTGCTTCATTATCTGAGGAGTTGCGAATGGACCTCAACACTGTGCAATCATCAGCGAACATCCCCACTTCTGACCTTATGATGGAGGGAAGGTCATTGATGAAGCAGCTGAAGATGGTTGGGCCTAGGCTTAATTAATCTCTGAACCCTTGACCTCAGTGTTTGAAGAATCTGGTTGATTTTGAGGAGTAGATGGGACATAGAAACATGGAAGATAGGAGCAGGAGTAGGCCATTCGGCCCCTCAAGGCTGCTCCGCCATTCAATGAGATCATGGCTGATCATCCAAACTCAGTACCCTGTCCCTGCCTTCTCCCCATATCCCTTGATCCTTTTAGCCTTAAGAAATATATCCAACTCCTTCTTGAATATATTTAATGAATTGGCCTCTACTGCCTTCTGTGGTAGAGAATTCCACAGGTTCACCACTCTCTGGGTGAAGAAATTCCTCCTCATCTCTGTCCTAAATGGCTTACCCCTTATCCTTAGACTGTGACCCCTGGTTCTGGACTCCCCGACCATCAGGAACATCCTTCCTGCATCTAGTCTGTCTAGTCCTGTTAGAATTTTATAAGTTTCGATGAGTTCCCCTCTCATTCTTCTAAACTCCAGTGAGTACAAGCCCAATCTCTCCTCATACGTCATTCCTGCCATTCCAGGTATCAGCCTGGTGAATCTTTGCTGCACTCCTTCCATGGCAAGAACATCCTTCCTCAGATAAGGCGACCAAAACTGCACACAGTACTCAAGGTGTGGTCTCACCAAGGCCCTGTACAACTGCAGCAAGACATCCTTGCTCCTGTACTCAAACCCTCTCGCTACGAAGGCCAATATACCATGTGCCTTTTTAACCGCCTGCTGCACCTGCATGCTTACTTTCAGCGACTGGTGCACAAGGACACCCAGGTCTCGTTGCACTTCCCCTTCTCCCAACCTATTGCCATCTCATCTATCTATCTATATATATTATATATATAAATAATAAAGCAGTTGGTTTGTCTGTCTGTCTGTCCGCTATACACTCAAAAGTTATAGAGCGTACCTACACATATGTTATATCAAAAGAAAGGTTATGATCGGGAGTGTCATAGGCGTATTTACTTTTTGGTCAGACAAAAATTGTTCGGACAGTATACAAAAAACGTTCAAAAATCCGCTCATTAGTGGCTGACCAATCCTACCGCTCATTAGCATTGAGTGACGTGATGGTTGACCAATCCTACAATTCAGTGACCTGATGGTTGACCAATCGCTGCGTCACGGGGGGCCTTTCATTCCGTGTGTGGGCGGGCCTAATCCTGCAGCCTCCCGAAACGTCACCGCCATTTTTTTCATACCGACAGCACCAGCACAACAAACCCCCACGTTGCGGCTCCGGCACAGTATCCCGCTCCCGGCCCGCCGGAGCAGGAGGTGAGTTCGCCTCACTCGAGCCGGGCCGGGCCTGACAACCGCTCGGCCCGAGGCACAGAGCGGGGCAGCGGCCGGCCGTCAACCGCGCGGCCCTGTAAACTGCCACTCCACAAAAAAGCCTAGGCAACGCCGGGCCCCCCCAGCTAGTTGTAAACAAATGCATCATCTGCCAGAGAGAGGAATCGGAGTGTGAGGCCCTTTTCTGACTCCGCTACACACGAGATCAATGTGTCGAGCTTCAGGGCAGGGACGACGCATGTTTAGAGAAGTATTTTTTTGACATCTGAATTTCATTTATAGGAGAAACTAAAGGTGACTTTGGACTCTCTGAGCAAGGAGAAGGCAGCTGCTGTTGAAGTGGAGCTGAAACAGAAGCACAACATTTCAGAACTCAAAGTAAGTTCAGTACGTGCGGATTTTCCTGGGTCTCGGTTAGTTAGCAAAGAAAGAACTTGAATTTCTATAGTGCTTTTCACAACTTCAATCCATCCCAAAGTGCTTCACAACCATTGAAGTACTTTTGAAGTGTAGTCACTGTTGGAATCAGCATCCCTGATTAGAATTGCTCAACCATTGGTGGCCGTGCCTTCAGCTGCCTAGGCCCTAAGCTCTGGGATTCCCAACCTAAACCTGTCTGCCTCTCTACCTCTCCTCCTTTTAAGGCGCTCCTTAAAACCTACCTCTTTGACCAAGTTTTTAGAATCATAAAAAAATAGGAGCAGGAGTCGGCCATTCGGCCCCTCGAGCCTGCTCCGCCATTCAATATGATCATGGCTGATCCTCTATCTCAATACCATATCCCCGCTCTCTCCCCATACCCCTTGACGCCTTTTGCATCTAGAAATCTATCTCCTTCTTAAATATATTCAGTGACTTGGCCTCCACAGCCTTCTGTGGTAGAGAATTCCACAGGTTCACCACCCTCTGAGTGAAGAAATTTCTCCTCATCTCAGTCCTAAATGTCCTACCCCGTATCCTGAGACTGTGACCCCTCGTTCTGGACCCCCCAGCCAGGGGAAACATCCTCCCTGCATCCAGTCTGTCTAGCCCTGTCAGAATTTTATAGGTTTCAGTGAGATCTGTGTGTAGAGCCGGAAGATGTAGGTGAGGTATTAAATGAATATTTTCATAATCATAATCAGCTTTATTGTCATTGTTAGTGCACAAGTGCAGTACAACGAAATGTAGGCTTGCGGCTCCCGAGAGTGTACATTTAGATTAAGACATTTAAACATTCAACGTTCATTTGGCTTGTAATACATTAACATAAACATAACCATAATAAAGTGCATTGGCAGATGTGCAGGCTTTAGAGTTTATTTGTGGAGTTCAGTAGGATGACAGCCCTGGGAAAGAAGCTGTTCCTAAATCTGGTCGTTCGGGTGCGAATGCATCTGTAGCGTCTCCCAGATGGCAGGAGGGCGAACAGACTGTGGCTGGGGTGGGTAGGGTCCTTGATGATGGTCCGTGACCTCTGTAAACAGCGTTTCTGGTATATGTGCTCTATGGTCGGTAGCCGGGTGCCGGTAATGCGTTGGGCAGTTTTGACTACCCGCTGCAGGGCTTTCCGGTCATAGTAGCTACAGCTGCCATACCATACTGTGATACAGTTTGTCAGGATGCTCTCTATTGTGCAGCGGTAAAAGTTAGAGAGGATCAGGGGTGACGGGTTACATCCCTTCAGCCTCCTTAGGAAATATAGGCGCTGCTGGGCCTTCTTCACCAGAGAGGAGGTATTGAGGGACCAGAAGAGGTCTTCCGTGATGTGGACTCCGAGGAACTTAAAGCTGTCCACCCTTTCCACCACAGCCCCATGGATGTGGATGGGGGTGTGACTTCCGCCTATGGAGAAGGACGATGGAGAAGGACGATGTAGGCATAGAAATCAGGCAGGGGGATTGTGATATACTTGAACAAATTAGCATTGAGAGGGAGGAGGTACTAGCGGTTTTAGCGGGCTTAAAAGTGGATAAATCCCTAGGCCCAGACAAGATGTATCCCAGGCTGCTGTGTGAGGCAAGGGAGGAGATTGCAGGGGCTCTGACACAAATTTTCAGAACCTCTCTGGCCACAGGGGAGGTGCCAGAGGACTGGAGGACAGCTAACGTAGTACCATTATTCAAGAAGTGTAGTAGGGATAAACCGGGGAATTACAGGCCAGTGAGCCTAACATCAGTGGTAGGGAAATTATTGGAAAAAATTCTGAGGGACAGAATTAGTCTCCACTTGGAGAGGCAAGGATAGTCAGCATGGCTTTGTCAGGGGGAAATCATGTCTAACCAATTTGATTGAATTTTTTGAGGGGGTGACTAGGTGTGTGGATGAGGGTAGTGCAGTTGATGTAGTCTACATGGACTACAGTAAGGCTTTTGACAAAGTCCCACATGGGAGACTGGTCAAGAAGGTAAGAGCCCATGGGATCCAGGGCAATTTGGCGCATTGGTTCCAAAATTGGCTTAGTGGCAGGAGGCAGAGGGTGATGGTCGAAGGTTGTTTTTGTGACTGGAAGCCTGTGTCCAGTGGTGTACCGCAGGGATCGGTGCTGGGTCCCTTGCTGTTTGTAGTGTACATTAATGATTTAGATATGAATGTAGGAGGTATGATCAGTAAGTTCGCAGATAACATGAAAATTGGTGGAGTGGTAAATAGCGAGGAGGGAAGCCTCAGGCTACAGGACGATATAGACGGGTTGGCCAGATGGGCAGAACAGTGGCAAATGGAATTTAACCCTGAAAAGTGTGAGGTGAAGTGGGAGGACTAACAAGGCAAGGGAATACACAATGAATGGTAGGACCCTAGGAAGGACAGAGGATCAGAGGGACCTTGATGTGCATGTACATAGATCCCTGAAGGCAGCAGGACAGGTAGATAAGGTGGTTAAAAAGGCATTTGGGATACCTGCCTTCATTAGCCAAGGCATAGAATATAAGAGCAGGGAGGTTATGATGGAGCTGTACAAAACCAGAGTAAGGCCACAGCTGGAATACTGTGTGCAGTTCTGGTCGCCACACTATAGGAAGGATGTGATTGCATTAGAGAGGGTGCAGAGGAGATTCACCAGGATGTTACCTGGGCTGGAGCGCTTCAGCTATGAGGAGAGACTGGACAGGCTGGGGTTGTTTTCCTTAGAGCAGAGAAGGCTGAGGGGGGACTTGATTGAGGTGTACAAAATTATGAGGCGCATAGATAGGGTATATAGAAAGGAACTTTTCCCCTTAGTAGAGGGGTCAATAACCAGGGGGCATAGTTTCAAGGTAAGGGGCAGGAGGTTTAGAGGGGATTTGAGGAAAAACTTTTTCACCCAGAGGGTGGTTGGAATCTGGAACTCACTGCCTGAAAGGGTGGTAGAGGCAGGAACCCTCACAGCATTGCTACACCTGCATGTTTTCTGTCAGTGGCTGGTGTACAAGGACACCCAGGTCCCTTTGTACATCAACGTTTCCCAATCTATCACCATTTACATAATACTCTGCCTTTCTGTTTTTCCTACTGAAGTGGATAACTTCACATTTATCCACGTTAAACTGCATCTGCCATGAATTTGCCCACTAACTCAACTTATCTAAATCGCCTTGATCATCTGCTCATTTAGATGAGCACTTGAAACGCCACAGCATACAAGGCTACGGACCAAGTGCTGGAAAATGGGATTAGAATAGATAGGGCTTGATGGCCGGCGTGGACACGATGGGCTGAAGAGCCTCTTTCTGTGCTGTATAACTCTATGACTCTATGAGATCCCCTCTCATTCTTCTAAACTCCAGTGAATACAGGCCTAGTCAACCCCAATCTCTCCTCAGACGACAGTCCTGCCATCCCATGAATCAGTCTGGTGAACCTTCACTGCACTCCCTCTATGGCAAGTATATCCTTTCTTAGGTAAGGAGACCAAAACTGCACACAGTACTCCAGGTGTGGTCTCACCAAGGCCCTGTACAACTGTAGTAAGACATCCTTGCTCCTGTACTCAAATCCTCTTGCAATGAAGGCCAACATACCATTTGCCTTCCTAACTGCTTGCTACACCTGCATGCTTGCTTTCAGTGACTGGTGTACAAGGACACCCAGGTCCTTTTGTACATCAACATTTCCCAATCTATCACCATTTACATAATACTCTGCCTTTCTGTTTTTCCTACCGAAGTGGATAACTTCACGTTTATCCACGTTATACTGCATCTGCCATGTATTTGCCCACTCACTCAACCTGTCTAAATCGCCTTGATCATCTGCTCTAATTTCTCCTTATGTGGCTGGGTGTCAAATTTTGTCTTCTGGCACTCCTGTGAAGCACCTTGGGACGTTTTGCTACGTTAAAGGCGCTATATAAACGCAAGTAGTTGTTGTTAATGTAGGAAAACGCGGCAGCCAGTTTTCACACAGCAAGATCCCACAAACGGCAATGTGATGACGACCAGATCATCTGATTTGGTGATGTTTGGTTGAGGTGATAAATATTGGTCCAGAGATCTCCCTCTGCTCCCCTTCCTATCCTGGCTGTGGGATCTTTTACGTCCACATGAGAGGCAGACGGGGGCATCAGTTTAACGTCTCACCTGGTTAAGAAGGCAAATGGTATGTTGGCCTTCATAGCGAGAGGGTTCGAGTACAGGAACAAGGATGTCTTGCTGCAGTTGTACAGGGCCTTGGTGAGACCACACCTTGAGCATTGTGTGCAGTTTTGGTCGCCTTATCTGAGGAAGGATGTTCTTGCCCTGGAGGGAGTGCAGCGAAGATTCACCAGGCTGATACCTGGGATGGCAGGAATGACGTATGAGGAGAGATTGGGTCGATTGGGCTTATACTCGCTGGAGTTTAGAAGAATGAGAGGGGATCTCATTGAAACTTATAAAATTCTGACAGGACTGGACAGACTAGATGCAGGAAGGATGTTCCCGATGGTCGGGAGTCCAGAACCAGGGGTCACAGTCTAAGGATAAGGGATAGGCCATTTAGGACAGAAATGAGGAGGAATTTGTTCACCCAGAGAGTGGTGAACCTGTGGAATTCTCTACCACAGAAGGCAGTTGAGGCCAATTCATTAAATATATTCAAGAAGGAGTTGGATATATTTCTTAAGGCTAAAGGGATCAAGGGATATGGGGAGAAAGCAGGGACAGGGTACTGAGTTTGGATGATCAGCCATGATCTCATTGAATGGCGGAGCAGGCTCGAGGGGCCGAATGGCCTACTCCTGCTCCTATCTTCTATGTTTCTATGCAGACGGCACCTCCGGCAGTGCAGCACTCCACCCGTCAGTCTTCCTCCCTTTTTTGTTTTAAATTCTTGCGGTTGTTAAGATTTATGCTTCGTGTTCTAGAAACAGGCGAGCAGTCTGCAGAGCCACATCACATCTCAGTTTGCTAAGATGCACCAGATTCTCAAGGACAGAGAGGAGAGTTTGATCCGGGAGCTGTCGGAGCAGGAGGAGTGGATCTCGCAGCGAATGGAGAAAAATCTGCGGGGGATTCAGGAGAATTTAGCTGTCTTACAGCAGAAGTTATCCAAGCTACAGTTAAGAATGGATCAGCAAGACGCATTCACCTTCCTGAAGGTGAGCAAGAGTGTGCTGTTAATTCAATGCGACGGCATGTAGTCAGGCAAATGTAGCTAAACGACCAGACAAGCCTGGAATTCTCTGGTGACCCCGAGCTTCCGCTCGCCTGTCACTTCAATTCTCCGCTCCACTCCCACTCGGACCTCACCATCCTCGGCCTCTTACATAGAAACATAGAAGATAGGAGCAGGAGTCGGCCATTTGGCCCCTCGAGCCTGCTCCGCCATTCAATGAGATCATGGCTGACCATCCAAATTCAGTACCCTGTCCCTGCCTTCTCCCCATATCCCTTAAGAAATATATCTAACTCCTTCTTGAATATATTTAATGAATTGGCCTCCACTGCCTTCTGTGGTAGAGAATTCCACAGGTTCACCACTCTCTGGGTGAAGAAATTCCTCCTCATCTCAGTCCTAAATGGCTTACCCCTTATCCTTAGACTGTGACCCCTGGTTCTGGACTCCCCTGCCATTGGGAACATCCTTCCTGCATCTAATCTGTCTAGTCCTGTTAGAATTTTATGAGTTTCAACGAGATCCCCTCTCACTCTTCTAAACTCCAGCGAGTATAAGCCCAATCGACCCAATCTCTCCTCATACATCATTCCTGCCATCCCAGGTATCAGTCTGGCGAATCTTCGCTGCACTCCCTCCATGGCAAGAACATCCTTCCTCAGATACATTGCTCCAGTGAAGCTCAACGTAAACTTGAGGAACAGCACCTCATCTTTCGATTGGGCACTGACCTGAATCAGTCATTCCTGAAAGAAAGACTTATGAAATAATACTGAGCGGCCTACGGGTGGCGCTGTCCAGGGAGAGCATAAATACTCGGGCACGGGCCCAGCTTGCGCGGGACATTCTTAACAGGAACTGGTGAAGGACACACCATGGAGGTCAAAACAGTTGATTAAAGCTTTGTTTAACGCTTAGACCAAGTGCCTAGTAGTTTGCTTATGTCAGGCACTTTACAGCCTTCTGGACTCAACATCAAGTTCAACAATTTCAGACCATAACCTCTGCCCCTATCCTTTTTTCCCCTCTCCCACATGGCAGCTGTCTTTCATTCGGCCAGTGCCATTTACACTTCATCTAGAGCCATCTTTTGTTTCGTAACTTATCCCATTACCACCTCCTTTTGCCTTGCACCATCATCACTTTTGTCTCAATCTCTCCTGCCTTCCATCCTATCACAGACCTTCCCTTTTGTCCTTTCCTCCCCCGCCCCCCCTTTCCCTGCCCCTCTACACTTGCTTAAAAACCTGTTCCATCTCCAGCTTTTTCCAGTTCTGACGAAGGGTCATCGACCTGAAACGTTAACTCTGTTTCTCCCCCTACAGCTGCTGCCTGACCTGCTGAGTATTTCCAGCATTTTCTGTTTTTAATTCCTGGATTCCTCTTGCTTCAGCTTTGGGTACAAGCCTGGAATGCCCATCAGGAATTCCCCACTCCAACCCATAATTTTCTGACGACTCTTCCAGCCCCACCCTTCCCCCCGCCCCCCGAACTCTCCATTCCTCTGAGTCCAGCCTCTTGTCCACCACTTGCCCCACCATTGGTGGCCGTGCCATCAGCCACCTAGACCCTAGCCATGGAGCTCCCTCCCCAAGCCTCTCCGTCTCCTGTGCCCCCTTTTGAGACCCTCCTTAAAACCCACCTCGTCGGCCCAGCCATTGGTCACCTTTCATAGAGTCATAGAGTTATACAGCACAGAAAGAGGCCCTTCGGCCCATCATGTCCGTGCCAGCCATCAAGCCCTGTCCAATCTAATCCCATTTTCCAGCACTTGGTCCGTAGCCTTGTATGCTATGGCGTTTCAAGTGCTCATCTAAATGCTTCTTGAATGTTGTGAGGGTTCCTGCCTCTATCACCCTTTCAGGCAGTGAGTTCCAGATTCCAACCACCCTCTGCGTGAAAAAGATTTTCTTCAAATCCCCTCTAAACCTCCTGCCCCTTACCTTGAAACTGTGCCCCCTGGTTACTGACCCCTCTACTAAGGGGAAAAGTTTCTTTCTATCTACCCTATCTATGCCCCGCATAATTTTGTACACCTCAATCAGGTCCCCCCCTCAGCCTTCTTTGCTCCAAGGGAAACAACCCCAGCCTGTCCAGTCTCTCTTCATAGCTGAAACGCTCCAGTCCAGGTAACATCCTGGTAAATCTCCTCTGCACCCTCTCCAAAGCAATCACATCCTTCCTATAGTGTGGCGACCAGAACTGCACACACTATTCCAGCTGTGGCCTAACTAGTGTTTTGTACAGCTCCATCATAACCTCCCTGCTCTTGCCTTCATTAGCCGTGGCATAGAATCTAAGATTCCCATATGCCTTTTTAACCACCTTATCTACCTGTCCTGCTGCCTTCAGGGATCTGTGGACATGCACATCGAAACATAGAAGATAGGAGCAGGAGTCGGCCATTCGGCCATTCGGCCCCTCAGCCATTCAATGAGATCATGGCTGATCATCAAAATTCAGTACCCTGTCCCTGCTTTCTCCCCATATCCCTTGATCCCTTTAGCCTTAAGAAATATATCTAACTCCTTCTTGAATATATTTAATGAATTGGCCTCCACTGCCTTCTGTGGTAGAGAATTCCACAGGTTCACCACTCTCTGGGTGAAGAAATTCCTCCTCATCTCTGTCCTAAATGGCTTACCCCCTTATCCTTAGACTGTGACCCCTGGTTCTGGACTCCCCCGCCATCGGGAACATCCTTCCTGCATCCAGTCTGTCCAGTCCTGTTAGAATTTTATAAGTTTCAATGAGATCCCTTCTCATTCTTCTAAACTCCAGCGAGTATAAGCCCAATCGACCCAACCTCTCCTCTTTAGTCATTCCTGCCATCTCAGGTATCAGTCTGGTGAATCTTCGCTGCACTCCCTCCATGGCAAGAACATCCTTCCTCAGGTAAGGCGACCAAAACTGCACATAATACTCAAGGTGTGGTCTCGCCAAGGCCCTGTACAACTGCAGCAAGACATCCTTGTTCTTGTACTCGAACCCTCTCGCTACGAAGGCCAACATACCATTTGCCTTCTTAACTGCCTGCTGCACCTGCATGCTTACCTTCAGCGACTGGTGCACAAGGACACCCAAGTCTCGTTGCACTTCCCCATCTCCCAATCTATTGCCGTTCAGATAATAATCTGCCTTCCTGTTTTTGCCACCAAAGTGGATAACCTCGCATTTATCCACGTTATATTGCATCTGCCATGCTTCTGCCCAATCACCCAACCTGTCCAAATCATCCTGGTGTTTCTCGGCATCCTCCTCACAGCACACACGCCCACCCAGCTTTGTGTCATAGAAACATAGAAACATAGAAGATAGGAGCAGGAGTAGGCCATTCGGCCCTTCGAGCCTGCTCTGCCATTCAACGAGATCATGGCTGATCATCCAAACCCTAACACCCGGCCCCTACACCGACAGCCATCCCACCCAAGCCCTATCCCCGTAACCCCACGTATTTAATCCCCCCTAACACTAAGGGCCAATTTTTATCATGGCCAACCAACCTAACCCGCACATCTTTGGACTGTGGGAGGAAACCGGAGCACCCGGAGGAAACCCACGCAAACACGGGGAGAATGTGCAAACTCCACACAGACAGTCACCCGAGGCGGGATTCGAACCTGGGTCCCTGGCGCTGTGAGGCAACAGTGCTAACCACTATGCCACCATGCTGTCGTCTGCAAACTTGGAGATATTACATCTAGCTCCCTTGCACACCAAGGACCCTCTGATCCTATTACCTCCCGTGTTGGCTCGGTGTCCCTTTTTAAAAAAATTAAAAAAAAAATCCAATTCTGATTCTGCCTCTGGGAAACAGTGGACTTCCTGACGCGCACTCCCAACCTGCACCCGGCGTGCCGGAGCTGAACGTCTCCCTCACTGTGCGAGGTTATCCACTTTGGTGGCAAAAACAGGAAGGCAGATTATTATCTGAATGGCAATAGATTGGGAGAAGGGGAAGTGCAACGAGACCTGGGTGTCCTTGTGCACCAGTCGCTGAAGGTAAGCATGCAGGTGCAGCAGGCGGTTAAGAAGGCAAATGTTATGTTGGCCTTCGTAGCGAGAGGGTTTGAGTACAGGAACAAGGATGTCTTGCTGCAGTTGTACAGGGCCTTGGTGAGACCGCATCTTGAGTATTGTGTGCAGTTTTGGTCGCCTTATCTGAGGAAGGATATTCTTGCCATGGAAGGAGTGCAGCGAAGATTCACCAGGCTGATACCTGGGATGGCAGGAATGACGTATGAAGAGAGATTGGGTCGATTGGGCTTATACTCGCTGGAGTTTAGAAGATTGAGAGGCGATCTCATTGAAACTTATAAAATTCTAACAGGACTAGACAGACTAGATGCAGGAAGGATGTTCCCGATGGTCAGGGAGTCCAGAACCAGGGGTCACAGTCTAAGGATAAGGGGTAAGCCATTTAGGACAGAGATGAGGAGGAATTTCTTCACCCAGAGAGTGGTGAACCTGTGGAATTCTCTACCACACAAGGCAGTGGAGGCCAATACATTAAATATATTCAAGAAGGAGTTGGATATATTTCTTAAGGCTAAAGGGATCAAGGGATATGGGGAGAAGGCAGGAACAGGGTACTGAATTTGGATGATCAGCCATGATCTCAATTGAATGGCGGAGCAGGCTCGAGGGGCCGAATGGCCTACTCTTGCTCCTATCATCTTATATATATATTAATCGGTACTTCTGTCTGTCTGTCTGTCATTCTGTCTGTCATCGCGTGTGCGTCTGTCGGCTATGCGCTCGAAAGTTACAGGGCGTACCTACGCGCGCGTTACCTCCAAAGAAAGCTTACGCTTCCGAGACGGTTTTAAGCGTATTTTACGTTTCGGCCGGGCTAAAATCGCGCCCGCGGTATCCCAAAAACTTTAACATTCCGCTCATTAGCATCTCATTATCCGCTCATTAGCGACAGAGTGACCTCAAGCTCGACCAATCGTACGCCGGGTTGCTGGCGTGTGCCGCCGGGCCAATCGGTGCGTGTGTGGCCGGGCCTTATCCTTCTGAACTGAGGTGAGTCGCCGCCATCTTGATTCCAAACTTTTCCTTTCTTTTTCCCGCTTTCTGCGTCTTAAAAAAAAAACGTTGCTTTTAAAACACATATTGTTTTAAAAAAAAAATGATTTAGGCCTAGAAATTGAGTTTTGGCTTAGCCAGGGCTTTAGCGCCGGAAGTTAGTGCCGGCGCTAAGTCCCCCTGCGCGCGCCAAAAATTCAGCAGGGCCGCGCCCAAACGGCTGCCGGCGCTACTGAAGGGTCTTTGCGGCGGTAAATCGGCGCTAACTGCCGTTTCGCGCCGCAATTCCGGCGCTGCGGCACCCGATGCGGTGCGGCAGGCTCGGGAAGTGCAGGCCTCCTCCTTCCCTTAAGGAGGAGCTGCCTGCACCCGGCCGCGGCCCGCGAAAATCTTTTTAAAAATGAGCCCGGCACCTCGGACAAGTGCCGGGCTTGCTTCTGTTCCGGGGGGGGGGGGGAAGTCCGGGGAGGGAGCTGCGGCCAGGCGGCCGGCGGGAAAGCGGCCGGCCGCCGCGGGGCCTTTAATGCGCCGGCGCAAAGACTTGTAAGACTCTGTTGCCAGAGTCTTAGTTGCGGCTGCCACGGGCGAGGCGGCCGCAACTGAATTTCGGCGCTGGGGGCCCGTCGGCATGGCAACCGGGACGCTGCGCACACCGATGACGTCATCGGTGCCAGGCGCAGCGCTACCGGTCTAACCGCGGCGGAAGGGCCCCAGGCAATTTCGACGCCGGCGCCAATTGCAGCGCTAGGACCCTCTAGCGCCAGCAAAATCGGCGCTAAGGGCACTCAATTTCTAGGCCATATTGTTTTTTAAAAAAAATGATTTAGAAAGTAATTAACTTATCTAATCTCATTAATTTTCCTACCTTTCCCCGTTTTTCCAGGTAGGCCTAGAAGCCTCGGCGTCTCCTCTGCACCCACGCCCCGAGCTAGGCACCTCCCGGCCCCACTCGAAGGCTGGAGGGCCGAGCCTCAGCCCAGCGCCGCTAGGGTGCGCGCGCAGCAGGAGCTGAGACGCGGCGTCTCTCTCTGGCTCGGCCGGGGGGCGGGGCCTGCTGAGCGTCCAGCGTTACCCTGGCAACCGGCCCCGCCGGCCGTCTCGCACAGCCGCAATCGGCGGTCTTCACCTCGGCGGGGGCCGCGACCCTCGGGGGGGGGGGGGGGGGGGCCGCGACCCTCGGGGGGGGGGCGTGACCCTCGGGGGGGCCGCGACCCTCGGGGGGGGGCCCCTGCCCTCCCTCCCCTCCCTACCCCCCGCCCTCCCTTCCCCCCCCGCCTCCCCCCGCCCTCCCCTCCCCCCCCGCCCTCCCTTCCCCCCCCGCCCCCACCTCCCCCCCGCCCTCCCTTCCCCCCCTTTCCCCCTCCCTTCCCTTCCCCCCCGCCCTCCCTTTCCCCCCCCCTTTCCCCCTCCCTTCCCCCCTCCTCCCCCCCGCCCTCCCTTCCCCCCCGCCCTCCCCCCTCCCCTCCCCACCGCCCTCCCTTCCCCTCCCTCCCCCCCTCCCCCCTCCCCCCCCTCCCCCTCCCCCTCCCCCCCCCTCCCCTCGCCTCCCCCCCTTCCCCCCCCTCCCCTCCCCCTCCCAGTCGCTCTCTCTCTTCCCCCCAGCTGCTCTCTCTCTTCCCCCAGTCGCTCTCTCTCTTCCCCCCAGTCGCGCTCTCTCTTCCCCCCAGTCGCTCTCTCTCTTCCCCCCAGTCGCTCTCTCTCTCTCTTCCAACAACAACATTCCCTCGAAAAAGCCTCGGCACCGCCGGGCACTTCAGCTAGTCTTCTATGTAAGAGATTAATCACGGTCTCCAAGACTCTGTGAGAAACTGTGGTAAGCGTGCAGCAAGCTATAGTCATTCCCGTGATTCCTTATGGAATTCTTACCGCAATTATACAGGGCCTTGGTGAGACCACACCTGGAGTATTGTGGACAGTTTTGGTCTCCTTACCTAAGGAAGGATATACTTGCTATAGAGGGAGTTGCAACGAAGGTTCACCAGACTGATTCCTGGGATGGGGGGATTGTCCTATGAGCAGAGATTGAGTAGACTAGGCCTATATTCTCTAGAGTTTAGAAGAATGAGAGGTGATCTCATTGAAACATACAAAATTCTTACAGGGCTTGACAGGGATAGATGCAGGGAGGATGTTTCCCCTGGCTAGGGAGTCTAGAACCAGGGGTCACAGTCTCAGAATAAGGGGTCGGCCATTTAGGACTGAGATGAGGAGAAATTTCTTCACTCAGAGGGTGGTGAATCTTTGGAATTCTCTGCCCCAGAGGGCTGTGGAGGCTCAGTCGTTGAGTATATTCAAGACAGAGATCGAAGGACTTTTGGATGCTAAAGAAACCAAGAGATATGCGGGAGAGTGGAGTTGATGGAGAAGATCAGCCATGATCTCATTGAATGGCGGAGCAGGCTCGAGGGGCCGAATTGCCTACTCCTGCTCCTATTTCTTATATTCTTATGAGAAGCTGTGGTGTGACAGATCACATGCCCTATTAATGACTGAGTTTCCCTCCATTCCTTTCACCTTTTTTTTTCCTTAATAATCCTGTTAACGTTCAGGTTTAGGCAATCAGGGGACTGTGATGCAGTATAGTTGTGTCAGAGAGAAAGAACTTGTCTTTACACAGTTCCTTTCACAACCTCAGGACGTCCCAAAGCGCTTTACAGCCAATGAAGCACTTTTGAAGTGTAGCCACTGTTCTAATGCAGGGAAACGCAGCAGCCAATTTGTGCACAGCAAGATCCCACGAGCAGCAATGTGATAAATGACCAGATAATCTGGGTTTTTTTTTTAGAGGTGTCAATTGTCACTGCTCTTCTTTGATTGGAGCCTGGGGATCTTATACATCCGCCTGAGTTGGGGTTTGACGTCTCTTCTGAAAGGTGGTACCTCCGGCAATGCAGCACCCTCTCCGTACAGCACCGAAGCGTATTTATAATGCGAGTTGACCTCCCGTGACGTTGCTCCAGGATAGAGGGCCTGGATCGCCCTCTCCTGGCAGTGTGCTAGCATTTCAGCTGCTGCACCGATCTAGTTTGCCCGTCTCCTTGAACTTGCGCCGCGTTCGCTGTCGCTCTGCACTGCTTTGCCCGGTAGCGGTGCTGAATGTATTTACGCTGTAGTAACGTCAGTAACATTGTGTGCTGTGGGTCCGATGGGGGCTCCTTGCAGTCTGACTTTAACACTGTGTCCGCACTGTGAGCTCAGGCCTGTCTTTCTGGTTTGTTTTAGGAGGAGACGTGTCGGAAGAGGAGGTAAGACAACACCTCGTCTGTTTCTCCACCCCACCCCACATCCTCCTTTCATACATAAGGTCAGTGCAGTTGAACAAATGTTACTAAGTTACCGAGTCGACTGTTTGCTCTTTACAGGAGGAGTGAAGAGTATAACTTTGTTCCATTGGTCCATGTGGACCTGCCCCTGGGAATATTCAAAGGACCGTTACAATACGCAGCGTGGAAGGAGATGTTAGACATCATCAGCCCAGGTAAAACCAACAGAAGCTTGTATTCATTTACAGAACCTTCGATAATTCAGATCAGTGGCAGGGAGTTAGAGCAGCTTCAATAGCAACAACTTGTATTTATACAGCGCCTTTAACATCGTAAAGTGTCCCAAGGCGCTTCACATTTAAAAAACAAAATTTGGCATTGAGCCACATTAAGGAGATATTACGGGGGCAGATGACCAAAAGCTTGGTCAAAGAGGTAGGTTTTAAGGAGCGTCTCAATGGAGGAAAGAGAGGTAGAGAGTCAGAGAGGTTTAGGGAGGGAATTCCCGAGCTTAGGGCCCAGGCAGCTGAAGGCACGGCCGCCAACGGTGGAGCGATTAAAATCGGGGATGCTCAAGAGGGCAGAATTAGAGGAGCGCAGATATCTCGGGGGGGGGGGGGGGGTGGAGTTGTGGGGTTGGAGGAGATTACAGAGATATGGAGGGATTTGAAAACAAGGATGAGAATTTGAAAATAGAAGCGTTGCCGAACCGGGAGCCAGTGTAGGTCAGCGAGCACAGGTTAATATTAGAACGTGTGACTGGGGTAACCCATAGCTCAGTCAGTGCAAGTACTGGTCCAGGGTTAGAACGGAGTCTTATTAGGAAACTCCCAGGTTGCAGTCGGTGCTGAGCTGACGGTTCTCGGCTGGTTGATGTTAGGGGTTTTATGATGGGCCTCATCTCCCCTGAGATAGTGAAGGGGGGGGCGCGGGGTGGTCGGGAAATAAGCCACTGCTGATCCCTGTCTGGTGATGGATCCCCCCTCTCCCCGCCCCACCTGGACAGGCTATGTGTGTGGATAGAAACATAGAAGATAGGAGCAGGAGTAGGCCATTCGGCCCTTCGAGCTTGCTCCGCCATTCAACGAGATCATGGCTGATCATCCAAACCCTAGCACCCGGTCCCTACACCGACAGCCATCCCACCCAAGCCCTATCCCCGTAACCCCACGTATTTAATCCCCCCTAACACTAAGGGTCAATTTTTATCATGGCCAATCAACCTAACCCGCACATCTTTGGACTGTGGGAAGAAACCGGAGCACCCGGAGGAAACCCACGCAAACACGGGGAGAATGTGCAAACTCCACACAGACAGTCACCCGAGGCGGGATTTGAACCCGGGTCCCTGGCGCTGTGAGGCAACAGTGCTAACCACTATGTTGGACTTGGCGGTGGGGCCGAACACAACCAGCCGTTACTCGCCATCAACGCATAAAGAATGACCCCTTGGGTGAGGAACCACAGGGTGGTGGCGCCTCTGTACCTGGCACAGTCCTGGTTTGTAGGGGCGAGTTCCACACAGGGCAGTACATTGAGCACAATGCAAATGTTTTATTTCAACTTAATCTCAGGATGTAGGCGCTGACGTAATGAAACTCACTACACACTTGGTTTGTTTCAGAACACGGAGGTCTAGTTGTACTTCACTAGTTCCTTGTCTTACAAAATGTCCCTGGTAAGCTGGGGCCGACGCCTGAGTATTTATACTCCTTGGACGGCGCCACCAGCTGGCCGTCCAGCGTTATTTCACGAGTAGTTTCTTGATGAATGATTAGATTTATAACAGGCGCTGTTAGAACTCATGGCATTTATTGCCCATCCCCAATTGCCCCTTGAGAAGGTGGTGGTGAGCCGCCTTCTTGAACCGCTGCAGTCCGTGTGGTGAAGGTGCTCCCACAGCGCTGTTAGGGAGGGAGTTCCAGGATTCTGACCCAGTGACGATGAAGGATCGGCCGATTTATGTCCAAGTCGGGATGGTGCGTGACTTGGAGGGGAGCTTGGAGGTGGTGGAGTGGGAGTGCCAAGGCGCCCGCTTAAAAAAGCTGGGAGATTGGGTCTGTTGTTCACAGCCACAATTTTTTGACATTCCCTCAGCTCCAGCCTCCCTGACTCTGGACCCCAGCACAGCCCAGCCTAACCTCATCCTGTCCGAGGACCTGACCAGCGTGAGGCTCGGGGACCAGCGCCAGGATCTCCCCGACACCCCGGAGAGGTTCAACTCCTGCGTCTGCGTCCTGGGGTTTGACGGCTTCATGATGGGGAGACACTACTGGGAGGTGGAGGTGGGGAACAAGACGGCCTGGGACCTGGGAGTGGCCCGAGAGACCGTCAGCAGGAAAGGGCTGATCGCGTCGACGCCAGAGACCGGCTACTGGACAGTGATACTGAGGAACGGAAATGAATATTGGGCCGTCACCTCGCCTCTTACCCGCCTCCCTCTGATTGTGAAGCCCCGGAAGATCGGGGTGTACCTGGACTATGAGGGCGGACAGGTGTCATTTTACAATGCAGACAACATGTCCCATCTCCACACTTTCACTCACACTTTCACTGAGAAACTCTATCCGTTCTTCAGTCCCTATTTGAAGGAGGGGGGTCGAAATGCCGAACCTTTGAGAATCTGCCCCATTAAACGCTTGTAAAACCCGCGAAGTCTCTGCTTGTCTGATTTTGAGGATCTGTTTCCGATTCACTTCTGGGATGTCTTTGACTCCTGGTGTGACGAACGATCCCAATTGTAAGATAGCAAAATACTGCGGATGCTGGAAATCCGAAATAACAACAGAAAATGCTGGAAAAACTCAGCAGGCCAGGGCAGCATCGGTGGAGAGAGAAATAGAGTCAACGTTTCAGGCTGAAACCCTTCGTCAGGACTGAAAAAACACAGGAAATGAAACAGATTAAAAGGCCAGTTTGGGGGCTGGGAAATGGGGGATGAAAGAACAAAAGAGAAGTGAAGAGACATTAAGAGGTATTCAAAACCAGACGAGATGGTGGTCGGACTAGTGGAGACAAAAGACGGCTCTAGATTAGGTGTGAAATGCGCTGGCAGAATGGGAGACAGCTGCCATGTGGGAGGGAAAAAAAGGGGGAAGGGCACAAAACAAAGGTGTGGATAAAAAATATAAGTAAAAATATGATAGGGGCCGAGGTTATGATCTGAAATTGTTGAACTCGATATTGAGTCCGGAAGGCTGTAAAGTGCCTATTCGGAAGATGAGGTGCTGTTCCTCGAGCTTACGCTGGGTTTCCGTGGAACAATGCAAGAGGCCGAGTACGGTGAGGTCTGAGTGGGAGTGGGGCGGTGAATTAAAGTGACAGGCGACCGGAAGCTCGGGGGTCACCCTTACGGACTGAACGGAGGTGTTCCGCAAAGCGGTCACCCAATCTGCATTTGGTCTCCCCAATGTAGAGGAGACCGCATCGTGAGCAGCGAATACAGTATACTAGATAGCAAGAAGTACAAGTAAATCGCTGTTTCACGATCCCAATTGTAAGTCAGTGTGTAACTGGACATGCTTCAAATCACCCAGCGCCTCAGTTTCCAGGACTGTGTTGTCGCTGCACCGCGCCCTTCATTCTAATCCGCTGTTGCTGTCTGTGTGTGGAGTGAAACACTGTGATTTGGCACAGTGCCTCTCGTTCATACAATTTAGGGCAGGCACCATGATTACTGCGGCAATGATGGGATTGAGGGTGGAGGCGATGATTAATCGGAGACCTGAGATGGGTAGTGACGTAATAAAACTCACTACACACTTGGTTTGAGTATAAAGCACGGCTTTAATCAACTTGTTTCAGAACATGGAAGTCTAGTTGTACTTCACTAGTTCCTTGTCTTACAAAATGTCCCTGGAAAGCTGGGGCCCACGCCCGAGTATTTATACTCCTTGGACGGCGCCACCAGCTGGCCGTCCAATGTTATTTCACGAGTAGTTTCTTGATGATGAGATTTATAACAGGTAGATTTGTGTTGGGTAAGGGCATCAAGGGATATGGAGCTAAGGCGGGTAATTGGGGTTGAGGGACAGATCAGCCATGATCTAATTGACAGGTTCGAGGGGCTGAATGGCCTACTCCTGTTCCTCTGTTCCCAGAACAGCGCCTCCAGTTTTTTTTTAAATTCGTTCCTGGGATGTGGGCGTCGCTGGCAAGGCCAGCATTTATTGCCCATCCCTAATTGCCCTCGAGAAGGTGGTGGTGAGCCGCCTTCTTGAACCGCTGCAGTCCGTGTGGTGAAGGTGCTCCCACAGTACTCTTAAGGAGGGAGTTCCAGGATTTTGACCCAACGTCGATGAAGGATCGGCCGATATACTTCCAAGTCAGGATGGTGTGTGACCTGGAGGGGAACTTGGAGGTGGTGGTGTTCCCATGCGCCTGCTGCCCTTGTATAGGTGGAAGAGGTCGCGGGTTCGGGAGGTGCTGCCGAAGAAGCCTTGGCGAGTTGCTGCAGTGCATCTTGGAGAAACATAGAACAATAGGAGCAGGAGTAGGCCATTCGGCCCTTCGAACCTGCTCCACCATTCAATATAATCATGGCTGATCCTCTATCTCAATACTATATTCCCACTCTCTCCCCACACCCCTTGATGCCTTTTGTGTCTAGAAATCTATCTATCTCCTCCTTAAATATATTCAGTGACTTGGATGTCCTACCCCGTTATCCTGAGACTGTGACCCCTCGTTCTAGACCCCCCAGCCAGGGGAAACATTCTCCCTGCATCCAGTCTGTCTAGCCCTGTCAGTGTTTTATACGTTTCAATGAGATCCCCTCTCATTCTCCGAAACTCTAGTGAGTACAGGCCTAGTCGACCCAATCTCTCCTCATACGACAGTCCTGCCATCCCAGGAATCAGCCTGGTGAACCTTCGCTGCACTCCCTCTATGGCAAGTATATCCTTTCTTAGGTAAGGAGACCAAAACTGCACACAGTACTCCAGGTGTGGTCTCACCAAGGCCCTGTATAACTGTAGTAAGACATCCTTGCTCCTGTACTCAAATTCTCTTCCAATGAAGGCCAACATACCATTTGCCTTCCTAACTCCTTGCTACACCTGCATGTTTGCTTTCAGTGACTGGTGTACAAGGACACCCAGGTCCCTTTGTACATCAGCATTTCCCAATCTATCACCATTTAAATAATACTCTGCCTTTCCGTTTTTCCTACCGAAGTGGATAACTCCACATTTATCCACGTTATACTGCATCTGCCATGTATTTGCCCACTCACTCAACTTGTCTAAATCGCCTTGAAGCCTCTTTGCATCCTCCTCACAACTCACAATCCCACCTAGTTTCATGTCATCAGCAAACTTGGAAATATTACATTTGGTTCCCTCATCCAAATCATTGATATATATTGGGCCAGAAATTAGGACCGGGTGCTTGCTGCGCGTGCAAGCCCCCGATGTGCACTCACCCTGCGCGCCGACATCTGAAGCCCGGGCCTGCTTGCATTTCCTGTCACTGGCCCGGTTCAGCTGTCGGCGCGATGTGCTTACCTGACCCAGCGGCGTAGTTAGTGCGATGTGCCGGCTGGGATCAGGTGAGCACTGTGCAGCCAATCAGGGGAGGGGAAACTCATTCATGAGTTTGATAGTAAAGACTGTCAAACTCATGAAAAGTACGGGCGCCCAAAAGACTAGTTTAACTTTAATTAAAATTTAAAAAAACATCCCAATAATTAAATAAACTACAAATAACTTTAAAAAACTATTTAAAACAATTAATAAAATTTTTGAAAAAAATAATTTTTTACGAATTCGGGTCTAAAAATAAACTTACCTTACTGTAAAGTCCTTAAAAACAATGAAGCTGTGGAAAAAATGTGCACACGCGCAAACCTGTCAAAAAGAAGGAAGTTCAACGCGTGCGCGCAGAGTCCTGCGCGCACGCATTGGACCTCTTAACCCCTTGGTTCGATGGAGAGGAAATGCCGGTTTCCCGCGCATGCGCTGTGCATGCTGAAATCCGGCACTTCCAACAGGCCCACGCGTGAGTACACCGTCCGTACTCACGCGATGGGACCGGAATTACTGGCCCATTGTGAATAGCTGGGGCCCAAGCACTGATCCCTGCGGTACCCCACTAGTCACCGCCTGCCACCTCGAAAAAGACCCATTTATTCCTACTCTCTGTTTCCTGTCAACCAATTTTACTCCCAATCCCATGTGCTTTAATTTTGCACATTAACCTCTTATGTGGGACTTTATCAAAGGCCTTCTGAAAATCCAAATACACCACATCCACTGGTTCTCCCTTATCTATTCTACCAGTTACATCCTGAAAAAACTCCAGTAGGTTTGTCAAACACGATTTCCCTTTCATAAATCCATGTTGACTTTGTCTAATCCCGTTGATATTTTCTAAGTGTCCTGTTATCACATCCTTTATAATAGACTCTAGCATTTTCCCTACTACTGATGTTAGGCTAACCGGTCTGTAGTTCCCTGTTTTCTCTCCCCCTCCTTTTTTAAATAGTGGGGTTACGTTTGCTATCCTCCAATCTGCAGGAACTGTTCCATAATCTATAGAATTTTGGAAGATGACAACCAATGCATCCACTATTTCCAAGGCTACCTTTTTTAATACTCTGGGATGCAGATTATCAGGCCCTGGGGATTTATTGGCTTTCAGTCCCATTAATTTCTCCAGCACTATTTTTTTACTAGTACTAATTTCCTTTAATTCTTCCTTCTCACTAGACCCTTGGTTCCCTAGCATTTCTGGGAAGTTATTTGTGTCCTCTTCCGTGAAGACAGAACCAAAGTATTTGTTTAATTGCTCTGCCATTTCCTTGTTCCCCATTATAAATTCTCCAGTTTCTGACTGTAAGGGACCTACATTTGCCTTCACTAATCTTTTTCTTTTTACATACTTGTAGAAGCTTTTACAATCCGCTTTTATGTTCCTTGCAAGTTTTCTCTCATACTCTATTTTCCCCTCTTAATCAATCTTTTGATCCTTTTTTGCTAAACTCTAAACTGCTCCCAATCCTCAGGCTTGCTACTTTTTCTGGCAACTTTATATGACTCCTCTTTGGATCTAATACTATCCTTAATTTATTTTGTTAGCCATGGTTAGGCCGCTTTTCCTTTTGTGTTTTTGCACCAGAAAGGAATGTTAGCCATTGTCTATCCACCGTCATGCCTTTTAATGAAGCTCCCCAATCTATAATAGCCAACTCACTCCTCATACCTTCGTAGTTTCCTTTGCCTAGATCTAGCCCCCTAGTTTTGGATTGGACTTCTTCACTTTCCATCTTAATGAAGAATTCTATCATGTTGTGGTCACTCTTCCCTAAAGGACCCTGCACAACGAGATTATTAATTAACCCCTTCTCATTGTACAATACCCAATCTAGGATAGCCTGTTCCCTAGTTGGCTCCTTAATGTACTGGTCTAAAAAACCATCTCGTACACACCACAGGAATTCATCCTCCACAGTATTATTGCTAATTTGGTTTGGCCAGTCTATATGTAGATTAAAGTTTCCCATGATTACTGTAGTACCCTTGTTACATGCATCTCTAATTTCCTGTTTGATGCCATCCCCTACATTACCACTACTGTTTGGAGGCCAATAGACAACTCCCACCAATGTTTTCTGCCCCTTGGTGCTTCTTAGCTCCACCCAGACTGATTCTACATCTTGATTTTCTGAGCCAATATCCTTTCTCACTATTGCTCTGATTTCATCCTTTACGAACAATGCCTGCCCACCTCCTTTTCCTTTGGGCCTGCCCTTCCTAAGTATCGAATATCCTTGGATATTCAGCTCCCAGTCTTGGTCACCCTGCAGCCATGTCTCCGTAATCGCAATTATATCATATCCGTTTACATCTATTTGCGCTGTTAATTCATCTACCTTATTATGAATGCTTCGTGCATTAAGATACAGTGTCTTTAGATTTGTCTTTTTAATATTTTTAGACATCTTAACATTTTTTTGTACTACGGACCTATTGGTCTTATTAACATTTTTTCTTCCCGGAAACTATTTGTTAGTGCACTCTTTTGTTTGTACGCTCTGTCTCTTCCTGTCACGATCTGGTTATCCTCACCCCAATCACATTCCTGCACTGCTTCCCTGTCTTTTCTGTTTAGCATTCTAGATTTCTCTCCACCGGGACAATCCCCCCACTTATTTAGATTAAAGCTAATAGTGAACAAGAGAAAGGGATCTTGGGTTAATGAGATAGAGGGAGGGAGTGATGGTGAACAGGGGAATGGTGTCTTGTGTTAATGGGATAGAGAGAGGGAGTGATGGTGAACAGGAGAATGGTGTCTTGTGTTAATGAGATGGAGGGAGTGATGGTGAACAGGGGAATGGTGTCTTGTGTTAATGGGATAGAGAGAGGGAGTGATGGTGAACAGGAGAATGGTGTCTTGTGTTAATGAGATGGAGGGAGTGATGGTGAACAGGGGAATGGTGTCTTGTGTTAATGGGATAGAGAGAGGGAGTGATGGTGAACAGGAGAATGGTGTCTTGTGTTAATGGGACAGAGGAAGGGAGTGATGGTGAACAGGAGAATGGTGTCTCGTGTTAATGGGATAGAGGGAGGGAGTGATGGTGAACAGGAGAGTGGTGTCTTGTGTTAATGGGACAGAGGAAGGGAGTGATGGTGAACAGGAGAGTGGTGTCTTGTGTTAATGAGATAGAGGGAGGGAGTGATGGTGAACAGGAGAATGGTGTCTTGTGTTAATGAGATAGAGGGAGGGAGTGATGGTGAACAGGAGAATGGTGTCTTGTGTTAATGAGATAGAGAGAGAGAGTGATGGTGAACAGGAGAATGGTGTCTTGTGTTAATGGGATAGAGAGAGGGAATGATGGTGAACAGGAGAATGGTGTCTCGTGTTAATGGGATAGAGGGAGGGAGTGATGGTGAACTGGATAATGGTGTCTTGTATTAATGGGATAGAGGGAGGGAGTGATGGTGAACAGGAGAATGGTGTCTTGTGTTAATGAGATAGAGAGAGGGAGTGATGGTGAACAGGAGAATGGTGTCTTGTGTTAATGGGATAGAGGGAGGGAGTGATGGTGAACAGGAGAATGGTGTCTTGTGTTAATGAGATAGAGAGAGGGAGTGATGGTGAACAGGAGAATGGTGTCTTGTGTTAATGGGATAGAGGGAGGGAGTGATGGTGAACAGGAGAATGGTGTCTTGTGTTACTGGGATAGAGGGAGGGAGTGATGGTGAACAGGAGAAAGGTGTCTTGTGTTAATGGGACAGAGGGAGGGAGTGATGGTGAACAGGAGAATGGTGTCTTGTGTTAATGGGATAGAGGGAGGGAGTGATGGTGAACAGGAGAATGGTGTCTTGTGTTAATGAGATAGAGGGAGGGAGTGATGGTGAACAGGAGAATGGTGTCTTGTGTTAATGAGATAGAGAGAGGGAGTGATGGTGAACAGGAGAATGGTGTCTTGTGTTTATGAGATAGAGAGAGAGGGAGTGATGGTGAACAGGAGAATGGTGTCTTGTGTTAATGAGATAGAGGGAAGGAGTGATGGTGAACAGGAGAATGGTGTCTTGTGTTAATGGGATAGAGGGAGGGATTGATGGTGAACAGGAGAATGGTGTCTTGTGTTAATCGGACAGGGAGGGATTGATGGTGAACAGGAGAATGGTGTCTTGTGTTAATGAGACAGGGGGAGGGGGTGATGGTGAACAGGAGAATGGTGTCTTGTGTTAATGTGATAGAGGGAGGGAGTGATGGTGAACAGGAGAATGGTGTCTTGTGTTAATGAGATAGAGGGAGGGAGTGATGGTGAACAGGAGAATGGTGTCTTGTGTTAATGGGACAGAGGGAGGGAGTGATGGTGATCAGGAGAATGGTGTCTTGTGTTAATGAGATAGAGGGAGGGAGTGATGGTGAACAGGAGAATGGTGTCTTGTGTTAATGAGATAGAGGGAGGGAGTGATGGTGAACAGGAGAATGGTGTCTTGTGTTAATGGGATAGAGGGAGGGAGTGATGGTGAACAGCAGAATGGTGTCTTGTGTTAATGGGATAGAGGGAGTGATGGTGAACAGGAAAATGGTGTCTTGTGTTAATGGGATAGAGGAAAGGAGTGATGGTGAACAGGAGAATGGTGTCTTGTGTTAATGGGATAGAGGGAGGGAGTGATGGTGAACAGGAGAATGGTGTCTTGTGTTAATGGGAGAGAGGGAGGGAGTGATGGTGAACAGGAGAATGGTGTCTCGTGTTAATGGGATAGAGGGAGGGAGTGATGGTGAACAGGAGAATGGTGCCTTGTGTTAATGAGATGGAGGGAGTGATAGTGAACAGGAGAATGGTGTCTTGTGTTAATGGGATAGAGGGAGGGAGTGATAGTGAGCAGGAGAATGGTGTCTTGTGTTAATGAGATAGCGAGAGGGAGTGATGGTGAACAGGAGAATGGTGTCTTGTGTTAATGGGATAGAGAGAAGGAGTGATGGTGAACAGCAGAATGGTGTCTTGTGTTAATGAGATAGAGAGGGAGTGATGGTGAACAGGAGAATGGTGTCTTGTGTTAATGGGATAGAGAGAGGGAGTGATGGTGAACAGGGCAATGGTGTCTTGTGTTAATGAGATAGAGGGAGGGAGTGATGGTGAACAGGAGAATGGTGTCTTGTGTTAATGAGATAGAGGGAGGGAGTGATGGTTAACAGGAGAATGGTGTCTTGTGTTAATGGGATAGAGAGAGGGAATGATGGTGAACAGGAGAATGGTGTCTCGTGTTAATGGGATAGAGGGAGGGAGTGATGGTGAACTGGATAATGGTGTCTTGTATTAATGGGATAGAGGGAGGGAGTGATGGTGAACAGGAGAATGGTGTCTTGTGTTAATGAGATAGAGAGAGGGAGTGATGGTGAACAGGAGAATGGTGTCTTGTGTTAATGGGATAGAGGGAGGGAGTGATGGTGAACAGGAGAATGGTGTCTTGTGTTACTGGGATAGAGGGAGGGAGTGATGGTGAACAGGAGAAAGGTGTCTTGTGTTAATGGGACAGAGGGAGGGAGTGATGGTGAACAGGAGAATGGTGTCTTGTGTTAATGGGATAGAGGGAGGGAGTGATGGTGAACAGGAGAATGGTGTCTTGTGTTAATGAGATAGAGGGAGGGAGTGATGGTGAACAGGAGAATGGTGTCTTGTGTTAATGAGATAGAGAGAGGGAGTGATGGTGAACAGGAGAATGGTGTCTTGTGTTTATGAGATAGAGAGAGAGGGAGTGATGGTGAACAGGAGAATGGTGTCTTGTGTTAATGAGATAGAGGGAAGGAGTGATGGTGAACAGGAGAATGGTGTCTTGTGTTAATGGGATAGAGGGAGGGATTGATGGTGAACAGGAGAATGGTGTCTTGTGTTAATCGGACAGAGGGAGGGATTGATGGTGAACAGGAGAATGGTGTCTTGTGTTAATGAGACAGGGGGAGGGGGTGATGGTGAACAGGAGAATGGTGTCTTGTGTTAATGTGATAGAGGGAGGGAGTGATGGTGAACAGGAGAATGGTGTCTTGTGTTAATGAGATAGAGGGAGGGAGTGATGGTGAACAGGAGAATGGTGTCTTGTGTTAATGGGACAGAGGGAGGGAGTGATGGTGATCAGGAGAATGGTGTCTTGTGTTAATGAGATAGAGGGAGGGAGTGATGGTGAACAGGAGAATGGTGTCTTGTGTTAATGAGATAGAGGGAGGGAGTGATGGTGAACAGGAGAATGGTGTCTTGTGTTAATGGGATAGAGGGAGGGAGTGATGGTGAACAGCAGAATGGTGTCTTGTGTTAATGGGATAGAGGGAGTGATGGTGAACAGGAAAATGGTGTCTTGTGTTAATGGGACAGAGGAAAGGAGTGATGGTGAACAGGAGAATGGTGTCTTGTGTTAATGGGATAGAGGGAGGGAGTGATGGTGAACAGGAGAATGGTGTCTTGTGTTAATGGGATAGAGGAAGGGAGTGATGGTGAACAGGAGAATGGTGTCTTGTGTTAATGGGATCGAGGGAGGGAGTGATGGTGAACAGGAGAATGGTGTCTTGTGTTAATGGGAGAGAGGGAGGGAGTGATGGTGAACAGGAGAATGGTGTCTTGTGTTAATGGGATAGAGAGAGGGAGTGATGGTGAACAGGAGAATGGTGTCTTGTGTTAATGGGATAGAGGGAGTGATGGTGAACAGGAAAATGGTGTCTTGTGTTAATGGGATAGAGGAAAGGAGTGATGGTGAACAGGAGAATGGTGTCTTGTGTTAATGGGATAGAGGGAGGGAGTGATGGTGAACAGGAGAATGGTGTCTTGTGTTAATGGGATAGAGGGAGGGAGTGATGGTGAACAGGAGAATGGTGTCTTGTGTTAATGGGATAGAGGGAGGGAGTGATGGTGAACAGGAGAATGGTGTCTTGTGTTAATGGGATAGAGGGAGGGAGTGATGGTGAACAGGAGAATGGTGTCTTGTGTTAATGGGATAGAGGGAGGGAGTGATGGTGAACAGGAAAATGGTGTCTTGTGTTAATGGGACAGAGGGAGGGAGTGATGGTGAACAGGAGAATGGTGTCTTGTGTTAATGGGATAGAGGGAGGGAGTGATGGTGAACAGGAGAATGGTGTCCTGTGTTAATGGGATAGAGAGAGGGAGTGATGGTGAACAGGAGAATGGTGTCTTGTGTTAATGGGATAGAGGGAGGGAGTGATGGTGAACAGGAAAATGGTGTCTTGTGTTAATGGGACAGAGGGAGGGAGTGATGGTGAACAGGAGAATGGTGTCTTGTGTTAATGGGATAGAGGGAGGGAGTGATGGTGAACAGGAGAATGGTGTCTTGTGTTAATGGGATAGAGAGAGGGAGTGATGGTGAACAGGAGAATGGTGTCTTGTGTTAATGGGATAGAGGGAGTGATGGTGAACAGGAAAATGGTGTCTTATGTTAATGGGATAGAGGGACGGAGTGATGGTGAACAGGAGAATGGTGTCTTGTGTTAATGGGATAGAGGGAGGGAGTGATGGTGAACAGGAGAATGGTGCCTTGTGTTAATGGGATAGAGGGAGTGATGGTGAACAGGAGAATGGTGACTTGTGTTAATGGGATAGAGGGAGGGAGTGATGGTGAACAGGAGAATGGTGTCTTGTGTTAATGAGATAGAGAGAGGGAGTGATGTTGAACAGGAGAATGGTGTCTTGTGTTAATGGGATAGAGGGAGGGAGTGATGGTGAACAGGAGAATGGTGTCTTGTGTTAATGGGATAGAGGGAGGGAGTGATGGTGAACAGGAGAGTGGTGTCTTGTGTTAATGGGACAGAGGGAGGGAGTGATGGTGAACAGGAGAATGGTGTCTTGTGTTAATGGGATAGAGGGAGGGAGTGATGGTGAACAGGAGAGTGGTGTCTTGTGTTAATGGGATAGAGGGAGGGAGTGATGGTGAACAGTAGAATGGTGTCTTGTGTTAATGAGATAGAGGGAGGGAGTGATGGTGAACAGGAGAATGGTGTCTTGTGTTAATGGGATAGAGGGAGGGAGTGATGGTGAACAGGAGAATGGTGTCTTGTGTTAATTGGACAGAGGGAGGGAGTGATGGTGAACAGGAGAATGGTGTCTTGTGTTAATGAGATAGCGGGAGGGAGTGATGGTGAACAGGAGAATGGTGTCTTGTGTTAATGAGATAGAGGGAGGGAGTGATGGTGAACAGGAGAATGGTGTCTTGTGTTAATGGGATAGAGGGAGGGAGTGATGGTGAACAGGAGAATGGTGTCTTGTGTTAATGGGATAGAGGGAGGGAGTGATGGTGAACAGGAGAATGGTGTCTTGTGTTAATGAGATAGAGGGAGTGATGGTGAACAGGAGAATGGTGTCTCGTGTTAATGGGATAGAGGGAGGGAGTGATGGTGAACTGGATAATGGTGTCTTGTATTAATGGGATAGAGGGAGGGAGTGATGGTGAACAGGAGAATGGTGTCTTGTGTTAATGAGATAGAGAGAGGGAGTGATGGTGAACAGGAGAATGGTGTCTTGTGTTAATGGGATAGAGGGAGGGAGTGATGGTGAACAGGAGAATGGTGTCTTGTGTTAATGAGATAGAGAGAGGGAGTGATGGTGAACAGGAGAATGGTGTCTTGTGTTAATGGGATAGAGGGAGGGAGTGATGGTGAACAGGAGAATGGTGTCTTGTGTTACTGGGATAGAGGGAGGGAGTGATGGTGAACAGGAGAAAGGTGTCTTGTGTTAATGGGACAGAGGGAGGGAGTGATGGTGAACAGGAGAATGGTGTCTTGTGTTAATGGGATAGAGGGAGGGAGTGATGGTGAACAGGAGAATGGTGTCTTGTGTTAATGAGATAGAGGGAGGGAGTGATGGTGAACAGGAGAATGGTGTCTTGTGTTAATGAGATAGAGAGAGGGAGTGATGGTGAACAGGAGAATGGTGTCTTGTGTTTATGAGATAGAGAGAGAGGGAGTGATGGTGAACAGGAGAATGGTGTCTTGTGTTAATGAGATAGAGGGAAGGAGTGATGGTGAACAGGAGAATGGTGTCTTGTGTTAATGGGATAGAGGGAGGGATTGATGGTGAACAGGAGAATGGTGTCTTGTGTTAATCGGACAGGGAGGGATTGATGGTGAACAGGAGAATGGTGTCTTGTGTTAATGAGACAGGGGGAGGGGGTGATGGTGAACAGGAGAATGGTGTCTTGTGTTAATGTGATAGAGGGAGGGAGTGATGGTGAACAGGAGAATGGTGTCTTGTGTTAATGAGATAGAGGGAGGGAGTGATGGTGAACAGGAGAATGGTGTCTTGTGTTAATGGGACAGAGGGAGGGAGTGATGGTGATCAGGAGAATGGTGTCTTGTGTTAATGAGATAGAGGGAGGGAGTGATGGTGAACAGGAGAATGGTGTCTTGTGTTAATGAGATAGAGGGAGGGAGTGATGGTGAACAGGAGAATGGTGTCTTGTGTTAATGGGATAGAGGGAGGGAGTGATGGTGAACAGCAGAATGGTGTCTTGTGTTAATGGGATAGAGGGAGTGATGGTGAACAGGAAAATGGTGTCTTGTGTTAATGGGATAGAGGAAAGGAGTGATAGTGAACAGGAGAATGGTGTCTTGTGTTAATGGGATAGAGGGAGGGAGTGATGGTGAACAGGAGAATGGTGTCTTGTGTTAATGGGATAGAGGAAGGGAGTGATGGTGAACAGGAGAATGGTGTCTTGTGTTAATGGGATCGAGGGAGTGATGGTGAACAGGAGAATGGTGTCTTGTGTTAATGGGAGAGAGGGAGGGAGTGATGGTGAACAGGAGAATGGTGTCTCGTGTTAATGGGATAGAGGGAGGGAGTGATGGTGAACAGGAGAATGGTGCCTTGTGTTAATGAGATGGAGGGAGTGATAGTGAACAGGAGAATGGTGTCTTGTGTTAATGGGATAGAGGGAGGGAGTGATCGTGAGCAGGAGAATGGTGTCTTGTGTTAATGAGATAGAGAGAGGGAGTGATGGTGAACAGGAGAATGGTGTCTTGTGTTAATGGGATAGAGAGAGGGAGTGATGGTGAACAGCAGAATGGTGTCTTGTGTTAATGAGATAGAGAGGGAGTGATGGTGAACAGGAGAATGGTGTCTTGTGTTAATGGGATAGAGAGAGGGAGTGATGGTGAACAGGGCAATGGTGTCTTGTGTTAATGAGATAGAGGGAGGGAGTGATGGTGAACAGGAGAATGGTGTCTTGTGTTAATGAGATAGAGGGAGGGAGTGATGGTGAACAGGAGAATGGTGTCTTGTGTTAATGAGATAGAGAGAGAGAGTGATGGTGAACAGGAGAATGGTGTCTTGTGTTAATGGGATAGAGAGAGGGAATGATGGTGAACAGGAGAATGGTGTCTCGTGTTAATGGGATAGAGGGAGGGAGTGATGGTGAACTGGATAATGGTGTCTTGTATTAATGGGATAGAGGGAGGGAGTGATGGTGAACAGGAGAATGGTGTCTTGTGTTAATGAGATAGAGAGAGCGAGTGATGGTGAACAGGAGAATGGTGTCTTGTGTTAATGGGATAGAGGGAGGGAGTGATGGTGAACAGGAGAATGGTGTCTTGTGTTACTGGGATAGAGGGAGGGAGTGATGGTGAACAGGAGAAAGGTGTCTTGTGTTAATGGGACAGAGGGAGGGAGTGATGGTGAACAGGAGAATGGTGTCTTGTGTTAATGGGATAGAGGGAGGGAGTGATGGTGAACAGGAGAATGGTGTCTTGTGTTAATGAGATAGAGGGAGGGAGTGATGGTGAACAGGAGAATGGTGTCTTGTGTTAATGGGACAGAGGGAGGGAGTGATGGTGAACAGGAGAATGGTGTCTTGTGTTTATGAGATAGAGAGAGAGGGAGTGATGGTGAACAGGAGAATGGTGTCTTGTGTTAATGAGATAGAGGGAAGGAGTGATGGTGAACAGGAGAATGGTGTCTTGTGTTAATGGGATAGAGGGAGGGATTGATGGTGAACAGGAGAATGGTGTCTTGTGTTAATCGGACAGGGAGGGATTGATGGTGAACAGGAGAATGGTGTCTTGTGTTAATGAGACAGGGGGAGGGGGTGATGGTGAACAGGAGAATGGTGTCTTGTGTTAATGTGATAGAGGGAGGGAGTGATGGTGAACAGGAGAATGGTGTCTTGTGTTAATGAGATAGAGGGAGGGAGTGATGGTGAACAGGAGAATGGTGTCTTGTGTTAATGGGACAGAGGGAGGGAGTGATGGTGATCAGGAGAATGGTGTCTTGTGTTAATGAGATAGAGGGAGGGAGTGATGGTGAACAGGAGAATGGTGTCTTGTGTTAATGAGATAGAGGGAGGGAGTGATGGTGAACAGGAGAATGGTGTCTTGTGTTAATGGGATAGAGGGAGGGAGTGATGGTGAACAGCAGAATGGTGTCTTGTGTTAATGGGATAGAGGGAGTGATGGTGAACAGGAAAATGGTGTCTTGTGTTAATGGGATAGAGGAAAGGAGTGATAGTGAACAGGAGAATGGTGTCTTGTGTTAATGGGATAGAGGGAGGGAGTGATGGTGAACAGGAGAATGGTGTCTTGTGTTAATGGGATAGAGGAAGGGAGTGATGGTGAACAGGAGAATGGTGTCTTGTGTTAATGGGATCGAGGGAGTGATGGTGAACAGGAGAATGGTGTCTTGTGTTAATGGGAGAGAGGGAGGGAGTGATGGTGAACAGGAGAATGGTGTCTCGTGTTAATGGGATAGAGGGAGGGAGTGATGGTGAACAGGAGAATGGTGCCTTGTGTTAATGAGATGGAGGGAGTGATAGTGAACAGGAGAATGGTGTCTTGTGTTAATGGGATAGAGGGAGGGAGTGATAGTGAGCAGGAGAATGGTGTCTTGTGTTAATGAGATAGAGAGAGGGAGTGATGGTGAACAGGAGAATGGTGTCTTGTGTTAATGGGATAGAGAGAGGGAGTGATGGTGAACAGCAGAATGGTGTCTTGTGTTAATGAGATAGAGAGGGAGTGATGGTGAACAGGAGAATGGTGTCTTGTGTTAATGGGATAGAGAGAGGGAGTGATGGTGAACAGGGCAATGGTGTCTTGTGTTAATGAGATAGAGGGAGGGAGTGATGGTGAACAGGAGAATGGTGTCTTGTGTTAATGAGATAGAGGGAGGGAGTGATGGTGAACAGGAGAATGGTGTCTTGTGTTAATGAGATAGAGAGAGAGAGTGATGGTGAACAGGAGAATGGTGTCTTGTGTTAATGGGATAGAGAGAGGGAATGATGGTGAACAGGAGAATGGTGTCTCGTGTTAATGGGATAGAGGGAGGGAGTGATGGTGAACTGGATAATGGTGTCTTGTATTAATGGGATAGAGGGAGGGAGTGATGGTGAACAGGAGAATGGTGTCTTGTGTTAATGAGATAGAGAGAGCGAGTGATGGTGAACAGGAGAATGGTGTCTTGTGTTAATGGGATAGAGGGAGGGAGTGATGGTGAACAGGAGAATGGTGTCTTGTGTTACTGGGATAGAGGGAGGGAGTGATGGTGAACAGGAGAAAGGTGTCTTGTGTTAATGGGACAGAGGGAGGGAGTGATGGTGAACAGGAGAATGGTGTCTTGTGTTAATGGGATAGAGGGAGGGAGTGATGGTGAACAGGAGAATGGTGTCTTGTGTTAATGAGATAGAGGGAGGGAGTGATGGTGAACAGGAGAATGGTGTCTTGTGTTAATGAGATAGAGAGAGGGAGTGATGGTGAACAGGAGAATGGTGTCTTGTGTTTATGAGATAGAGAGAGAGGGAGTGATGGTGAACAGGAGAATGGTGTCTTGTGTTAATGAGATAGAGGGAAGGAGTGATGGTGAACAGGAGAATGGTGTCTTGTGTTAATGGGATAGAGGGAGGGATTGATGGTGAACAGGAGAATGGTGTCTTGTGTTAATCGGACAGAGGGAGGGATTGATGGTGAACAGGAGAATGGTGTCTTGTGTTAATGAGACAGGGGGAGGGGGTGATGGTGAACAGGAGAATGGTGTCTTGTGTTAATGTGATAGAGGGAGGGAGTGATGGTGAACAGGAGAATGGTGTCTTGTGTTAATGAGATAGAGGGAGGGAGTGATGGTGAACAGGAGAATGGTGTCTTGTGTTAATGGGACAGAGGAAGGGAGTGATGGTGATCAGGAGAATGGTGTCTTGTGTTAATGAGATAGAGGGAGGGAGTGATGGTGAACAGGAGAATGGTGTCTTGTGTTAATGAGATAGAGGGAGGGAGTGATGGTGAACAGGAGAATGGTGTCTTGTGTTAATGGGATAGAGGGAGGGAGTGATGGTGAACAGCAGAATGGTGTCTTGTGTTAATGGGATAGAGGGAGTGATGGTGAACAGGAAAATGGTGTCTTGTGTTAATGGGACAGAGGAAAGGAGTGATGGTGAACAGGAGAATGGTGTCTTGTGTTAATGGGATAGAGGGAGGGAGTGATGGTGAACAGGAGAATGGTGTCTTGTGTTAATGGGATAGAGGAAGGGAGTGATGGTGAACAGGAGAATGGTGTCTTGTGTTAATGGGATCGAGGGAGGGAGTGATGGTGAACAGGAGAATGGTGTCTTGTGTTAATGGGAGAGAGGGAGGGAGTGATGGTGAACAGGAGAATGGTGTCTTGTGTTAATGGGATAGAGAGAGGGAGTGATGGTGAACAGGAGAATGGTGTCTTGTGTTAATGGGATAGAGGGAGTGATGGTGAACAGGAAAATGGTGTCTTGTGTTAATGGGATAGAGGAAAGGAGTGATGGTGAACAGGAGAATGGTGTCTTGTGTTAATGGGATAGAGGGAGGGAGTGATGGTGAACAGGAGAATGGTGTCTTGTGTTAATGGGATAGAGGGAGGGAGTGATGGTGAACAGGAGAATGGTGTCTTGTGTTAATGGGATAGAGGGAGGGAGTGATGGTGAACAGGAGAATGGTGTCTTGTGTTAATGGGATAGAGGGAGGGAGTGATGGTGAACAGGAGAATGGTGTCTTGTGTTAATGGGATAGAGGGAGGGAGTGATGGTGAACAGGAAAATGGTGTCTTGTGTTAATGGGACAGAGGGAGGGAGTGATGGTGAACAGGAGAATGGTGTCTTGTGTTAATGGGTTAGAGGGAGGGAGTGATGGTGAACAGGAGAATGGTGTCTTGTGTTAATGGGATAGAGGGAGGGAGTGATGGTGAACAGGAGAATGGTGTCCTGTGTTAATGGGATAGAGAGAGGGAGTGATGGTGAACAGGAGAATGGTGTCTTGTGTTAATGGGATAGAGGGAGGGAGTGATGGTGAACAGGAAAATGGTGTCTTGTGTTAATGGGACAGAGGGAGGGAGTGATGGTGAACAGGAGAATGGTGTCTTGTGTTAATGGGATAGAGGGAGGGAGTGATGGTGAACAGGAGAATGGTGTCTTGTGTTAATGGGATAGAGAGAGGGAGTGATGGTGAACAGGAGAATGGTGTCTTGTGTTAATGGGATAGAGGGAGTGATGGTGAACAGGAAAATGGTGTCTTATGTTAATGGGATAGAGGGACGGAGTGATGGTGAACAGGAGAATGGTGTCTTGTGTTAATGGGATAGAGGGAGGGAGTGATGGTGAACAGGAGAATGGTGCCTTGTGTTAATGGGATAGAGGGAGTGATGGTGAACAGGAGAATGGTGACTTGTGTTAATGGGATAGAGGGAGGGAGTGATGGTGAACAGGAGAATGGTGTCTTGTGTTAATGAGATAGAGAGAGGGAGTGATGTTGAACAGGAGAATGGTGTCTTGTGTTAATGGGATAGAGGGAGGGAGTGATGGTGAACAGGAGAATGGTGTCTTGTGTTAATGGGATAGAGGGAGGGAGTGATGGTGAACAGGAGAGTGGTGTCTTGTGTTAATGGGACAGAGGGAGGGAGTGATGGTGAACAGGAGAATGGTGTCTTGTGTTAATGGGATAGAGGGAGGGAGTGATGGTGAACAGGAGAGTGGTGTCTTGTGTTAATGGGATAGAGGGAGGGAGTGATGGTGAACAGTAGAATGGTGTCTTGTGTTAATGAGATAGAGGGAGGGAGTGATGGTGAACAGGAGAATGGTGTCTTGTGTTAATGGGATAGAGGGAGGGAGTGATGGTGAACAGGAGAATGGTGTCTTGTGTTAATTGGACAGAGGGAGGGAGTGATGGTGAACAGGAGAATGGTGTCTTGTGTTAATGAGATAGAGGGAGGGAGTGATGGTGAACAGGAGAATGGTGTCTTGTGTTAATGAGATAGAGGGAGGGAGTGATGGTGAACAGGAGAATGGTGTCTTGTGTTAATGGGATAGAGGGAGGGAGTGATGGTGAACAGGAGAATGGTGTCTTGTGTTAATGGGATAGAGGGAGGGAGTGATGGTGAACAGGAGAATGGTGTCTTGTGTTAATGAGATAGAGGGAGTGATGGTGAACAGGAGAATGGTGTCTTGTGTTAATGGGATAGAGAGAGTGAGTGATGGTGTCTCCAGTTCATGGTCAATGGGAGAGCAAGCACCCGGTGATAGCAGGGCAGATAACTGAAGACAGTGAGATCTGGAGGCAGCCAGGAGGCAGTTTATGCTCATGACTCACTGTGCCTTGTCACAAGACCCACTGAGACCACAAGCATTTATAATTCTGCCTATTTTTATTAGTGGAATATAAGTGAAACACGGTGGGAACAAAGTGCTGGTTAGGCCACAACTGGAGTATTGTGTCCAGTTCTGGTCACCACACTTTAGGAAGGAGGTGAAGGCCCTTGAGAGGGTGCAGCAGAGATTTACCAGAATGGTTCCAGGGATGGGGGATCTTAGCTACAAGGACAGGTTGGAGAAGCAGGATTTGTTTTCATGAGAGCAAAGGAGGTTGAGGGGTGATGTGATAGAGGTGTACAAGATTATGATGGGTTTGGATAGGCTAGATGGGGAAAGGCTGTTCCCACTAGTTGATGGTACACGGACTAAGGGACACAGATTTAAGGTTTTGGGCAAGAGATACAGGGGGGATGTGAGGAAAAACTTTTTTATGCAGCGAGTGGTGAGGACCTGGGACTCACTGCCGACGGAAGTGGTGGAAGCGGAGACACTCAATGTTTTCAAGGGGAGACTGGATAGGCACTTGAGGGAAATAAACCTGCAGGGCTACGGGGATAGAGCGGGGGAATGGGACTGACTGGATTACTCTACAGAGAGCCGGCACGGACTCGATGGGCCGAATGGCCTCCTTCTGTGTCGTTATGACTCTATAACTAGGTTATATGTAGCATGGAGTGTAGGAGGATTGAGAGTCAGTGCGTCTCCACAGATGCTCGCACCAATCTGACCTTGTCAAATAGCTGTTCTTCCTAGAAAGGAAAGAAAGGCTTACATTTCACGACCTCAGGATGTCTCAAAGTGCATTACAGCCAATGAAGTACTTGTTGTAATGTAGGAAACATGGCAGCCATTTGCGCACAGCAAGCTCCCACAAACAGCAATGTGATAATGACCAGATCGTCTGGATTGGACAAAGTCAACATGGATTTACAAAAGGTAAATCGTGCTTGACTAATCTACTGGAATTTTTTGAGGATGTAACTGGTAAAATAGATAAGGGAGAACCAGTGGATGTGGTGTATTTGGACTTTCAGAAGGCTTTCGATAAGGTCCCGCATAAGAGATTAGCGTGCAAAATTAAGGCACATGGGATTGGGGGCAAGGTATTGACTTGGATAGAGAACTGGTTGGCGGACAGAAAGCAAAGAGTTGGAATAAACGGGTCGTTTTCCGAGTGGCAGGCAGTGACTAGTGGGGTACCGCAAGGATCGGTCCTAGGACCCCAGCTGTTCACAATATATATTAATGATCTGGACGAGGGAATTGGATGTAACATCTCCAAATTTGCAGACGACACAAAACTGGGGGGGAGGATATGCTGTGAGGAGGATGTCATGAAACTCCAGTACGATTTGGACAGGTTGGCTGACTGGGCAGAAACATGGCAAATGCACTATAATGTGGATAAATGTGAGGTTATCCACTTTGGTGGCAAAAACAGGAAGGCAGATTATTATGTGAACGGCAATAGATTGGGAGAAGGGGAAGTGCAAAGAGACCTGGGTGTTCTTGTGCACCAGTCGCTGAAGGTAAGCATGCAGATGCAGCAGGCGGTTAAGAAGGCAAATGGTATGTTGGCCTTCGTAGCAAGAGGGTTTGAGTACAGGAACAAGGATGTCTTGCTACAGTTGTACAGGGCCTTGGTGAGACCGCACCTTGAGTATTGTGTGCAGTTTTGGTCGCCTTACCTGAGGAAGGACGTTCTTGCCATGGAAGGAGTGCAGCGAAGATTCACCAGGCTGATACCTGGGATGGCAGGAATGACGTATGAGGAGAGATTGTGTCGATTGGGCTTATACTCACTGGAGTTTAGAAGATTGAGAGGGGATTGCATCGAAACCAGGCCTGGACAGACTAGATGCAGGAAGGATGTTTCTGATGGCTGGGGAGTCCAGAACCAGGGGTCATAGTCTAAGGATAAGGGGTAAGCCATTTAGGACTGAAATGAGGAGGAATTTCTTCACCCAGAGAGTGGTGAACCTGTGGAATTCTCTGCCACAGAGGGAAGTGGAGGCCAGTTCATTAAATATATTCAAGAAAGAGTTGGATATATTTCTTAAGGCTAAAGGGATCAAGGGATATGGGGAGAAGGCAGGGACAGGGTACTGAATTTGGATGATCAGCCATGATCTCATTGAATGGCGGAGCAGACTCAAGGGGCCAAATGGCCTACTCCTGCTCCTATCTTCTATGTATCTATGTAAGTGATGTTGATTGAGGGATAAATATTGGCCAGGACACCGGGGATAGCTCCCCTGCTCTTCTTCAAAACAGTACCAATGGATCTTTTACGTCCATCTGAGAGAGCAGGTTTAGAATTGTAGTCACTGTAGGAAACGCGGCAGCCAATTTGCGCACAGCAAGCTCCCACAAAATGTACTGTGATAATGATTGGCCAGGACACTGGGGATAACCCTGCTCTTCTTCGAAATAGTGCCATGGGACCTTCTATGTCCAGCTGAGAGGGCAGACAGGGCCTCGGTTTAACATCTCATCTGAAAGACGGCACCTCCGACAGTGCGGCTCTCCCACAGTGCTGCACTGGGAGTGTCGGCCTACATTTTCGTGCTAACGTCTCTGGAATGGGAGCCTACGGAGGGCACAGTCCATCATCAAAGACCCTACCCACCCCAGCCACAGTCTGTTCGCCCTCCTACCATCTGGAAGACGCTACAGATGCATTCGCACCCGTACGACCAGATTTAGAAACAGCTTCTTTCCCAGGGCTGTCATCCTACTGAACCCCACAAATAAACACTAAAGCCTGCACATCTGCCAATGCACTTAATTATGGTCATATTTATGCTAATATACTGCAAGCCAAATGTATGTTGAATGTTTAAGTGTCCTAATCTAAATGTACACTCTCGGGAGCCGCAAGCCTACATTTCGTTGTACTGCACTTGTGCACTAACAATGACAATAAAAGTTGATTGATTTGATTTGATTTGATTTGATTTGAACCCACAACCTTCTGACTCAGGCGAGAGAGAGAGAGAGAGTGCTACCCACTGAGCCACGTCTGACTCATCTACTGAACATCTGAATTCTATTTGGCCTTGGGAGGCATCACCTCTGATTCTGTCCCCGGCACGCTATGTTCCAGCAGAGTTCACTGAGCAGTGGTTAACAGGGGAACCTGTTTGATGTCCTTCCCCCCGCTACTGCACCCACCTGTAATATCCGCCTGTGATCGACTGACCCCTGACAAACCAAGGATTGAACCCATATCGAACTCGACTCCATATCTAAAATCAGCAGAGTGCAAGAGAGGACGGAGCCGAGCTAAAATCAAAGAGCGTCTGTGTTGTGTATGTAACCGTTTACCTTTAAGGGAACTATAGAATGTAACCGTTCGCCTTTAAGAGCACTACTTTAGGGTGGCACTATCTATTGGCTCATGTATACTGTAATACCGATAGTGACCACACCAGTATATAAGGGTTGTGATACGTTAACTAGGGCAGAATCGCCCGAGCCTCTGAATAGTAAAGACGTGTTTTATTTTGTTAACAGTGGAGTCTGTGATTATTTATAATACAACCCACAGACTTAACATTGGCGACGAGTCAGGATTCGAACCCTGCGGCAGTTGTTCCACGGCGGCTTCGTCCGAAGACAGGACGTTGAAGAGAGGTTTCAATCCTCACCAGTCTGGAACCGACAGGCTGGAAGCGACAGGCATTAGGACCCTGAAGCCTCCATAACCTCGTGGGTAAGCCGCAGCGTTGGCTGCAAAGACAGTGCCACCGATCGGGAGATAAGGGCGATCGCAATCCCTGATAAGAGCCGCGGTGAAACGCGCGAGCGGGTAAGCCAGAGCCCGGGAGGGAGCGAGCAAGATCCGCGCGAGCGGGTGAGCCAGAGGCCGGGGCCCGCTTTCAAGTGCGAGGCGCAGCCGGGCCATCGATCGCATCCGCTGATAAGAGCCGCACTCAGGCTGAAAGTCAGCGTCGGGGAACGGGTGATAACCGCCATTGAAGTGGGCGGAGAGCGCCGAGAAGCGCGGGAAAACCGCCATCGAAGTGGGCGGGGAGAGCGAGAAGCGCGGGAAAGCCGCCATTTTTCGCGGGGAAACCGCTGAAGAAGAAGGAAGAAGCGGGAAACCGCCATCTTGGAAATTATTAAGAATTTCAGGAAAGTAATAAGATTTTTCAGAAAGGCTGGTGTGTTCTCAAGAAGAGAGGGAAAATAAGTATAAGTACAGCAATACTTGTGGTGTTCTCAAGAAGAGAGAAGAAAATTAATAATAAGTAAAGTAATACTTGTACTGTACTCGAAAAGAGAAGAAGATGCCTAAGCGAGGAAATATTAATGACTTTAATGCTGAAATAGAAGACTGGGCCACGTATGTGGAACGCATAGAAATATATTGCGTAGCCAACGACATTGAGGATGACGACAAGGCAATAACTTTGTTAAATTCGATGGGAGCAAAAACATACGGGCTTTTGAAACATCTAATAGCACCAGTTAAACCAGTGGACCAGACCTTCGAAGAGATCGTAGCAGTGCTGAAGGATCACTTGAACCCCACACCGTTGATGCTGGCTGAACGATTTAAATTTTACGCCAGAACCCAGAGGCAAGATGAAAGCAATGCGGAATACTTAGTCGAACTGCGTAAGCTAGCGAAATACTGCCAGTTTGGAGGGAATTTGACAGAGGCGCTGCGGGACAAGTTCGTATGCGGCTTGGCCAAAGAAGGAACGCAGAAGCGACTCCTGGAGGAAAACGACCTCACACTGGACAGGGCTGTCCTCATAGCTTCATCGCACGAAGCCGCAGTGAAAGGAACGGCGGAAATGCAGCTAAAGGCGGCGGCACTCGGGGTGGACCAAATGACTGCAAGCATTTCCAAATGCTACCGTTGTGGAAAGACAACGCACGACCAGAATCAGTGCTGGTTTAAGAATCAAGAGTGCAGGAAATGTGGCAAACTGGGTCACATCGCGAAGGTATGCAGGTCCAGAAAGAAGACCAACAAACAAAGGAAGCCACCACCACAAGAAAAGTACAACAAGGTGCATCAGGTGGCTGAAAAGAGTTCAGACGAACAAAATTCAGACTCAGACCCAAACAGCCAGGAGTTGGATAGTCTGAGAATCCACAATGTGGGTAAAGTAACTGATCTACAGACGATCTGGGTCACACTAAAAATAGCTGGAGTCCAAGTACGAATGGAGCTGGACACGGGATCAGCTGTATCAGTCATCAACCAAAAGGACTACCACCGACTATTCTCTCACATACCCTTAAGAAATACCAAGTTCGTATTACAGACATACACGGGGCATCGCGTATACCCCATGGGGAAAATAAGAGTCAAGGTGAGAGATAGGGGTAAAGTACACCCAAGAATGAATTTGTACGTACTACCTGAGGGAGGACCACCACTTCTAGGACGGGAGTGGATCAAGAAAATAGACATGGAATGGCACTACCGACAAGCAATGACGAGTGAGGACTCGGTGCAGACAAGCAGCTCAGACTCTGAGCCGGAAGACGATAAGTCCAGCTTATGTATGAAAAACAAGGTTAACATTAACTCACAGACTAAGGTTGGAAAATCGATGGCGTGCATAAAGACAGTGAATTCTGAGTCTGTTCAAGCTACAGACATATGCATTACGGAGGAACACCGGGCTCGAACTCAACGCTATTTCAAAGTACAACAACAATTAGAACAATTAAGTTACCGCCTCGTACAAGAGATGAAAACAATGAAAAAGTTCTATGACACCGAATGGGAGAGTCTGGAAAGACAACAGAACCTACTGGCTCAAGCAGAGAGCGACCATAGAGCCATCGTGACCAATTACCGATCACATCTCCCTGATGATGTTCAGGGGTTAGAATATTTGCATGATCTAGAGATACAGCAGAAGGGCAAATCACGCTGCACTGAGGATTTTGTTCTGCAATTAGAGACGGAGCTAGTGCAGGCAAAGTTAAGAGAAGTTGAATCACAGGGTGCTCTTAAGGAGATGCAGAAACAAATCTTGGACATGGAAAAGAGAAACGCTTCTTTACCTGATGAGAATAATGTGGCCATGTTGCAAGAGGAGCTTATAGGGGCGAAACTGAAAGAAGCTAAGCAAAGGATGTTGGAACTTGAAACGCAGAACCAAATCAGCGGTAATCAGCTATGTCAAGCAGAGAAGGAGTGCAAGGGTCTACATGAGAAGGTGCAATATCTCTCAGCCCAAAATAAGGGACTACTCACTCAGTTAAATGAAAGTAAACGGGAAATGGCTGAGATGGACTGCAAGAATAAAGAAGAGTTGATGGCAGTGAGACTTCGAGAGGCAGATAGCATAGCAGCCTTGGCTGAACTCCAACAGGAAATTGCGAAAGAAACAAATGAACAGGAATCTTCAGGAAGCCAGGATTTTATTCCAGTTCTTCTCTACGACTCCTTACAAGCAGAGTGCGAGAAGTTGAAAAAACAGTATGAACAGGCCCAGACTACAATTCTGGAGGGGGTTAACTCAGCAACCTCCGAAAAGCTAGTTTCGTTGGAAGTATATGAGCAACTAAAGGTTGAACATGAGCAAGAAGTCCAAAGGCTGCAGGAAATTCTTGAGGAGCTCAGGGCCAAGACAGACTCATCGGTAGAAGTTCCATACATAGATGAGGATGTAGAGGTGAAAGACATGGCAGAACTCATAAAAATATGGAAGGAAGCCCAAGACAAATATGAGGCGGCAATTACCGAGGTTGACCGACTTGAAGAACAGTTTCAACTGGGAATGGGCCCTGAACATGAGCTAGAGAGCATCGAGGCGCAACTTCTCCAAGCACTGGAAGCCAAAGTACAAGAGGAAGAGAAGATGAAAGCATTGGAGAAAATGATGGATGAAATGGAGGAGTACGCTGAATTACGTCCAGGGGAACAGGAGAATGGGGAAACAGCTACTTCAGTAGAAGGATTAAATAGCCTGATAACGAAATCCCTGAAGGAAGGGAAAGGATTGAACGCACAAATGAGGCCAGGAGGGAAGGAAGGGCAGACATCCGAGGAAGAGCAGGATGAATATGATTGCTTGAAGAAGGGTTTTGACCTGTTGAGTGACACCGAATGTTATGAGGATGTGGTCTGCCCAAATTGTGATGGGAACTCCCAAAGTGCTGAAATCCTGAGGAAGCACTTAAGGTCTAAGGAACATAGAGAGTTGGTGGCGCTACAGATGGCAGCCGGGAAAAGAGCTCGGAGAGTTTCAAAAAGGCAGAAAAGAAAAAGAAGAAGCAGAAAATAATAACTGTTTAAAATATTATTACTTCTACTACCTCAGTCCGAACACTACGAAAGGTGCTAAATTTGTAAAAAAAAAATCCAGGGACATTATCAAGACAGCCAGTGGGTTGTATAAGTCCGCACTGCTGGTTCAACAGGACGAAAGTACAAGCTGTTAAAAAAAAAAGGCTATGGAGGATGCTGTCTGGAACGAATTAATACCAGAGACTGAATTTATGAACTGTTCCCACAGAGACTGAACCTGTAAACTGATTCCACTGAGAGTATGTTTGTAAACTGTTATATGACGTTGACTCCATTGAGAGTATATCTGTAAATTGTTATATGACGTTGACTCCATCGAGAGTATATCTGCAAACTGTTTATATAAAGTTGAAGATTGTATGTTTAACGGGATTCTGTAAGTAATAAGCTAGGAAGGGAGGAGTGTTGTGTATGTAACCGTTTACCTTTAAGGGAACTATAGAATGTAACCGTTCGCCTTTAAGAGCACTACTTTAGGGTGGCACTATCTATTGGCTCATGTATACTGTAATACCGATAGTGACCACACCAGTATATAAGGGTTGTGATACGTTAACTAGGGCAGAATCGCCTGAGCCTCTGAATAGTAAAGACGTGTTTTATTTTGTTAACAGTGGAGTCTGTGATTATTTATAATACAACCCACAGACTTAACAGTCTGGTCACACCGCACCTTGTGGGCCCCGTGCCCAGCTTTGGCCAACGCTACACAAGAGGGACATTGCAACCCTGGGACTGCTGCTGTGGCGGAAAGCCCAGAGACTGGTCCTCAGCAACAGAGGCACCAAGTGCCAGGAGATTCTGGCGAAAGGGGACAGCTCAGCCTTGAAAGGCGGTGGCGGAGAGATACCGCGGCCTTACAGAGATGTTTCACACCGTAAGTAAAAGAACCTGACTCGTCGAATCTCTGAAATGTCCTGAAGTCCTTCATGTACAATCAATTCGTGCAGTGACTGTTACCTCGTTAAATGTTGCAGAGCTGAAACATGACTTCAAATTACAGGGAGACGGGGACAAGGGGGGGTCGCAGGTTCATACTAGTGAGCAAAATATAGAGCTGGTGTCACAAAGTTCTTTTATCGGGAAGTGTCAGCTGTGCTCAGTGGGTCGTGGGTTCAAGTCCCACTCCAGGGACTCAAGCACAAAAATCTAGGCTGGCACTCCAGTGCAGTGCTGAGGTAATGCTTCTTCTTCTTAGGCAGTCCCTCGGAACCGAGGATGACTTGCTTCCACACTAACAATGAGTTCGCAGGTGACTGATGAGTCCAATGTGGGACCTACAGTCTCTGTCACAGGTGGGGCAGATGGTGGCTGAAGGGGCGGGTGGGTGGGGTGCTTGGGTTGACGTACGCTCTTTCCGCTTGCTCCCGGCGAAGAGACTCGAGGTGTTCGGCGCCTTCCTGGGTGCTTCTCCTCCACTTTGTGCGGTCTTGGGCCAGGGATTCCCAGGTGTCGGTGGGGATGTTGCACTTTTTCAAGGAGGCTTTGAGGGTGTCCTTGAAGCGTTTCCTCTAGCCCACCTGGGGCTCTCGTGCAGTGCCGGTGCTCCGAGTAGAGCGCTTGTTTTGGGAGTCTCGTATCGGGCATGCGGACAATGTGACCCGTCCATCGGAGCTGATTGAGCATGGTCAGAGCTTCGATGCTGGGGATGTTGGCCTGAGCAAGAACACTGACGTTGGTGCGCCTATCCTGCCAATGGATTTGCAGGATCTTGCGGAGGCAGCGTTGGTGGTACCTCTCCAGTGCTTTGAGGTGCCTGCTGTACATGGTCCATGTCTCTGAGGCATACAGCAGGGCGGGTATCACTGCTGCTCTGTAGACCATGAGCTTAGTGCCGGGTTTGAGGTCCTGGTCTTCAAACACTCTCTTCCTCAGGCGACCGAAGGCTGCACTGGCACACTGAAGGCGGTGTTGGACTTCGTCATCGACATCAGCCCTGACGGGCAGGGAATGCTGCACTGTCAGAGGTGCCGTCTTTTGATGAGACATTAAACCAAGGCTCTGTCTGCTCTCTCAGGTGGACATAGAAGGTCCCATGGCACTACTTCGAAGAGAAGGGTTATCCCTAGTGTCCTGGGCCAATATTTATCCCTCAGTCTACTGTCTGTGGGAGCTTGCTGTGCGCAAATTTCTGCCGCGTTTCCTACAGTGGCTACAATTCTAAAAAATACTTCATTGGCTGTAATATGCTTTGGGAGATCTGGTGGTCATGAAAGGCGCTATACAAATGCAAGTCTTTCCTCCTGATCAACATGTGGGACAGATATCCTGGTGGGATTGTGGAGGCAAAACTGGAACCGTTTAATGGGCGGTTGGATACTGTGATAGGAACTTACGTAGGCCCAGAAATTCAGGTCGGAGGCTTCCCGCGGGTGCAAGCCCCCGACCTGCACTTACCTAGCGCGCCGGCCGTTGAGCTGCGGGCCCGCGTGGGATTCCGATCCTGGGCCTGCTCCAACTGCCGGCGCGCAGTGCTTGCGTATCCCAGGGGCGCAGTTAGTTCGATGCGTCCCCTGGGATCACGTGGGCCATGGAGAGCCAATGCTAGCAGGGAATCTGCATTCATAGATTTGACAGGAAGAGCTGTCAAATCTATGAATACAATTCAGCCCCAAAACATCACTAAAACTTTAAATAATTTTTTTTTTAATCACATTTTTAAATTAACTATAAATTACATAAAATAACTATTTTAAACAATAATTTAAATTTTTGAAAAAATTAATTACAGTTTCTAAATAAACTTACCTTTCTTTAAAGTATTTAAAAATAATAAACCTGTGGAAAGAATGTTTTAATTTAACTTAATTCACCACTTACCTTGTTAAAAGCAGGCCCTGCGACTGCTTTTTACAAGTGTAGCTCCTGGAGACTTACCCTCCCGGAGAAACCTGCAAAAGAAACGGAAGTTCCAGGCGTACGCGCTGCCTCTCCGGCGCACGCGTTCGACCTGTGAACCCCTTCCTTTAAGAGAACGGAAGTTTCGGTTTCCCGCGCACGCACGAAACCGGCACTTTCGTTGGGCCTAGGCGTGAGTACCCAGCACGTACTCATCCGCGGGGACCCGAAGTTCTGGCCCAAGTCTTTCTGGCTGCATGTGCTGGGCTGGACCAACAGGCGGAGCTAGAGTCTGTTTCTAAGCTGGGCTGATACCTTCAGGGATCTGTGGACCTGCAACTGGGCACCACACTTTAGGAAGGATGTCAAGGCCTTGGAGAGGGTGCAGAAGAGATTGACCAGAACGGTACCGGGGATGAGGGACTTCAGTTACGTGGAGAGACTGGAGAAGCTGGGGTTGTTCTCCTTCGAGCAGAGAAGGCTGAGAGAGATTTGATAGAGGCGTTCAAAGTTATATGAAAGGGTTGAAGAGAGTAAATAAGGATAATCTGTTTCCACTGTCCAGAGGAACCACATTTAAGATAATTTGCAAAAGAACCCCCCATAATCATAACCACCTTTATGGTCATTGTTAGTGCACAAGTACAGTAGAACGAAATGTAGGCTTGCGGCTCCCGAGAGTGTACATTTGGATTAAGACATTTAAACATTCAACATACATTTGGCTTGTAATACATTAACATAAACATAACCATAATAAAGTGCATTGGCAGATGTGCAGGCTTTAGAGTTTATTTGTGGAGTTCAGTAGGATGACAGCCCTGGGAAAGAAGCTGTTCCTAAATCTGGTCGTACGGGTGCGAATGCATCTGTAGCGTCTCCCAGATGGCAGGAGGGCGAACAGACTGTGGCTGGGGTGGGTAGGGTCTTTGATGATGGTCCGTGACCTCCGTAAACAGCGTTTCTGGTATATGTGCTCTATGGTCGGTAGCCGGGTGCCGGTAATGCGTTGGGCAGTTTTGACTACCCGCTGCAGGGCTTTCCGGTCATAGTAGCTACAGCTGCCATACCATACTGTGATACAGTTCGTCAGGATGCTCTCTATTGTGCAGCGGGAAAAGTTAGAGAGGATCAGGGGTGACAGGTTACATCCCTTCAGCCTCCTTAGGAAATATAGGCGCTGCTGGGCCTTCTTCACCAGAGAGGAGGTGTTGAGGGACCAGGAGAGGTCTTCCGTGATGTGATGTGGACTCCGAGGAACTTAAAGCTGTCCACCCTTTCCACCACAGCCCCATTGATGTGGATGGGGGTGTGACTTCCGCCTTTAGACTTCCTGAAGTCCACAATGATTTCTTTGGTTTTCTTGATGTTAAGGGCCAGGTTGTTATCGGCGCACCACTTCACGAGATGCTGGACCTCCTCCCTGTAGGCTGACTCATCGTTGTTGGTGATCTGGCCTACTACCGTGGTATCATCCGCATACTTGATGACGGTGTTGGAACCATGAACAGCCACACAGTCGTGGGTGAAGAGGGAGTAGAGGAGGGGGCTCAGCACACATCCTTGACCAGAGGGGAGATGAGTTTTTTTTTTTACACAGCAAGTTATGATGATCTGGAATGCGCTGCCTGAAAGGGCAGTGGAAGCAGATTGAATAGTAACTTTCAAATAGAATATATACTTGAAGGGAATGACCGTGCACGGCTGTGAGGAAAGGGCAGGGGAGTGGGACTAATTGGATAGCTCTTTCTAAGAGCTAGCACAGGCACGATGGGCCGAATGGTCTCCTTCTGTGCTGTATGATTCGATGAACTCCTCACATACAGTGTGGTCACAGATAATTAACGGAGAACTTCAACCCAATAACGCTTCAGAAATGAATCCACAAATCAGAACCCTGACCTAAAAATGGATTTAAACCTTTATTATTTCAATAAAACAGTTTCAATGCTTTTAGCCTCTGGTGTACAGTCGGACTGCAGTTAAACTGTTGCTGCCAGTTTCAGACTGTATCTGTACAGTCAGCAGAGCGGAGTTATACTGCCGACTGCAGGTTGTACCGTCGGTGACAAAGCAGCCCCTGGACACAGGCACTTGGACATGTGAATGTACAGAGCTCTGATCCCCTGGCTGGCTGGCTGGTTCATTTTCAAATATTCTGAATGTAGCAGGAGGACCCGTCTCCCCCACCCCCCAAAAAAATATTGAAAGTTAGGTTGGAAAAGTTATGGGAATGTTATTTCCCAGCGTGCAAAGTTATACGAGTGCGGGTGTGAACTCTCATTTGTGTGCAAGAGCCTCCTGATGTGGCGTCACCATATTGGTCCCAGTGTAGTACTGTCACCAATAAAGACAAAAGACTCACATTTCTACAGCACCTTGCACCACCTCAGGGCGCTTTACAGCCAATGAAGTACTTGTGAAGTGGAGTCACTGTCGTAATGTAGGAAACGCGGCAGCCAGTTTGCGCACAGCAAGCTCCCACAAACAGCTTTTAAATGGAGAAAGATTACAAAATGCTACTGTTCAGTGGGACCTGGGGGTCCTTGTGCATGAAACACAAAAAGTTAGCATGCAGGTACAGCAAGTAATCAAAAAGGCAAATGGAATGTTGGCCTTTATTTCAAGGGGGTTGGAGTATAAAAGCAGGGAAGTCCTGCTACAACTGTACAGGGTATTGGTGAGACCACACCTGGAGTACTGCGTACAGTTTTGGTCTCCTTATTTAAGGAAGGATATACTTGCATTGGAGGCAGTTCAGAGAAGGTTCACGAGGTTAATTCCAGAGATGAGGAGGTTGACTTATGAAGAAAGGTTGAGCAGGCTGGGCCGATACTCATTGGAGTTTAGAAGAATGAGAGGTGATCTTATTGAAACATATAAGATACTGAGGGGGCTCAACAAGGTAGATGCAGAGAGGATGTTTCCCCTCGTGGGGAAATCTAGAACTAGGGGGCATAGTTTTAGAATAAAGGGTCACCCTTTTAGAACTGAGATGAGGAGGAATTTCTTCTCTCAGAGGGTCGTAAATCTGTGGCATCTCTGCCCCAGAGAGCCGTGGAGGCTGGGTCATTAAATACATTTAAGGTGGAGAGAGACAGATTTTTGCAAGATAAGGGAGTGAAGGGTTACGGGGAGCGGGCGGAGAAGTGGCTTTGAGCCCAAGATCAGCCATGATCTTATTGAATGGCGGAGCAGGCTCGAGGGGCCGAATGGCCTATTCCTGCTCTTATTGCTTATGTTCTAGCAATGTGACAATGACCAGATGATCTTTTGGGGGGGGGGGGGGGGGGGGGGTTTGGTGATGTTGATTGAGGGATAAATATTGGCCTCAGGACACTGAGGTTAACTCCCCTGCTCTTCTTCGAAATAATGCCATGGGATCTTTTACGTCCACCTGAGAGAGCAGACAGGGCCTCGGTTTAATGTCTCATCCGGAAGACGGCACCTGTGACAGTGCGGCGCTCCCTCAGAACTGCACTGGGAGTGTCAGCCTAGATTTTTGTGCTCAAGTCTCTGGAGTGGGACTTGAACCCACGACCTTCTGACTCAGGCGAGGGTGCTGCCCACTGAGCCACGACTGACACTGTAATCCAACTGGAGTACTGCTCTCAATGTCTAATCTGAGTAAAGCTATAAGGACATGTATGCAAAGTTCCCTATTACTGTCATTCAGTGTTTACAAAGATGCACAACGAAATGTGGGTGAGAAAGGTCAGGGAGTTAAACAGAATCACCGGGGGCCTTGTGGTATAAAGGGGAGAGCCAAGAGTAAGGAGGGAAGTCCAGCAGAACTTCTTAACCCAAAGGGTGGTAGAGGTGTGGGTGAATTGGAGGAGTGGCAATAGAAATGGGTTTCAGAAACGATTCAGAGTGTCGAGTGATTTTCAGGATATGGCGAGAAGGTGGGATTTACATCGAAGAGCAGGTGGTGCTGTTGGATCAGTTGGGTTTCCCGAAAACGCTTGGAGAAGATCACACCCAATGTACAAACCGCAATAAACTTAACTACATTTTAATCTCTCTGTGTCTGTGACATTCATTGAAACAGTCCATCTCTCAAACCATCACTTCAGAACTATTGTGCAGATGCTTGCCGTCGGGATGTTTGGGGGCAAGTGATGTAGAAATTCCCGGGAGTGTCCACACTGCGCTCCCACTTATTGCATGTAGTGGGAGTTGCTGGTTAAAGATGGCAAATTGGTACTAAACAGTCCCACGGGCAGTGAGCGAGCGTGGAGGAATGGGTAGTGAATGAAGATTGAGAAGGAGGAGGTCCGCTCCAGTCATAAGGAACCATTTGCCTTTAACATCACATGGAGATGGAACGCAAATTCCAGATAAAATATCTACTCCAAGTCTTCTTCCAGTACTCAACAACAACTTTTATTTATATAGCGCCTTTAACGTAGCAAAACGCCCCAAGGCACTTCACAGGAGCGGTACGACACAAAATTTTGACATGGAGCCATATAAGGAGATATTAGGACAAGTGACCAAAAGCTTGGTCAAAGAGGTAGGTTTTAAGGAGCATCTTAAAAGGAAGAGCGAGGCGGAGAGGTTTAGGGAGGGAATTCCAGAGCTTAGGGCCCAGGCAACAGGAGGCACGGCCACCAATGGTTGAGCGATTATAATCAGGGATGGTCAAGAGGACAGAATTAGAGGAGCGCAGATATCTCGGGGGGGGTTTGGGGGGCTGAACATAAGAAGTAGGAGCAGGAGTAGGCCATACGGCCCCTCGGGCCTGCTCCGCCATTCAATAGGATCATGGCTGATCCGAACCTAGACTCACGTCCACTTCCCTGCCCTCTCCCCGTAACCCCTAATTCCCTTATCAGCTAGGAAACTGTCTATCTCCGTTTTAAATTTATTTAATGTTGCAGCTTCCACAGCTCTCTGAGGTAGCAAATTCCATAGATTTACTACCCTCTGAGTGAAGAAGTTTCTCCTCATCTCAGTTTTGAAAGGGCAGCCCCTTATTCTAAGACTATGCCCCCTAGTTCTAGTCTCACCCATCAGTGGAAACATCCCCCCCGCATCCACCTGATCAAGCCCCCTCACAATCTTATATGTTTCGATAAGATCGCCTCTCATTCTTCTGAACTCCAATGAGTAGAGGCCCAACCTACTCAACCTTTCCTCATAAGTCAACCCCCTCATCTCCGGAATCAACCAAGTGAACCTTCTCTGAACTGCCTCGAGAGCAAGTATATCTTTTCTTAAATATGGAAACCAAAACTGTACGCAGTATTCCAGGTGTGGCCTCACCAATACCCTGTATAACTGCAGCAAGACTTCCCTGCTTTTATACTCCATCCCCCTTGCAATAAAAGCCAAGATTCCATTGGCCTTCCTGATCACCTGCTGTACCTGCATGCTAACCTTGTGTTTCATGCACCAGGACCCCCAGATCCCTTTGTACTGTAGCACTTTGCAGTTTCTCTCCATTTAGATAATAACTTGCTCTTTGATTTTTTCTGCCAAAGTGCATTACCTCACACTTTCCAACATTATATTCCATCTGCCAAATTTCTGCCCACTCACTTAGCCTGTCTATGTCCTTTTGCAGGTTTTTTTATGTCCTCCTCGCTCACTGCTTTCCCTCCCATCTTTGTATCGTCGGCAAACTTGGATACGTTGCACTCGGTCACTTCCTCCAATCATTAATATAGATTGTAAAGAGTTGGGGTCCCAGCACTGACCCCTGCGGAACACCACTAGTTACTGATTGCCAGCCCGAGAACGAACCATTTATCCCAACTCTTTGTTTTCTGTTAGATAGCCAATCTTCCACCCATGCCAGTATATTACCCCCAATCCCGTGATTTTTTATCTTGTGCAGTAATCTTTTGTGTGGCACCTTGTCAAATGCCTTTTGGAAGTCCAAATACACCACATCCACTGGTTCCCCTTTATCCACCCTGTTTGTTACGTCCTCAAAGAATTCGAGCAAATTTGTCAAACATGACGTCCCCTTCATAAAACCATGCTGACTCTGTCCGATTAAATTATGTTTATCCAAATGTCCTGTTACTGCTTCCTTAATAATGGACTCCAAGGAGATTAGAGAAATAGGGAGGGCTGAGGCCATGGAGGGATTTGAAAACAAGGATGAGAATTTTAAAAATCGAGGCGTTGCTTAACCGGGAGCCAGTGTAGGTCAGCGAGCCCAGGGGTGATGGACGAACGGAAATTGGTGCGAGTTAGGACACGGGCAGCCGAGTTTTGGATGACCTCACGTTTACGCAGGGTGAAACTCAATGACTGAGGGTTCGAGTACAGGAACAAGGTTGTCTTGCTGCAGTTGTACAGGGCCTTGGTGAGACCACACCTTGAGTATTGTGTGCAGTTTTGGTCGCCTTATCGGAGGAAGGATGTCCTTGCCCTGGAGGGAGTGCAGCGAAGATTCACCAGGCTGATACCTGGGATGGCAGGAATGATGTATGAGAGATTGGGACGATTGGGCTTGTACTCACTGGAGTTTAGAAGAATGAGAGGGGATCTCATTGAAACTTATAAAATTGTCAGGACTAGACAGACTAGATGCAGGAAGGATGTTCCCGATGGCGGGGAGTCCAGAACCAGGGATCACAGTCTAAGGATAAGGGGTAAGCTATTTAGGACTGAGATGAGGAGGAATTTCTTCACCCAGAGAGTGGTGAACCTGTGGAATTCTCTCCCACAGAAGGCAGTGGAGGCCAATTCATTAAGTATATTCAAGAAAGAGTTGGATATATTTCTTAAGGCTAAAGGGATCAAGGGGTATGGGGAGAAGGCAGGGACAGGGTATTGAATTTGGATGATCAGCCATGATCTCATTGAATGGCGGAGCAGGCTCGAGGGGCTGAATGGCCTACTCCTGCTCCTATCTTCTATGTTTCTATGACCTGGGGGGGGGGGGGGGCGAGGCAGCAATATGTAAACACACCTTTATTAGGAGAGACACACACAGAAAAGTTCATAGTTCAAGAATCTTTATTAATGGAGGATTTTATCAGTTTACAAATGGGTGAACATCATGATAAAACATAAAATAATCGGCAGCTGGAGCCACCCAAATCATGGAATCCAGTACAAATAAAATCGAAATAAAACCCAGTGATCTAGGAGTGGAGCAAAGCTTGGATCGGTGAAACTGGGTGCACAGCCTATATATTGCAGGTGCACTGCTGGTTGCAATTGACGATTCTTCATTGCAAGTTTCCATTTGGACTTGACCATTGAGTCACAGCTTTCTCCCAGGCCACTGAGCAGAGAATGGCTGGTTACAGAGACCCCCCTCAGTTACTGATATGTTTTAAAAAAAGACTCCTTCAATTGCCAAGACTTGCAAAAAGTGGCATAAAGCGTTCATTATATATATATTTTTTTAAAAACACATTGCAAACTGTTCATGGCAACAAAATAAAATTAATGCCAATTAAAATGTTACATTTTGCATTCACTTCATTCAAAAACCGTTCCTAAAAGCAAACGCTCTACCAAATTCGCGGTTGGGACGAGTGGTTCGGCGCTGCACAGATGTGGAAATGTGTTTTTTTGTGGTCAGCACAATCCCACCCTATCCCAGGAAGTGTCCGTTTGTTCGCGATAAAGCTCTGGTCCTACACATGCTATGGGGCACATCTGGAAGGGATCTGACTGGATCCATGGAAGCGAATTATTCATTCTGTTTGACGCCCTTACCAGCAAGGGCGAGGTTGAAGAAGACACATTTGAAATAACACTAACAGAAACCTCGTTATACATTGTAAAAGATCGGAGCTCTCAAAAAAGGCACTTAGCATTAATCTAAAGTCCATCTAAACCTCTTTCAATTGAACCAGCGACGCCTCCAAGACAAAAATAAACCCTCAGCATCGCCTCCTAGGTTATGTCGAGGACAGTTCAGGTAAAGACTAGTGTGACTGGTCCACTGTTCGCTGTGTTCAGTGTCTACCAGGGGGGGTTCTGTTCCGGTGCGGCCCTTGGGAGTTGTGGGGACTTCCAACAGAGGCCTCACTGCTGTCACACCCCCACCTCCTAACATTCAGCTACAGGCAGAACCCCCAGCATCAACCTGCTGGCTCATTCGCCCAGAGAGAAGCGAGATTCTCCTACCCAGCGGCAGGTGTTGGCCACTCGCTGTGTCAAGAATCTCAAAAAGGGCCACGCTTCGAGACTCAAGGAGCTGCAAGCAATGCTTTCTCAGGGCGAGAGGAAGAGGAGAGCGAGATCGGCTTGGACATGAAAGATTCAAACTGCAGAACCCTTCAAAATGTCATTATATTTACAGGGGGAGGTGAGGGGGACAACTATGGAAGGTCTCTTTGGAACAAGTTTAACCTAACCCAGAGAAGTCAAAGGAGCGTGATATTGGGCGGGGTGGAAAAGTGGCGTTTGGTTACAATTACCCCTGGCTTTAAAGAGAGGACCTAACTGATCTGGGATTTTAACCCAAATGGGAGCCGAACAACCTGAAGCGGGTATTCCCCATGGAGTGGGGGTGTAGGGGCCTCCTAATCCAAGTTAGCAGGGGCGGTGAGGGATATTCAATCATTTTCAGGAGGGGAATGAGGAGGGGTGAAGGGGGCTTCGGGATAGAGATTCGGGGGGGGAAATGATTATTTAACTTACACACAGTCCCATGGCCAGGTCTTCAACATTACACACGCTTCAAATGACACTGGACACTCTCTACTGTGGAGTTAAACCCAACGACACCACTTATCCTAACTGTTTCTGGTACCACCGCTTAGTAAAGTACTATTAACAAAGTGCAATTTTTCCAGGAGGGAGTGAGGGGAGTGAGATACCCTAAATCTTTCACCAGGTGATTCTCCTGTGCTATATAAACTATAAGCTGTTTTAAAAAGTGCAATACATAGGGCAGAAAATCGGGATATAATATATAAGAGAGAGAGAGATATAGATAGAGAGAGAGAGATATAGATAGAGAGATAGAGATAGATAGATAGAGATAGATATATATATATATATATATAGAGAGAGAGAGAGAGATAGATATATAGATAGATAGAGATAGAGAGAGATACAGAGAGAGATACAGAGAGATAGATAGACAGAGAGATAGACAGAGATAGATAGATAGAGATAGATAGATAGAGAGAGAGAGAGAGAGATAGATAGAGAGAGAGAGATATAGATAGAGATATAGATAGAGATATAGATAGAGAGATAGATATATAGATAGAGATATATATACACACACATTTTCTCAGATAATGATGCTGTCAGTGAATCAAATGATTCACGGAGTTCAACACCACATTCGAAAATGTGTGTGTTTTGTTTAAAACAGACTTTGCTCTGTCCTTTAACAGAAAGAAGGTTGAACAAGGAGAGTCTTTCAACAGGCTGTGAAAATGAAGGGCTCGGAGGCCAGTGATCGCTATTTCTTTATAGCAATGCATGCTAAAGGGAGGGAAGGGGGGGGGGGGGGGTGGTTCGGCAAACAGCAGCCCGCGCCTTATTTTGGTTGAAAGCTGATTAATTTTCTGTAAATACATTCGATTACTGTCTCGGATCTACACACACTTCTAAAAATCGGGCAGTAGTTTACTGCAAGTGCATTTTGGACATGCGCTCCCGCTGAAGGCCATAAGGCGGCGCTAAGGGTCTCTCCCCATCAGCCAATGGCTCTTTGCCCCCAAACACAGATGATTCCCAATCCCAAGCAAGGGATTGGGAGATCCTGTCGCTCCTGTAATATCTTCCAGCAATCAATTAAAAGGCAGGAGGGGCCAAAGCTTTGACTTCGGGTATCATCGACCAGCAGACCTTGACCCGAACAGAGAACAGCAGCATCCCAGTCCCAGCAACCTGTTGCCCAGGACGCTGACCACCAGCCACCATGGAAGAGGCCACTCAAGGAGAATTGTTAAAGGGGCCCCTCCTTCAAGCTGTGTTGATCCCTCTCCACCCCCCCCATTTTATTTTGGGAGTGGGGGGGGGGTTGGGTATTTGAAACATGCAACATGATGGCAATCATTACATCACGCATCGCTTGTGTGCGGTTGTTGTGAATGTACAGCGCTCCTCCCCATTCTCACACCAGTCGGCATCTCCTGTTTTCCTCCTCCGTTCCACTAGCCCTGACCCTCCCTCCCTCTGCTCAGTGCAACTAAACCCCTGCAGGAGCAGAGGGTGTAAAGTCAAGACAAGGCACGCACCCACTGACCCGTCCGTCACACAGTGAAGAGGGGGAGGGAGAGGGGGGGTGGTGGAGAGGGGGGGGGGGGAGGGAGAGGGAGGGGGGGTGGAGAGAGAGAGGGGGGGAGAGAGAGGGGGGGGGAGAGAGAGGGGGGGGGAGAGAGGGGGGGGGAGAGAGAGGGGGGGGGGAGAGAGAGGGGGGGGAGAGAAAGAGGGGGGGAGAGAAAGAGGGGGAGAGAGAAAGAGGGGGGAGAGAGAAAGAGGGGGGGAGAGAGAGGGGGGGAGAGAGAGGGGGGGAGAGAGAGGGGGGAGAGAGAGGGGGGAGAGAGAGGGGGGGAGAGAGAGGGGGGGAGAGAGAGAGAGGGGAGAGAGAGAGAGGGGGAGAGAGGGGGGGAGAGAGAGGGGGGGGAGAGAGAGAGGAGAGAGAGAGGGAGAGAGAGAGAGAGAGAGGGGGGAGAGAGAGGGGGAGAGAGAGGGGAAGAGAGAGAGAAAGGGGGAAGAGAGAGAGAAAGGGGGAAGAGAGAGAGAAAGGGGGAAGAGAGAAAGGGGGAAGAGAGAGAGAAAGGGGGAAGAGAGAGAGAGAGAGAGAGAGAGAGAAAGGGGGAGAGAGAGAGAGAGAAAGGGGGGAGAGAGAGCGAGCGAGGAGGGGGTAAGGAAAGTGAGGAGTGAGGAGGAGAGAAAGAGGGGGAAGAGAAGAGGGGGAGAGAAAAGAGAGAGGACAGGAGCGACAACCGAAGAGGCATAAAAAGATAGGAGAGAGAGAGAGAGGAGGAAGTGAGGCTCCTTGTTGGTGGTGTCTGGAGCCGCAGGTTTGGAGGGATTCCCATCACAGCCGCCCTGTTTGTGCTGGTGAAACCGATTGAACATTCTGCTAGGTCGGGCATGTTCTAAAGATACATTTTTCTCAAGAATACAGTACGTGTGGGAAATTGGATCATAAAAATCAATAGTTTCCCTTTTTAAAAGTGAAAATAGTTACATCATTAATTTAAGAGAGTGAACATGTAGCATTTCATCATATATCTTTTTTTTCTAAAGTGACTGCTTCAAAAAGGCACAGGTAGTAATTATAGTGCAATAATTATTGTTCATCTCTGATTGAGGCTGGAGCGAGAGAGAGTCTGGACTATTGCTGCGGCATCCAGCAGTAAAAAACATTAAAGCACTACTTTAAGCAGCTGATGGGCCCTGGAGGGAATCACTGACCCCCCTCACGGGACACGGTTAATAAGGTGCGACGCCATCACAGTAGAATCCCTTTTATCGGAAGTGGGCAGGAAGCGGGAATGCCAAAACAGAAGAGGCAATCCCTTTGATCACAGTGGGAATGGGATGTATACAGCGCTGTATTACTAATTTATGAATTAATTTATTTCACAAGTTGGCCGTTATTCTACACCCAGCCGGGAGGGAGGTGACCTAACGAAGGGATTCTACCGGTGCTTCTGTATGTTGCGAGCCTGTGACCTCTTTCCCTTACACAAGGCAAAGGATTGGCCTCCTGCAATCCAGCAAAGTAAAATGTTAAAAACGGGCGTGATGCTATTTCTTCCCCTCGGTTTTAGGGGCCTTGTTCTTCTTGTTGAGGATCTTCATCAGGGACTTGGACATGTAGTAGGGCCTGTCCGGGGAGCGTCATTTCTCTCCAGATCCTCCACTGTCAGGAAAGACAGGAATAAATAAATCAATATATAAATAGACGGGTGACCAGGTAGAGGGTCTTTGAGATTAGGAAGGGGTTCGATAGGGTAGATGTAGAGAAGGGGTTTTCACTTGTGGAGGGGGAAGTCCAGAACTATGGGCCATCAATACAAGACAGCCACTAATAAACCAAATAAGGAATGGCAGATGCAGTATAATGTGGATAAATGCGAGGTTATCCACTTTGGTGGCAAAAACAGGAAGGCAGATTATTATTTGAACGGCAATAGATTGGGAGAAGGGGAAGTGCAACGAGACCTGGGTGTCCTTGTGCACCAGTCGCTGAAGGTAAGCATGCAGGTGCAGCAGGCGGTTAAGGCGGCAAATGGTATGTTGCCTTCGTAGCAAGAGGATTCGAGTACAGGAGCAAGGATGTCTTGCTGCAGTTGTACAGGGCCTTGATGAGACCACACCTTGAGTATTGAGTGCAGTTTTGGTCGCCTTATCTGAGGAAGGATGTTCTTGCCATGGAGGGAGTGCAGCGAAGATTCACCAGACTGATACCTGGGATGGCAGGAATGACGTATGAGGAGAGATTGGGTCGATTGGGCTTATACTCGCTGGAGTTTTAGAAGAATGAGAGGGGATCTCATTGAAACTTATAAAATTCTAACAGGACTAGACAGATTAGATGCAGGAAGGATGGCAGGGGAGTCCAGAACCAGGGGGTCACAGTCTAAGGATAAGGGGTAGGCCATTTAGGACAGATGAGGAGGAATTTCTTCACCCAGAGAGTGGTGAACCTGTGGAATTCTCTACCACAGAATGCAGTAGAGGCCAATTCATTAAATATATTCAAGAAGGAGTTGGATATATTTCTTAAGGCTAAAGGGATCAAGGGGATATGGGGAGAAGGCAGGGACAGGGTACTGGATTTGGGATGATCAGCCATGATCTCATTGAATGGCGGAGCAGGCTCGAGGGGCCGAATGGCCTACTCCTGCTCCTATCTTCTATGTTTCTATGTTTCTATGAATTCAGGAGAAACTTCTTTACCCAGAGAGTGGTGGGAATGTGGAACTCGCTACCACAGGGAGTGGTTGAGGTGAATTGCATGGACGCATTTAACGGGAAGCGAGATGAATAAATGAGGGAGAAAGGAATCGAAGGATATGATGATGGGTGGGGTGAGATGAAGAGGGCTGGGAGGAGGCTGGTGTGGAGCACGAACACCGGCACAGACCAGATGGGCACATTTAAAATGTGCGCTTGAAGTGCCGTGACCTACAGGGCTACGGACCAAGAGCTGGAAAGTGGGATTAGGCTGGATAGCTCTTTGTTGGGCGGCGCGGACACGATGGGCCGAACTGGCCTCCTTCCGTGCTGGAACTTTCTACGATTCTATGAAAGGCCTGTTTCTGTGCTTTAAATACTGTGAAACATAGAAACATAGAAGATAGGAGCAGGAGTAGGCCATTCGGCCCCTCGAGCCTGCTCCGCCATTCAATGAGATCATGGCTGATCATCCAAATTCAGTACCCGGGTCCCTGCCTTCTCCCCAAAAGTGTAAAAATAACTAATCATCAGACTGGGGCATCGAAGCATCATTGGGGAGCCAAAGGAGGCAGGACAGTGCCCCAGGTGGGCAGAACCCTAGAGGGTTCAGGTTGTGAGGGTCGTGGGGGGGAGCCACTCGAGGGCGGAGATAGGGGGCGGGGGCACCTCGAGGGCGGAGATGGGGGGCGGGGGGCACCTCGAGGGCGGAGATGGGGGGCGGGGGGCACCTCGAGGGCGGAGATGGGGGGCGGGGGGCCACTCGAGGGCGGAGATGGGGGGCGGAGGCCCCTCGAGGGCGGAGATGGGGGGGGCGGGAGGCCCCTCGAGGGCGGAGATGGGGGGCGGAGGCCCCTCGAGGGCGGAGATGGGGGGCGGAGGCCCCTCGAGGGCGGAGATGGGGGGCGGGGGCCCCTCGAGGGCGGAGATGGGGGGGCGGGGGCCCCTCGAGGGCGGAGATGGGGGGGCGGGGGCCCCTCGAGGGCGAAGATGGGGGGGGCGGGGGCCCCTCGAGGGCGGAGATGGGGGGGCGGGGGGCCCCTCGAGGGTGTGAGGGGGCCCCTCGAGGGTGTGAGGGTGTGGGGGGGGAGCCACTCGAGGGCGGAGATAGGGGGCGGGGGCACCTCGAGGGCGGAGATGGGGGGCAGGGGCACCTCGAGGGCGGAGATGGGGGGCGGAGGCCCCCTCGAGGGCGGAGATGGGGGGGCCCCTTGAGGGCGGAGATGGGGGGGCCTCTCGAGGGCGGAGATGGGGGGCGGGGGCACCTCGAGGGCGGAGATGGGGGGCGGGGGCCCTTCGAGGGCGGAGATGGGGGGCGGAGGCCCCTTGAGGGTTGGAGATGGGGGGCGGGGGCCCCTCGAGGGGTAGGAGATGGGGGGGCGG